>NW_028317929.1:8376666-8721250 GCF_062004578.1 Staurois parvus | reverse complement strand
TAAATTTCTATATTATGAATTCTTTATTTACCCAAGATTAGGTATGCCCCTCAATCTATTAGTTACCTGTTTGCAAGCATTACACTTGTGACAAGCAAAAAAACCTGTTTTATCGCAAAACATATGTTGTGTCATGGGTGGGTCCAATACCTTTTTAACTTCTGTCCCCAAAATTAGGGTTTCTTCTATAAATAAATAGTGGGTTATCAAGAAGAAATGGTCATAATACCATGTCTTAGAAAAAATATATATAATGGCGCCTATGGAAAAGGAAAAAAAAAATATATATATATATCTATAAATCACTTATTATAATATACCAGCTGCAAAAAATCACCATAAATCAATAAGGTGTAGCAAATAACACAAAAAAATAATTTGCGCTAGAAAATCAAATCAAATATATAAATGGTGCAAAAAATATATATATATGAAAAAATGTCCACACTTTAAAATATGTAACACAAAAAACGTGCACCAAAAAATATAAATAAAGTGACAATACCACCACCAAAAATATGAATAAACTCACCAGAGCTAAAAAATATTTTTAAACCATGTATTGCTCTGGGAACAATAGTATTAATAATAAATGATAAGTCATTCATAGATGTATCTTCAAGGAATAGTATTCTGCAGAGCCCAGATCCACATAGACCAATTTCAGATGGAGCAAATTGCTTTCAAATCAATTATCATTAGAGATGAGCGAATTATTCAAAAATTCGATTCGGCTGATTCGCCGAATTTGCGGGAGAAATTCGATTCGATGCTAATTTATTCGCCGCAAATTTAACTTATTAAAAGGGTTTCTAGGCTTCAGAGAGCCTTTATATTAGTGCAGAACACTGTACCTTTAATTTAAATGCCCTTGGAGTCTGCTGGGGAAGAGAAATAATACTGTCAGTCAGTATGACATGCAGATGAGTGCCGTCGATCTTAGAATCACCGCACACTTCACTCATTTGGGCAGTCACGGGGCACGACGAAGAAGAAGAAGAAGAAGAAGAAGAATGAAAAGAAGAATGAAAAGAAGAAGAAGAAGAATGAAAAGAAGAATGAAAAGAAGAAGAAGAAGTATGAAAAGAAGAAGAAGAAGAAGAAGAATGAAAAGAAGAATGAGAAGAAGAATGAAAAGAAGAATGAAAAGAAGAATGAAAAGAAGAATGAAAAGAAGAAGAATGAAAAGAAGAATGAGAAGAAGAATGAAAAGAAGAATGAAAAGAAGAATGAGAAGAATGAAAAGAAGAATGAAATGAAGAAGAAGAAGAATGAAAAGAAGAAGAAGAAGAATGAAAAGAAGAATGAAAAGAAGAAGAGGAAGAATGAAAAGAAGAAGAAGAAGAATGAAAAGAAGAATGAAAAGAAGAAGAAGAAGAATGAAAAGAAGAAGAAGAAGAATGAAAAGAAGAATGAAAAGAAGAAGAATGAAAAGAAAAAGAAGAAGAATGAAAAGAAGAATGAAAAGAAGAAGAAGAAGAATGAAAAGAAGAAGAAGAAGAAGAATGAAAACAAGAATGAAAAGAAGAAGAAGAAGAATGAAAAGAAGAAGAAGAAGAAGAATGAAAAGAAGAATGAAAAGAAGAAGAAGAAGAATGAAAAGAAGAAGAAGAAGAAGAAGAATGAAAAGAAGAATGAAAAGAAGAAGAAGAAGAATGAAAAGAAGAAGAAGAAGAATGAAAAGAAGAATGAAAAGAAGAAGAAGAAGAATGAAAAGAAGAAGAAGAAGAATGAAAAGAAGAATGAAAAGAAGAAGGAGAAGAATGAAAAGAAGAAGAAGAAGAATGAAAAGAAGAATGAAAAGAAGAAGAAGAAGAATGAAAAGAAGAAGAAGAAGAATGAAAAGAAGAATGAAAAGAAGAAGAAGAATGAAAAGAAGAAGAAGAATGAAAAGAAGAAGAATTCCAGTACAGCAAAAAGTGTATCTGCAGAGAGCTCCGCTATTTCTGACAGTTCTCTGACAGTTCCTTCACATTTACAGCGGTTGAAACATTGTATCTATTTATTTCCGAATAAAAACATCTGTATCCTAAATGGAAACAAATAGATACAATGTTTCAACCGCTGTAAATGAACTGTCAGAACTGTCAGAAATAGCGGAGCTCTCTGCAGTGACACTTTTGCCGGCTGATCGGGGAAAATTCGATTCGTGCACCCGAAGTTTGCTAAAATTCGGATTCGATGCGAATCGAATTTTTCCTGATATTCGAAACGAATTCCACTTCGCCAAGTTTGATTCGCTCATCTCTAATTATCATCAAGGAAATCCACTTCTCAAGAAAGCCACCTTCAAACGTATCCAAAGAGGGAAATGCCAGACACTCGGAAGAAACAGAAGAACTTCATGGTGCAGTATTATTAAAACAACATCTTTATTTAGTACTCATTGCACTTAGCTCAAAGGGTGTCCCAGCCGACACCAGCATCAACAGCAATCACAGCAAAACAGACCCAGCTACTCGGCACATGCGCAGTAGCTCATTGGAAACGTAATGATGTCACATCGATCAAGCTCCACCCTACGCGCTTCGTCATCGACGTCCTCACGGAGCGGCTGGGTAACTGGTAATTGGGCTCTCACTGGTAACCCAATATAATGTTATTGCTGTTATTATTCAATTCTGACAAAAATGTATGTAAAGCACTCTCTGTTCCTGCTCAAATGAAGAGCAGGTCATCAATAAATCTTCTATAAAAGAGCAGCTCCTTTTTTTCTTTTTCTAAAGACATATTTGTCCTCCCTATTCAATGAAGAGGTTTGCAAGACTGGGCACAAACATTATGCCCATTGCAACACCCTTCTTCTGTCTGTCTCTCAAATAGAAGACCTTTTGCTCATTGGGGGAACAGGCCTGAACAACAGGTCTTTATTTAATCCCTTTTTTCCCATTTCAGCTAATCGGCATGTTGAAGTTTTTAAAAATTTGGTATTGAGGGACTTGTAACAAATATTCTCAAATAAGTTGGTAAACCCAAAATGTATACAGGATGGGGACAGTAGTTAAAAAGGTGTTGGACCCATCCATGAAAAAACATGTTTTTTTTGCTTGCCGCCAGTGTAATGCTTGCAAACAGGTAACTAATAGACTGAGGGGCATAACTAGCTTCAAATCTCGAGCAAATAATAGAGAATTCAGAATGTCTGAATTTATCACGTGTAATACCAAGCATGTTTTGTACGATTTGGAGTGTGACTAAAAAAGAGAATAGCTGAACATAAATACTGTACACTATAATATAACAAAAGGCTATAAACAGCATAGTGTTTCTCTTCACTTTAGAAATCATCACAGAAGGGACCCTTTTGGTTTAAAATTTGGGAGGGGTGGATAGAGTCCTCCCCACATGGAGAGGATCAAATAGGGTCATGAATTTATTGAAAAAAGAAACCAAATGGATATGATTGATACGTTAACTTCAAAGGGCTTGAATGTTGAAATTGACAGCAATTGTTAGTGATTGTTAATATATTTTTTTTATTTCTGAAGCTCAGTTTTTTAGATGATTAGTTTTAAATAGAATTTGAATATTTGTTAATCATAATTTTTAAAGTATATGTATACAAAAATTATTAAAGTGAGGGGTGTCAATTTAAGCAGAACTGGTTGGCAGTAAGCAGATGGAGAGTGTACTGCTTCTGGGTTTGTTTTTTGATGACATGCCTGCTTATTTTTATTTATTATTTCTATATGAATTGCATTAAAAATTAAAAGCAATTTTTAATTGACTTCTAGATGTCTCCATACTGAAGAGGTTAACACTTTCAATATGGAACATAGAGTAGAATGGGAAAGAAACAGTGCCAGCAATTTACACCTGATTTGGATGTAAATACCCTCAAATTAAAGCTGACAGTCTGCAGTTAAAGCACATCTTGTTCATTTCATTTCAAATCCATTGTGGTGGTGTATAGAGCCAAAAATGTTAGAATTGTGTCGATGTCCCAATATTTATGGACCTGACTGTATATGTATTAGAATATTTACAAACATATTTGAACATTTTATCACTTTACCGCCGCCCTATAGCAGAAATACTGCACAGGGTGGCAGGGGTACGCATAATCTTATACTGTATATATATATATATGTGTGTGTGTGATTTTGCATTTCCGGGTAGGATAATTCGCGGCCTTGGCTGTCAATCACCGGGTCCCAGCTGGTGATTACTCGCTGGCACCCAGTGATTGCCTAGTAATACCGACAAGGGTGAGAGAACTGTATGTAAACAATACAGTTCTCTCCCCTGTCAGCTCCTGCACACTGCTTTGTATGGCATAGCAGAGACATACAAAGCAGTTTGCTTACAGTGGAAAGCACAGACACAGCCCCATAGTAAAACACACACAGCACACAATTAACCCTTTGATCACCCCAGATGTTAACCCTTTCCTGTGTCATTAGTACAGTGTCAGTGCTTTCTACTAACACTAATCACTGTATTGGTGTCACTGGGGATGTCAGTGACACCAAGTCAGTTCCCTCCAGTGTCAGAATGCCCCCCGCAGTCCCACTATAAGTCGCTGATTGCCGCCAATGCTAGTAAAAAAAAAAAAAAATTCCAGTATATACCACCATTTGTAAATGCTAAAACTTTCACGTAAACCAATTAATTTACACATATTGTTTTTTTTATCTTTAGCAAAGACATGGAGCAGAATACATTTTGCCCTACATTTATGATGAAGTTTGATTTTTAAGATTTTTTTTACTGGACATGTTTAAAAGCAAAAAGTAAAAAATATAGTTTTTTCTCAAAACTGTCAGTCTTTTTTTGTTTATAGCGAAAAAAATTAAAGACTCACAGGTGATTAAAATATGTAAATTTCATTTGGGTGTCGAGTTGCATGACCGTGCAATTGTCAGTTAAAGTAATGCAGCGCCATAACGAAAAAAATGGCCTGGTCAGGAAGGGGGTAAATCCTCTAGAGGGCAAGTGGTTAAAATAGACATGGCAAAAGTCACGACCAAAATTTACACTTACTTAGAGCAGACTGAGCAAAAACCTCTTTACATGTCTTTATTGCTGATTTCCTACTTTCACTGAATATGTCATCCATCTTCTGGTTCACTCAGTAGTTGCTCTGAAATAGCTTATTCATTTTCAAATCAACCCATTAATTATCTTTGGTTTCCTGTTTGTAAGACCAGAGGCTGATATGCCTCCTATTCCCCCAGCTACTGGTCTTGGCACATCCCTTTTATAGTTCTTCCACCAGGAAGCAGTGATGCAATTCAGCCCCACTTGCAGTGGTGGGTGGACTGAGACTTTCAGACATATTCAACATGTACAGGCCTAGTGTACCCGCCCACATTCGCTACAATTCCCTGTGGTTGATGGGAACTGGTTTCCTTTTACTGCAGAGAGGAGAGAATATGATGTAATCCCTGCTGTTACACATCCTCCTTGGCGGAGCAGATGCTCTTATCTTTTGAATTACAGAGATGAGGTAACAGAACTTCAATTAGAATATTCTCCTAAATGATAAAGATTTTCAAAATGTTAACAGTTTAGTCTTTTGTGTAGGGGGGTGTACTAATAGGTGCTTTTTTACCTATCCCGGAGTTCTTCTTTAAAGTGGACCTTTAAACTAATGCTAAATAAAACAATGTTAACAGTCTTGCTTGGTTAGATGAAAAATAGTAAATGTTGAAAAAATGTACCTTTCGTGGAGAAGGGATTAAACTTGTGTTCAAAGCAGTGTAAATAAATTCTATTACTGCTAATGAGATGACAAGCCTTCAATCAAGAAGACAGGCATTAATAATTAAAGGAGGAAAATATTTTTTTTTATAAAAAAAATGAATTTGAACCGAGATATGAAGATATATAGAATTTTAAGAGAGATCTCCAGTATGGGCATTTATACCAAAGGTACCTTGCCTTGGACTTTAAACAATAAAAGACATTGTTTGTTGCAGTCCTCTCCTTCATTTACGCAATGTAACCCACAGAAGCTTTGCACTTTGCTACAGCTGCCACCAATCTTAGGGATGATGAAGGTCAGTGTCATTCAATCTACTGTATGTTCTCTGAGCTGAGGCTTTCATATACACACCCATTTGGGGTGCAAAATCATGCAGCCTGGGCTCAAGTGCTACTGGTGGGAGTGGTACTCGCATGACGTTATGTGAAAGTTGCCACCAAGGACAAAGTGGGAGGCTCCAAAACATCATTGAACCAGCCTGAACACTGAATAAAAAAAGGTATGTACTGTAGGTGTTTCTTAACAAAAATACTGGAAGGGGAACTTCACAGAGGGGTTAGGGAGGGAGGGGGTACAAAAAGTGGCAGTTGGGCATTAAGAAAACCATGACCAGATTATTTTACAAAAGTTATAATATTTTACAAGTTATAAAAATATAGATTTTTCTTTTTCAATCATATTTATTGAAATTTTGAAAGACATTACACAAGTTGGCATATATTCTACATATGCTAAAGAATCCGAAAGTTAACCAACAGAGGTTTGGTAGAAGCACATTAAGGGGAGGGGGTAGATTTTTTTTTTGTTTACAAATGTTTTTTATTAAAAGTTTGGCAACAAAAGTAGTGCAACCTTCTGAGGAACAATACACCTCAAGAAAAAAGGCACGTAGGTAATGAACAGTATTATAAAATACAATCATAAGGAAATAAATGCAAGTACATGAATAAGGTAGTCAGTAAGAAATACAAAACAACCAAGCCGTTTACAGAGACGCAAAACACATCAAACCATGATGGACTATCAATCAAACAGTAGATGCAGATGTGTTTTCCAACCATCCCATTTTCTGTTAAATAAGTTCATTCTATCGAGCAATGTATAGTGGATACGTTTCATGAGCATAATCATGTTGACTCTCCACAAAACCGAGGCCAACTGAACTATTGGTGATTTCCAGTGAAGGGCAATGGCCCATAAGGAGGACACACAAATTGTGTGGATTAGCCTCATTTCATTGACTGGAATCCCCAAAATAAGAGTACCCAATAAACAAATTTGCATAGACATAGTTATTGGAGTATCGGCCAAGGCAGTGGCCACCACTGAGACTCTATTCCAGGTCAAGGAGAGACCAGGATAAGCCCAAAACGTATGCACAAGGGTACCAGCAAGGCTGCAACCCCTAAAACAGAGGTGCGACGTTCCTGGAAACATGATATGCAGTCTAGAGGGGGTATAATACCAGCGAGCTAAAACTTTAAGGGCTGTCTCATGGACCGAGAGAGATCTAGATCTCCTCTATATTATCCACCTTGGAATCCCAGTCATTATCGGAAAAAGTAATACCACAATCAGCCTCCCATTTCTGTCTATACGAGGGAGAAATGGGAAAAATGGCATCCAAAAAGGAGCTATATAAATATGAGATGAGACCCCTACCTCTGGGAGAGTCACGATAGATACGCTCAAAAAACGTGATCAGGAACGAAGGTCGCAATCCAAAATGAGAATAAAAAAAGTGTCTTATCTGTCAATATCGGTAATGCTCACAAACCGGGATATCATAAAGCATACTTAACGTATCAAAGGAGATGTAAGTCCCACCTCTCTGAAAATCAGATACTCTAATGAGGGCTTGATCATACCACTAACGAAAAGCCTGCAGAGACGAAAATGCAGTGACAAAATTCAGGTCCCCGAAAAACGACAAACCAGGCGAAACAGAGGAGATAACACCCTATTTAGATGTGTAGCGGGACCAAAGAGTCAAAGAATGAACTACAATCGAATTATAAGTCAACAATGAGCGAGGGGGAATACTTGTCCATAATAAGCCCGGTAAATAGAACAGGAGTATAGATTGAGATTTAAATCTGACCCAAGGCGGGGGTAGATTTTAACGCAGGAACACAAGAGCAAAGTTTGGACTTTGAACCAAGGAGCAGACATGCTAATAATAAACTCATATTCAAATTAAAGCAAAGATTATATATAAATAGATATTTTCAAGAGCTACAGGATTACCAGTGATGGACTTTCATGCAACTCCTTTTGACAGACTGTGGGATAAGAAAGGAAAAAAGAGGTGAGATGAAAGACATGTATGGGCGCTGGTTATTTAAAATCATATAGGAATTTTGCCATTACCATCCACAAACATGCCAGAATACATCCAAATAGCAGTCTTTGATTGAGCTAGGTCAGACTTCCAGCATATAGAAAAGCAAAATTTACATAGCGTGACCTGTTTTATTGAGTTTGCACTCACTAAACTGCTGATGTTTGAACTTTTTTAACAAAATTTTTTTGTGACTAATTCTCATCAAATGTGGCACTAAAATTTGTCAACCCTTTTATTACTGAAATCACCAAGTTCAGTGTCTACATTTTTTTTCTCTTTAAAGCACAATATTTTCCAGTAATCACCATATCCAACAATTAAGCAACTGTTTTTTAAAGACAAAAAACAGTAATCTTGTATATCAAACAAAGATAACACTGGTACTACATACCTTATAAAAATAATAGAAAAGGAAAAGGCTGTATTTTACATATACTGTATATGCCTTTATATTCATTTTTCATAGTGACACACAGATATGTATTAAAAAAAATTTCTGCTTGTGAATCAATGTTTATAGCAAATGTCAGCTGACATATTTACTTTGAAAAGGTTGACCTTGATGGACTT
This sequence comes from Staurois parvus, assembly GCF_062004578.1. Classification (NCBI taxonomy): domain Eukaryota; kingdom Metazoa; phylum Chordata; class Amphibia; order Anura; family Ranidae; genus Staurois; species Staurois parvus. The sequence continues at coordinate 8,712,629 of NW_028317929.1, read as the reverse complement.
GATCTTCCCAGACTTTATCCACCATGTAACTACATTGTTCACTGGGATTTGTACTGCTGTATATCTGACATAATAATCAATGCAGATCTTCAAGTGTGGCTTTTACAGTAAGCTATACAGAAGGCAGCAGATGCCGTTGTATTCTATCAAAAAAAGTAAGTACAGCATTAATATGGGATATTCATGCAGTCACATTCATTTGTACAACATAACCTATAGTTTATTTACTGTATATCTAGAGGTCATAAAACTATACTTTAATTAAGATATTTATTGATTGTTTGGAGCCTTATGCGTAATATAGTTTTGTATAGCTAGATTTATATAGAGCGTAAATTGTTGATGATGACAAGGCACAATGTAAGTGTTTTTCTAGGTTTAAGAGGGTAAACCTCCTTTCTCAGCATTGTGGATTAATACTGTATTGTGAAAAGTGATGTTTGTCTTTAAAGCCTAACATATGTTAATGGCATATCAGTCAGCTACTTTTTTGTTTTAAAAGATTTCATTATTAAACCTGTAAATATCTGCAGTTTAATGTTTGTCTATAGAAGTGCTAAAGCCTTGACTATTGGTAAGCAGTAATATCCTCCAGTGTTACATTCCATGGTCAAGGCTCTTATTTCTACAACCTATCACGAAAGCTGCAGCCACTTACCTATCCCTTTCACCACTGCACATTCAAAGTGAGATTGATTTACTAAAACTGGAGAGTGGAAAATTTGGTCCAGCTCTGCAAAGAAACCAATCAGCTTCTACGTTTTGTGTCAAAGCTTAATTGAACAAGCTGAAGTAAGAAGCTGATTGGTTAACATGCACCAGATTTTGCACTCTCCAGTTTTAGTATTTCAACCCCAGTATTTCTCTGTTCTTCTTTCACTTGATTTGAGTTGGGAATGGTTGATGTTACTATGCTTTACCTTCACACCTTTCACAACTCATCTCCTCTTTTATTTATGACGTAGTACATCAATACCCTTCAAGCTATGCCCCATGATCCTTCATGGACTCACTAATGTCATTCATGACTGTACCATATGATCGCTAGATTTCTCCAAATCAGCCCCCTCCTCTAGAATTCTCTTTCTTGTTCAGTTAGGCTGTCTTCCAACTTATCGGATATTGTATGTACTCTCCAGCGCCTCAGGATATGCACAGCCAAAGGAGAAGCCAAGGGAACCAGGACAGCGACAACCAAAGGAAATGCTTCAGGGGTGCAGCCCTCCTCAGACGGGGAAATCAGCCACTAGATAAAGAAAAAACAGGTGGCGCACACAACTAGTGCATTATCCAAGGTTTATTGAAATGAATAAAAGATAAAAACATACTCACACACAAAGCTTATATCTAAAAAGCATTGCAAAATGACGATGGCCACAACAGCAGGCAAGGTGTTCCCACTGTCAGTGTGGTCAAATGGCTGACGTGTTTCGTGGACGAATCCCTTTCCTCAGAGCTAATGACCAGCCTCTGATGCAGATGTGTAATGCATGGATAATGGGAGCCTTGCTGGTGAAGCCTCATGTTTTTATCTTTCACTTCTTTCAATAAACCTTGGATAATGCACTAGGTGTGTGTGCCACCTGTTTTTTCTTTGTCTTCCAACTTAATCAAACAGTTCTAACTATTTACCATTTTTATCTTCATCTCAATTTAAACTATTTTACTGTCTACCTCTCTGCTCCAACCATTCTTCACACAGTAAATAGCCACTGCTATCACCCTTAGTTATACTACCTAATGCCCATATCCATTTATTTTCTTTTATTGTTCTTTAAAAGATGTTATGCTCTTTATTACCTACAGTTACATTATGCAGTCATGGCCCAACATATCCAAAATAATTTCCCTTTCTCTCCCATTCCAATTTTTAGTACACTGCAACGCAGCACCGTACAGAAAGGTATGATATCCTGTTGCTTTGCTACCCTGATTTCCACTTATCTGGAAGCATATCCTAGCAAAGTGAAGGAGCTTTATCAATTATATGTGGGGGAAATAACGGATGACCAGTGGGAACTGGCACTGGAGGCGTTACAGAATAGTTCATTAAGCACCTCCCAGAGCCTCTCTTTTTTGAGGTATATACGCCTATACTTTTTGCTGCGAGTACATTATACACCCTCCAAATTGCTTAGAATGGGGCTTCTTCCTGATGCAACCTGTCCTAAATGCTGTAGGTACCACAGTGATCATATTCATGTGCTATGGCGCTGTCCTAAACTCCATAGATACTGGGAATTGATACTTACTACCATAAACCTAGCATTTCAGTGCAGAATACTTTCTGATCCAAGGTGCTGCCTCCTAGGCATATTGGATGATGATGTGGTTCCTGACGCCTTTATTAACCACACACCCTCCTGAGGATTTACCCCCTACCTGACCAGGCCACTTTTTGTGTTATTTTAACAGTCAATTGTGCTATCATGAATGCCACACCCAAATGAAATTGATGTCCTTTTTCTCCCACAAATAGAGCTTTCTTTTAGTGGTATTTGATCGCTTGTGCGTTTTTTAATTTTTTGGGCTGTAGACAAAAAATTCTAATAATTTTGAGAAAAAAAACAATATTTTTTACTTTTTCTATTAAACATGTCCAGTAAAAAAATTTTAAAAATTAAATTTCATCATAAGTTTAGGCCAAAATTATTCTGCTACATGTCTTTGCTACAAAAAAATCCCAATACGTGTAAATTAATTGGTTTACGTGAAAGTTATAACATCTACAAATGGTGGTAAAATTTTATATATATATATATATATACAATATATACACTAGTAATGAGGGCGATCAGTGACTTATAGCAAGACTGCAGGACTGCGGCGGGCATTCTGACACTGGGGGGGAACTGACTAACTGTCACCAACATCCCCAGTGATACTAATACAGTGATCAGTGCTAATAAAAAGCACTGACACTGTACTAATGACACTGAGCAGGAAGGGGTTAAAATCTGGGGTGATCAAAGGGTTAACTGTGTGCTGTGTTACTGTGTGCTGTGTATGTGTTTTACAGTGTAAGCAAGTACAAAGCAGCAAGCTGGATCTGGCAGGGGAGAGGTCTATATTGTTTACATACAGACCTCTCCCCTGTCAGTGATACTCGGCAATCGACTGGTGCCGGCAGGGATTCACCTGCCGGGACCCAGTGATAAACAGCTGAAGCCGCCAATAGTGGTTACCCGTAAATGCAAAATCACATATATAGGTGATTTTGCACAGCCTTGCCACCCTGTAGCAGTATTTTTTCTATAGGGTGGCGGGCAAGTGGTTCAACACCTCCCAGTGACTCTCCCAACTATACTTTTTGCTGAGGTTACATTATACAACCTTCAAACTGCTTAGAATGGGGCTCCTTCCTAATGCAGCCTGTCCTAAATGTTGTAGGGACCACAATGATCATATTCCTGTGCTATGGCACTGTCCTAAACTACAAAGATACATGGAATTGATACTTACTACCTTAAACCTAGCATTTCCATGGACAATACTTTATGATCCAAGGTGCTGCCTCCTAGGCATATTGGATGATGATGTGGTTCCTGACGCCTTTATTAAAGAAGCAGTCTCTAGAGCATTATTTCAGGCACGTATAGCAATTCTACTACACTGGAAAAACCCTTCTCCTCCTACACATAGAGAATGGATAACATCTATGGGAACCATTCTTAGATATGAATGGATTATGAATGGATTATAACATAAAGGTTATCTTTCTAAATTTGAAAAAGTATGGGGTGGGTGGTTGGATATCCCCGGGTTGACTAGTTATGGATAGATTGCTACGGTAACATATTGTCATGTTGTAACCTATGCCGTTAATAATGTGAGGTCTTTCTGTGATATTGAGAACATTATGAGCTGATTAGTGTAATGTGGAGGATCTTGTCACATGCTGATGGTGGAGGTGCAGAGTAAAAGTAGTGAAATGTTACTGTTCATTGTCATACTTGTGAATGTGAAGCCCCTTGGTAAAGGTTGTTTATGATTGTTTGAGTTGTGGTTCTGGAACCTATGCCTTGTAAGTTTGTGTAAACTCAATAAAGCTTTATTTTGAAAAAAAAAATTTTTATGCTCATTAAAAAACTACATAGGGCCTTCATTTTAAAAGAACGTAAACATCTAAACCTAAAAAAAAAAACCAAATCGCTGTAGTATTTTAACCTTACAGTCATTTTTCAGATTACTGTGGAACATCAGTAGAAAAGAAATACAGTGATCAATTTTTGTATTTATTTTTATTCTGGTGGTGAATGGGGAGAGAAGTTGTGTTTTTATAAAAAGGGTTGTAAATCTTTGTTTTTTTTATTTATAATAATAAACAAGTTTTTACTCACCTGTTCTGTGCAATGGTATTCTTTTTCTGGGGTCCTCCATAGGTGCTCTAGGCTGCTTCCCTTCTCCGTAGGATTCCTATGGTGGCACACCTGCGGACGCATTCCCGAGCCCTGCTGTGTGCGTCTACAGACACACACAGCATGGCTTGTCTCCGACCCCTCTGATCCCTCATCACGGGATTTGACTGAGAGCAGTAGAAGCCATTGGCTGCCTCTCTGTCATGTGAGAGAGGAGTGAGTAGCTGCAAATGGTCACATCGCTGAACAAAGTGAGAACTCAGGTAAGTACTTTGGGTTGAAAGGGAGATACAAATTCTGGAACTTTTTTTACCTTAATGCAGATAATGCATTAAGGCAAAAAATGTTTCCATTTAGAACCTATAGTTTCCTTTTAGAACCATTTTAATAATGTCCACATCTGCAAATAAGTTAGGCAGAGTTAAAGTCACATTATTTTTTATAAAGGATGTCTGATAAAAACCTGTGCTTTATTTCCTCCTATGTGTATTTAGTGCATGGTTTCTAGTACTAACTGGGTTTATACGTATTTATAGCCACCCAGACTGTTAAAAGTCTTCCTGGAAAAAATTAATGTAGTTGAGCTCTATATTTGAAAAACACGGTGTAGGATGCACCTAATGGAATACTATAGGGTCAGTTTGCTAAAGCATTATACAAGTGTTTTGTTGCCATTATCAAGAGTTAACATATTGAATGCAACTTATATTGCCCCTGCATCTTGGTAAACTGACTTGTTTGTCCAGCTCTATGCTTAAATTCACAAATCTGGGCTGTCTTGTTTAAAACATGCAATACCCATCTCCTGTTTGGTGCTGTCCTTTACTGCAAACCCTATTTACTACTAGATGTCCTCGGTTTTGCAGGTTTAATAACATCCTGTAAGTGCCGGATGTTGTCGGTCTGCCCCTGGGGGTAATGATGCAGAGTGCAGCACTCTCTGCATTACTGAGGGCTTCCCAGCATCAGAGGAGGAGGACCATATTTATCATGTGACTGGCTTGAAGACATCTGAAAACATAAATACATATGTGTGGGCATTGGGGTAGGAGGGGGCAATTGGCTGGTGAGGAAGGGGAGGGTGGATCTCAGAGGTAGGCATCAATGTTCTTTTCTTACAGGAAATTTGATTATGATAGAAAGAATGCATTTATGTAGTATAATCTTTTAACATTTGGAACACAAGAGCCCTGATGTTTTTAGTAGTAAAATATGGAAATCCTGCAGTTCTTCATTAGTATATACAGAAATAAATGGCTAAAATAGAAACTCCCTTTAAATTGCCCAGCTGTTTGAGCACAAGCTGATTTACTGAGTTGAGGATTCTTTAGAAAAAACACTCCCCGGGTCTAAAAGATATGGGGTTTCTTTACACTGCCAAGAAAGTCTATCTACTGTACATAGGTAAAATAACTAATTTTTTAAACACATTTCTTAAAAGTGGAGTAAGGAACAAATTTATCTTTATCTGGGTGGATGAATACATTTTCCTCGCTTAACAAAAAGACATCTCTATGATTTTTATTTTAGCCTTTTTTCTTGAAATGCAACAAGTATGTGCAGGTTTTTGTTCTTTGATTTGATTCCTGAGTAATATTTTTCTGATTTCTAAGGCTTCCGCATTTCCCATTTGGTTTGAAATATATCATACTATAAATGAAGGGCAGGCAACTCAAGAAACAATACAAATGTCACCTCCAAGTCTTTGTGATCCCAGCAGAAAAGGTACACAAGGTCGACTTGAACCAGGTCTTACATCTCAGTAGGAGCTGAAGCTGCTCATTAGTTTTACACTTCCTCTCAGGTAACAAGAACATCTTTTAATAGCCATCCCTCATTTAACATTGTCAGTAGAGAAAAGAGTGAAAAAAAATCTAGGAAGTGACATCTGACAAAATTCTGCTAGTATGCAATGTTTTTGTCAGCCCTGGCAGAAGCTCTGGATGTTCCAATTTACAGTAAATGGTGCTTTTTGTGCCAAACTAGTGAATTCATCCCACCTGTCTGCAGAGGCTAACTGATTTACAACCATACCCATAATCTGATTATTTAATTATTTAAAGCATCAAGAAAATGAATGTTCTATAGAATGCTATACAACATTCCACCTTCTCTCATCCAGGTATAAATCCAGAGATTACGTGCATATTTTGTTTATATCAGACTATTAAAATGAAATTTAAAGCTGGACTCCACACTTGCCTTGAGTCTTTTATGGTTGTACAGGTCCTCTCCTAGAGGACTGCCTCTTGACCCACCATGTTCAAATGCAAGTGTAGGCCCTTTCACTCAGGACACATAGGCATATAAGTTTCCCTCCTTCAGTAGCTCAGAGGGACCACGCCTGATGAAGCAAAGGTGGTTGGCCATGCTATCTGCCACCAAGTGTTCTGTACTCCACCATAAGTCCTGGATTGTGAGCTGCTGAGCAGGAGCCCAACCGCATGCAGCCTCTGCAAAATACTCTTTTCTAATTGCCACAAAAGTACTGTGCTTCAAGTGGGTTGACCCTGCTTCTCCAGCTGCCTGCCTGTGATACCAGTCCTGGGACTCCTCCAGCCTCTCATCTGTGGTTGCTGTCCAGGGTTCATTTTAACTGTTCACCCAGACCAACCCTGAATTTCAGTGTGAGAAGTTTTGTCTTAGAGGTTAACTGCAAATAGCTGTTTATGTACTGCACTGTTTACTAAAATAGTGGGTATTCTCTAGTTTCTGTGCCTACAGAGCCTTATAGAGCCAGTGTCCTTTTTGAGTCAAAGAGACATTGCTCTCTTGAGCTTCTACTTGGAAAGCTTCCTAATTGGTTTAACTGTGTTTTGTACTGTATGCATACCCTTTTGTCATTTTGACCTTGTTTACATTGTTAATTCTACTCTGAATGTGTTTAGTAAAATTAAAACCTCCATTTGATCATTTAGCTAATCCCCCTAACTGTTACGCTTTCCTGCACAGACTATTATTTTTCTCTTTTAAATCCATACTGTAAGTTTTCCACAGTGTGCATTGGATCCCGCAATGTCAAATAGAGCCCGCCACATTTCCTTCCGGAGAACATCCAGCATCATCTAGATCTTCCTCCCCAGTCAAATTGTCCTTGGCTTGCCTTCTTCATTCATTGGATTTCAGTTCTTCAAGTATGGGGGGGGTCAGCATAACCATACATGTCTGAAAACTTTTGAAACTTAGTGTCCTTGAGACTGGGGGTGGTGTAAATAGCAGAATAGGAGGCAAAGTAGGGGCAGGGATAATAGAATGCTGAAACCTATTAAATGATTATGGCATATGTCAAAGCAGTGGCAATGGCTGTAGCTCCTCACAACAAATTGAAGAGTTTAACAGTGGTGCAAAATATGGGGCTAAGAGTGGTGAAGAATGATATGCCTGGCATAGGCTGAGGACGATTGTCTTGGCACCTGTCTCAGTGGGATGGAGGGGAGGTACAGTGTGATCCAGTGGATGAATGAAATAGTAAGCAATAATGAGAGTAATGATTGCAGTGTAGAGTAAAAGAGAAAGCAACAGAGGGTGATTGAAACTGGAAAAAGTGTGCAGGGATGACTTGCGGTATATCGCATGTGATTCGCACAGGAACCACACAGCATTCCTGGGCAAATCACAGGCGATTTGTGTGCGGTGCAATTGGAGCCATACATTTTATATGGCTCTATTCGCACCGCACCCACACCAAAAAATGTGATCTGCACTAGAATTGGATGGCATGGGTATTGACACCTATGTGATCCGATTCTGCACATCGCACCACATTTTGCGGACTGCTTTCGGGATGTTGTTGACTTAACATACACACCCGTAGCAGTTAGCATGAACTGGGTGAGATTCTGACGCAGTGCAGAATTCGTACTGAGATCGCTGCAAATTCTGCACTGCATCAGTTTGAACCAGGGCTTAAAGACTCTACAGTTTAGAGAGGGTCTTGGTGATAAGGCAGGAGGAGTTGAACTGTATTTAACAGAAAAGGGGACAGATTGTGCACAGGAAGGGACAGAGCTGGATGGGATGTGTAGGATTGAGTGGATCATAATAGCAGGGCTGAGGAGGGGAAGCAGTTTGAGAAAGATTGGTGTGAATAAAGCAGAGATTGTATAGTGGATACAGTAGACAGAGAAAAGGATAAAGTAGACAGAGATGGGGTGACCTACAGAGGTGGAGTAACTGGTGGGGGAAGAGTGAAGGTGGACCTCTGAGCAGTCCTTTACACTCCCCAGGGCATACCCACTTTTCCTGTTCTCTTCCTGCCACAGTAGGTTTCTATCGGAGGGAAGAGATCACAGAAGCCACCTTTCAGCAGCTATCTTGGTTTCTACTCTGCTTGACAAGACTGACAGCATTTCTAATCACAAGAAAACCAAAGAACTGAACCTGGCAGACAGAGAGATGGTATCATATACAAAAATTGTGGAACAAAAGACTCTATGATTTAGCTCTGGGAGTAAAACATGTTAGAAAAAGGATCCTGGATGCCGAGCCCTAGAAATATGTCAGCTATTTAAAGATTTGCTGTTGACTGCCACTTGTGAAAGCTAGAGATTGTGCTTTGACCTTTGTGTACATTCAATTCCCATCAGTACTGGCTTTGCCCCTCTAAGTTTGTAATATTTAAGTTTTAGTTGTAATAAATGGTCACGCATGCTTCACAAGGTCAGTGCCCTATGGCTTTTCTTTCTCATAAGCATTATGACTGCACCTTGACATTGAATTAAATATATATTTTCACTTAGGTGTCGGTTTTTAATTTTTAATGCAGTTTTAAGTTATACACGTGATACAACTACATCTGTAGTCACCTCAGTTTTGAAATTGTAATGAGTTCATCTGAGAAAATAAATATTATAAAGAATATTTACGTGTTATTTCTAAGAAGTCCTCTTCCATAGCATGTCAGCTCTTTCCTGTCCTATATTACTGCTGTAATCATAGTAAAAATGTCATCCACAGTGAAAGCAAACACAGGAAAGAAAAATGAAGTAATGGATAAAAAGGCAGAAAAGCATAGACAGGAAGATAAAGACATGTGAGGAGATATTAATGCAGTTAAGCTATAGCTAAATGGGAGATAAAAGCTAGTTAAAGAGGTCAAAACAAAATACGATACTGATAAAATATAAAGCATCACTTTTGAACTTTACCTTACTTTAACTCTTCTCTTTTAGAATAACTATTTGAAATACCTAGACTCAAACGATCTGTTTTTTGCACTGGTCTATTCTTCAACAAACATATTATTATGCTATGCATTATGAGTTTTAGTGCTTAAATACCAAACCTGTATAGGCTCCATCTGGGATTCCTGTCTGTACTTTAATGATAGTGTAGGCAGCTGGTAGTAAATAGTTATTGACCTGAACCTAAACCCCATTGTAAAAGTCTTACTTAAAAACAGACAGCACATGGTGCTTCTTATCTGTGTGTAGCAGTACCCCCAGATAGGACCACCTGAATATATGATGACTTGAGTTCTCGCATAGAGGCTGCCGGCACACCAAAGCACATTCACACAAGAAAGTAGTCTAGGGGAGTGTATTTTTTATGATTTATGGCTAGAACTTGACCAAAGGGAGTGGGTGCAGGGTTTTGGATACTCTGGACTGTAAAATTCAATAAGAGGACTCTTTTCTGTGCTACACTCCTTATAGATAGATTCTCTGCTAAACTTCAGGATACAGTTCCCCTCCAGAGTAAGGGACGGTCAGGCTAAAATAAAAATTATTTGGCTCAGATATCCCCATAGTAAACAGTCACCAGGATCTTGTAGAACTGTCAGTACTCTCAGGGACATGGAGTAGCTGTGCACAGGCAGCTTCTTCCAGATTCTTTCTAGTGAGGCTTCACAGAATGGCGCCGTCAGGTGAAGTCTTAGGTAGTAGCCCCCCCCCCTCCCCAGCTCTACCACAGCTGGGATCTTGACGAGCAGCAACTTGTCTCAGAAGAATCTTTTGCAAGGGAGGGAGGTAGCTATCCACCATCCCCCAGAGTGGTGGAATCCCTTCAACAGGAAGACCCTACTGTTCTGGAGTTCACACTATTTGTCAGCCTCTCCAGCCATCTACTGCCCCACCCACACCCACCCACACCCACACCCACCATATATTCTGGAAACATCTGGAAAGCAGGAGGGAGTAATCAAATCTACATCCTGTGAACTCCATAACTGCCCAAGGCAATTGAAGGCCAATTCACTGGTTGGTGTGACCAAAAGAAAAAAACTAAATTTCCTTACCACCTACCTAGGAGGGTGCTACATGTGTAAACCTAGGAACATACGTTTAATGCATTGCAGCTTACCAGTCTATAGGTTTTTTTTCCATTTATTTCTACCCAGCGATCCTGCTATATGAACTCTTCCATGCTGTAACATAGGAAAGCACTGTAATGTTCTCTTTCTCTGCCTCCCTCTCTAGCTCTCCACTATAATCCAAAAAGAAAGACATTATCTTCATCTTCTTCCACTACAGTAGTTGATTACACTGGTCTGGAATTAGCTATTGTGTCATCCGTTGATTATGAAGGTGAAGGAATGTTGTGACAGACTGATATTAGCAAGCACAATTGTTGGAGGGAGCTTGTAGGCAGTCCCCTCACATGTAATTAACAGTGTCAGCAATAACCTCTCTGGCTGGGGGAAGACTTGGGGCAGTAATTGTATAATACTCACTTTTTCATACAGGGATGTTGTGTTTTGTGCAAATGTTTGTGGTACTTGGTGTTCTGTGGTAACCTGTAGAGGATTAGCTGGCCTCTGTATTTCACGCCATTTTGGGGAAGCTTTGAGCTCTGATTGGGCACAAACTCTCTCTCGAGATTTCAGCAGCCATTTTGTTGTGGCTCACCTATATAAATGGAGCCCAGCCACCATTTGGAGGTGCTCTTGTGTGTATATAGAAAGGGACAGATACCCAGCATTGCTAGGGCAAGCTAGGCTTTACTTAGGGAGAGTTTTCCAACCTCAAGGACAGAACAGGGATCCTCTTGACTCCTGCCTATCATCACTGTTGCTGTATTTGAGAAGAAAGACTATCACAGTCAGTATATCTCCCTGCTATACCAAGACTGCTGCATTTGTGTCACCTGCTTATGGACACCAACCACTGGAAAGTAAACATTATGTGATATACAGTTGCAAAAAAAAGTATGTGAACCCCTTGGGATTACGTGGAGTTTTGCATGAATTGGGCATAAAATGTGCTTTGAACGTCATCTAAGTCACAACAATAGAAGAACACAGTCTGCTGAACATAATACTACACAAACATTAGATGTTGCCATGGTTTAATTGCACATAACATGTAAACATTCACAGTGCAGGGAGGAAAAAGTATATGAGGCCTTAGCTTAATGACTTCTCCCAGAGCTAATTGGAGCCAGGAGTGAGCCAACCTTGACTCCAATCAGTGTGATGATATTGGATGTGTTGCTGACAGCTGTCCTGCCCTTAAAAAACACACACCTGTTTTGGGTTTACTGGTTTCAAGAAGCACTGTCTGATGTGAACCATGCCTCACAGAAAAGAGCTCTCAGAAGACCTATGATCAAGAATTGTTGACTTGCATGAAGCTGGAAAGGGTTACAAAAGTATCTCCAAAAGCCTTGATGTTCATGTATCCAGGGTAAGACAGACTGTCTACAAATGGAGAAAGTTTAGCACCGTTGCTACTCTCCCTAGGCGTGGTCGTCCTGTAAAAATGACTGCAAGAGCACAGCGCAGAATGCTGCATGAGGTAAAGAAGAATCCCACAGTGTCAGCTAAAGACCTACAGAAATCTCTGGCACATGCTAACATTTTTGTTGACACATCCACAATAAGGAAAACATTAAACAAGAATGGAGTACATGGGAGGACACCACGGAGGAAGCCATTGCTGTCCAAAAATTGCAGCACGTTTGAAGTTGGCAAAAGAGCACCTGGATGTTCCACAGCACTACTGGGAAAATATACTGTGGACAGATGAAACCAAGATTGAGTTGTTTGGGAAGAACACACAACACTATGTGTGGAGAAAAAAAGGCACAGCACACCAACATCAAAACCTCATCCCCACTGTAAAACATGGTGGAAGGAGCATCATGGTTTGGGGCTGCTTTGCTGCCTCAGGGTCTAGACGGATTGTTGTCATTGATGAGAAAATGAATTCCAGAGTTTATCAAGACATTTTGCAGGAAAACATACAACCATCTGTCCGCCAACTGAAGCTCCACAGAGGATGGATGATGCAACAGGACAATGACCCAAAGCATACAAGTAATTCAACAAAACAATGGCTGCAACAGCACAGAATACGCCTTCTGGAGTGGCCCAGTCAGAGTCCTGACCTCAACCCAATTGAAATGCTGTGGCATGACCTTAAGAGAGCGATTCACACCAGACATCCCAAGAATATTGCTACACTGAAACAGTTTTGTGAAGAGAAGTGTTCCAAAATTACTCCAGATTATTGTGTAGGTCTGATCTGGAACTACAGGAAACATTTGGTTGAGGTTATTGCTGCCAAAGGAGGGTCAACCAGTTATTAAGTCCAAAGGTTCACATACTTTTCCTCCCTGCACTGTGAATGTTTACATGTTATGTGCAATTAAACCATGGCAACATCTAATGTTTGTGTAGTATTATGTTCAGCAGACTGTGTTCTTCTATTGTTGTGACTTAGATGACGTTCAGAGCACATTTTATGCCCAATTCATGCAAAACTCCACGTAATCCCAAGGGGTTCACATAATTTTTCTTGCACCTGTACATGTACCTTTAGACTCCAATGATATGTCTGAGTCTCTATTGGGTTGATTTACTAAAACTGGAAAGTGCAAAAACTGATGCAGCTCTGCATAAAAACCAATCAGCTTTCAGTTTTTTTTATCAAAGCTTAATTGAACAAGTTGAAGTTGGAAGTTCATTGACTACTATGTACAGCTGCACCAGATTTTGCACTCTCACATTTTAGTAAATTAATATTACTGGGAAAAGAAGAGAATTCTGTTATAGGCACAAGACAATACATCAATTATTGTAAACCACCTTCACAAAAACAAAAACTTGTACAAATAATTTTTTCTGACATTGGCACAAGCTTATTACTTTTAATTCCAAATTTTTAACCTGTTAATTTGTTTTTTTTATCAATGTAGTTTTCATATTTAAATAATTCTATTGTTGTATGTCAATAGATAAACAAATTAGTTCATTATTTACCAAATGGTGCCCTAGTTAAGCATTTTAATACAATTATAATCATTGTTAAGCCCCTGTATTGTACACTTCTTTTGGTCTGCAATGCATTCAATTGTTAAAACACTGTTTAAGCTTTGCCATTGGTTTTTTGTTATGCTCACAATACATTTCTTGCATATAAAAGATCATATTATTCAGTCCTCTACTAAATTGTTTACTCCTATATTGTAATGTCTTAGAAAATACATATCTTGTTAATGCACCTTGTTATTGCTCTGGGGAATGCTCTATTCTGATGAGTCCGCTATGCACTACATTGACAATGGAAGTTCCTTTATACTTTAATATTGTCCTGAATTCTAAACCTAAAAAATCCTATTTTTCCCTTGAATAGCTAATCAAAAGTTTTTAGAGGATGTCTGGATGCTAGTAGGGTTGACAGATTAAAGGAGACTGAACATGAAAATTTTGGATGGAGTTTTCTAGGTCACTCCATAGGTGAACAACATGGAGGTAAATGCACAGATGCATGTTAATGTACATATGTCAGAAAACTAATAATTTTTGATAAAGTATGCATTATCGGCAATAAAACTTTACTTTGAAGAATATGCAGCAGGAGACTAGGGATGGGCTGCGGCTTGGCCTAAACAGTATAATCAGCATCTGAATGTATATATTTTTCTTTTTTTTATAACTTTGGTTTTATTGAAAATCTTGTATGAGTAACAAACAATGCAACAAACAAATTACACTGGTTTTGGATATGAGCACAGACATAGGGGGTGAGAGGAAATTACCTCTACCACCTTCCATAGACCATGCACAAGAGAGCTGTACATGTTCCAAACTTTTGCTATATGAATCATACATATATAGGTAAATAATATTCTTGCCATGAACAATGCAAGTTCACTATCTGATTAGGTCATCCCTGTGTAGGGGAAAAGCCAATCCCAGTGTCCTATCAACTTTACTGTAGAGAAATAGGGAAGAGGAAGGAAGGATAAGTCAGGGTAGGGTGGAAAGGATGAGGCACTTGCGTGATAGAGAGAAAAGCGAGGAGAGGAACAGTAAATATCTGTGAGTACATAGTGTTTTCCTTTTAGGGGGAGTACTGTACCGTAGTGGTAGCAGAGAATGGCTCTGCATTGGGGTTTGCCCAAGAAAAGACCTGGAGCGTAATAAAGAATTCATAAAGGAGGGGGAATGGGTTCATTGTAAATGATGTGATCTAGTATCATTAGGCCAAATTTGCCAGTGGCGGAAACATTTTGGTAGAGACAGATGAGCTTTTGCAAAGAGAAATTCCATCAGGCAATTTACATTCAAATTGGTTATAACTGAATTTAGTGAGGGAGTTTTGGGGTTTTTCCAAATTTTTGCTGTTGAGAGATGTGCTGCAATGAGAATATTCAGTACAGGGTGAAAAACAGATGGCCATGTCTGAAGGCCAAGGCCGAAGAGGGCCAACTCAGAGGTAAGGTCAGCAGTGGTCTTGGTCAAACCCTGAATAAATTCAGATACATCTTTCCAGAAGATACATATAGGTGGGCATGACCACCACATGTGAAGGAGAGAACCCTCAAGACCACAATTCCTCCAGCATTCCAAGGTTGAGTTGGGGTAGATAGCTGCAAGTTTTCTCGGTGTAAAGTACCATGTGTAGTAAATTTTCATGGTAGATTCCCAGTGTGAGATAATTTCGTAGAGAAAACGAGGTGCACGAAGAGCATGGTACCATATGGAGGTAGGAACCTCAATTTGTAATGTTTTTTTCCAATATGCCATAGCTGGAGATTTAGAATTTAAATCCTGTTTTTCGAGAGCACCATAGATTGTAGATATTCCTTTCTGTGTGGGCTTAGCAGATCTGTAGAACATTAGGAGGTCTCTCGTCATGGTAGATGTTGCAATGGGACCTTTGGAGAGGATAGATCGTATGCGTAAATGTATATGAAAAAGTCTTTATTACTCAATTGGAATTTGTTGGAGATCTGTTGAAAGGATAAGAGGCCTTGCTTTGAGAAGAGGGTCCCAATGTTCTGTATACCTGCAGCAACCCAGTGGTGGAGAGTTAAGTCCGGGGAGAGTAGTTGTAGCGATAATAATGGTATATTGGAGATCCAGGAGCTAGTAGTAGCTCGGATAGTGTGTTAGAAAGATCCGGAGAATGGTGTCCCAGCCAAAGAGCACCTAATAGACATTCAGGATGTAAGTCCAGTGCGGTCGTTTCGATTTGGAGCCAGGGAATTCGAGGATTTGAGGTCCACAAGTTTTTAGTTTGGTCTACGATAGTATCCTTGTAGTATTTCTTGACATCTGGAGCTCCCAATCCATTCAAAGTTTTAGGAGTACATAGTGTGGAGGCTTTTAATCTTGTTTTTTTGCCCGCCCAAATAAAGTGGTTGATAATGGACTGTAGCTTTTGTAGATCAGACACTAGAATAGGTATGGGCAAGAAAGTAGAGAAGGTGAGGTAGTATCAACATATTGGCGAGTGCTATGCGCCCTGCCCATGAAGCTTTGATGATGTTGAAGTCTTTGCTGAGGTTTTTGCTGAGCTTTTGAAGTTTAGTGACTAGTATAGATAGATTAATTCGTAGGAGATTAGAAAAGGGAGCAATGAGTTGGATACCCAGGTATGTCAAGGAGGAGTTTGGAGCCCAGGAGAAGGGGGAAATCTTGGTTATATCCTGTTTAGTATCTGATGGTAGGGAAACTCCCAACATAGCTGATTTGGTGTGGTTGAGTTTATGAAGGGAAATTTTAGAAAATTGATCAAGGAGTGAGCATAGGTGGGGCAAAGAATGTTCCGGATCTGTCAAAGATATAATAATATTGTCGGCATAGAGACCTATTTTATGGGAAGTGTGACCGACTTGTATTCCTGTGATCTGTGGATGGGTGCGTATGGCCTGTACCAAGGGTTCAATCACCATGGCAAAGATCAAGGGTGAGAGAGGGCATCCCTGGCATGTGCCATTTGTTATCGGGAAGGGGTCTGATAAAAAACCTGATGTCCAGACTTTGGCGCTAGGAGTTGAGTACAGTCCCATGATGGCTCAGAGGAGAGTACCAAAAATGCCAAACTTTAGGAGTACTGCCTCTAGGTATTGCCAATGAACGTGATCAAAGGTTTTCTCCGCGTCTAGAGAGATAAGCAGAGAAGGCAAGTGGTGGCGTTCAGCCCACTAGATGAGGTTAAGGTATCGCCTTGTGCCATGTGAGGACTGTCTGTTGGGTATGAAGCCCACTTGGTCAGGATGGATAATGTCAGGGCTCCCAGGTGTGACCAGAGGTGTGTGACTGACGCAGGGAAACGCAGACTTCAGATATGTGATAAACAATATAATTTATTAACACTAACAATACAAACATAAACGCAGTGCAATACTAAAACATAATACAGTGCAAACAAACCAAACTAACCACCCACAGATAACAGTACATACAAGCAAGCGTCGTCAGGCAGGCCGGGTCAATATCAATAGGGCAGGTAGGTACAGGGGGAGCAAGCGGAGATGGGTCGGGGTCACAAGCCAGGTTCAGCAGGTAGCTAGCAGCGTAGTACAGAGGGTCAGGCAGAGGGATGGTCAGGGTCACAAGCCAGGGATCAGAACAGGTAGCAAGCAGCGTGGTACAGAGGGTCAGGCAGAGGGATGGTCAGGAGCGAGCCAGGATCAGAGCAGGAGAAGTCAGCAGCGGTTCAGATCAGGCAGGGTCAGCAAAGGAACAGAAACAGGATGCAGGACAGATACAGGGCCCAGGACAAACACAACACCAAGGCAGAGTCTGCAAGTCTGGCCATCCCTTAAATACACCAGTATCATCAGTTCCAGGTGTTAGCTGGCTGAAAGGTTGAGTCTCTGATTGCTGGGAGCACCCGCTGGCCAGCCCTGGTACTGCAGATCAAAAGGCAGGTGAGTCCCACCATTGCTGGCCAGTCCATTCCTGACAGATAAGCTGTAACATATGAGAGGCTAATCAGGAAGCAAGTAATTTAGCGTAGAGTTTTAGATCTGTGTTGAGAAGCGAAATTGGGCGGTAGTGTGCTGGGTCGTGAGGGGACTTACCCGATTTAGGGATGGTGACAATGATGGCTTCTAGAGATTTGGATGGGATGTTACCTGTGGCTAGAAAGTTATTACGAGAGTTTTTTAAGTGGGTTGTTAATTGGTCAGGGTAGCTTCGGTAATATTCATTGCAAAACCCGTCTTGCCCTGGGGCTTTGTTGCTAGGGAGAGATTTAATGGTAGCTCTAAGTTCCAGCTCCGTAAAGGGTTGAGAGGTCTGTTGTAATTGGTTGATCGTCAAGGATGGGAGTTGTAGGGATTCTAGGAAAGTGCTGATAGCTGTAGTGGTGGGTTGAGGGCTATAAGGGGAAGTGTTAAGGTTATATAGCTTTGTGTAGAAGGATGCAAATATGTTGTCTATATCTTTTGTATTTTCTTGCCTTTTCCCGTTGGAATCTACTAAATATGTGATTTTAGTTTGGGCAGCTCTACGCTTATACTGTTGTGCCAGAAGTTTGCCAGACTTGTTACCTTGAGCTTAAGACATGAGGCGAAGGCGTTGGACATAAAAATCAAAGCCAGTGAGAAGGTAAGAACTGAGGGAGGTACGGGTGGAGCGGAGTTCAGTCATGAGAGAGTCAGTGGGGGTAAGTTTGTGGCGGGCCTCGAGTGAGCGAATTTGGGCTAGATGGGTATTCATAGTCATTTCCCGTTTCCTCTTCTTCCAGACACCAAGTTTAATACATAGGCCTCTTATGACAGACTTATGGGTATTCCATAAGATAGTGGGGTTAGAGACAGAGCCTAATTTGGTTGCGTAGTATGCCTCAATTTCTGATTTGATCTGTTCCTGATACTCCTGTTGACTAATGATTGATATATTAATATGCTAAAGAGAGTGGCCTTTGGTATTATTGGTGGGTGAAAGAGTAATTGATATGGGGACATGGTCGGACCATGAGATAATTCCAATTTTAGAGGATAAAACATTTTGGAGTAGTCGCTTGGAAGTCAAGAACAGTCCTTTACGTGAGTAGGTTTTTTTATGTTCAATGGTTTTTATTAATTTTAAACAGTATAAAACAGAAGCAACAAAACACACCCACACAGGGGCTATCAATTGCACCGATAAAAAAAAAGCAAAATAGAGAAAACAGTGCTCTAACGCCAACAAGGCAAAAGGTACGCCCACACAGGGGCTATCAATGGCACATACAGTTGCAAGAAAAAGTATGTGAACCCCTTGGGATTACGTGGAGTTTTGCATGAATTGGGCATAAAATGTGCTCTGAATGTCATCTAAGTCACAACAATAGAAGAACACGGTCTGCTGAACATAATACTACACAAACATTAGATGTTGCCATGGTTTAATTGCACATAACATCTAAACATTCACAGTGCAGGGAGGAAAAAGTATGTGAACCTTTGGACTTAATAACTGGTTGACCCTCCTTTGGCAGCAATAACCTCAACCAAACGTTTCCTGTAGTTGCAGATCAGACCTGCACAACGATCTGGAGTAATTTTGGACCTCTCCTCTTCACAAAACTGTTTCAGTGTAGCAATATTCTTGGGATGTCTGGTGTGAATCGCTCTCTTAAGGTCATGCCACAGCATTTCAATCGGGTTGAGGTGAGGACTCTGACTGGGCCACTCCAGAAGGCGTATTCTGTGCTGTTGCAGCCATTGTTTTGTTGAATTACTTGTATGCTTTGGGTCATTGTCCTGTTGCATCACCCATCCTCTGCGGAGCATCAGTTGGCGGACAGATGGTCGTACGTTTTCCTGCAAAATGTCTTGATAAACTCTGGAATTCATTTTCCCATCAATGACAACAATCCGTCCAGGCCCTGAGGTAGCAAAGCAGCCCCAAACCATGATGCTCCCTCCGCCATGTTTTACAGTGGGGATGAGGTTTTGATGTTGGTGTGCTGTGCCTTTTTTTCTCCACACATAGTGTTGTGTGTTCTTCCCAAACAACTCAATCTTGGTTTCATCTGTCCACAGTATATTTTGCCAGTAGTGCTGTGGAACATCCAGGTGCTCTTTTGCAAACTTCAAACGTGCTGCAATATTCTTTTTGGGCAGCAATGGCTTCCTCCGTGGTGTCCTCCCATGTACTCCATTCTTGTTTAATGTTTTCCTTATTGTAGATGTGTCAACAAAAATGTTAGCATGTGCCAGAGATTTCTGTAGGTCTTTAGCTGACACTCTGGGATTCTTCTTTACCTCATGCAGCATTCTGCGCTGTGCTCTTGCAGTCATTTTTACAGGATGACCACGCCTAGGGAGAGTAGCAACAGTGCTAAACTTTCTCCATTTGTAGACAGTCTGTCTTATCGTGGACACATGAACATCAAGGCTTTTGGAGATACTTTTGTAACCCTTTCCTGCTTTATGCAAGTCAACAATTCTTGATCGTAGGTCTTCTGAGAGCTCTTTTCTCTGAGGCATGGTTCACATCAGACAGTGCTTCTTGAAACCAGTAAACCCAAAACAGGTGTGTGTTTTTTAAGGGCAGGACAGCTGTCAGCAACACATCCAATATCATCACACTGATTGGAGTCAAGGTTGGCTCACTCCTGGCTCCAATTAGCTCTGGGAGAAGTCATTAAGCTAGGGCCTCACATACTTTTTCCTCCCTGCACTGTGAATGTGTACATGTTATGTGCAATTAAACCATGGCAACAGCTAATGTTTGTGTAGTATTATGTTGAGCAGACTGTGTTCTTCTATTGTTGTGACTTAGATGACGTTCAGAGCACATTTTATGCCCAATTCATGCAAAACTCCACGTAATCCCAAGGGGTTCACATACTTTTTCTTGCAACTGTAAGTTACAATAACAGTAATGTAACTCTGAGTATAACAACTAAAGGCAGCTGTCCACTGTCACACCAGAAACAAACAGAGAAAGCGAGAAAGGAAAAAAAAAACCAACAAAGAGCAGAGGTCCAAGAGCGCCAATACCGAATGCCATTACATCCCCAGACTAGTCGGGGGGAGTGTGGGAAAGGCATATTGCAACCACGGCTCCCATATTTTTAAAAATTTACGTTGGGAGTCGTTGCATATACTCGACATCTGTTGGTTGAGCATCATATTGGTCATACGATCCCGCACTCCCTGAAGAAGGACAAACGGACTCCTCCAGGCCTGAGCAATTGTTCTAGTGGCCGATAAAAACAAATAGGAAGCCAACTTCTGCTGATGAGCCAAGAGGCCCGGTATGGGGCAATGAAGAAAGGCATACGAGCATCCCGGCGTATGGAGAGATGGAACAAAGTGAAAAGGAGGCCAAACACACGAGACCAAAAACAAAACGTTCTCGCGCATGACCACCAGATATGCAATACATCGCCACAATGGCCACAACCCCAAAAACATCAATCACTACAGGCAGGGTTAGCCTGGGCCAAATGAGCCGGAACCCAATACCAACAAAACAATACCTTATAGGCTGCCTCCAGTGTGGTCGTATTGAATGAGCATTTAGCTATGAGTGACCAGGCCTTATTCCAGTCCTCCGGATCCACAGCCACTCCCATGTCGCGCTCCCACTGAACAACATATGAAAGAGAAGTATGCAATGAGCGTCTGTTCAGAGCTGCATAAAGAAGGGAGATAAGGCCCGGGGCGCCCGGACGTTGCTGGCAAAGCTGTTCAAAGGCAGATTTCGGTCCGGGAAAACAGAAGTGCCCCGCAATCAGAGCAGCCAATGCCGCAATTGAGGGTATCAAAAAAATTCCGCCAGGGGAACATCCCGGGACTCCCGAAGAGAATTCAAGGTGGGGAAGGACCGAAAAATGAAAAAGTGTCGCACCTGCGAAAAACCATTAGTCACCCACCAAGAAAACATTCTTGGGTGATCTAAACCAGGTGGGAAAAGAGGGTTGTTAATAATTGGGAGCAAAGGCAGAAAGGGTGACATCAGGCCACTGAAGTAACGTACAGAGTCCCAGACTTGTTAGCCATAGAGCAGCATCAGACTCAGTGCCATAGGGCGCAGGGCAGGGGGAAGCCATAGAAGCGTCGACGGTGCGATAGGTGCACAATTAGGTAGTTCCAGCAGGACCCAGAGAGGAACATCAGAGGAAGCGTGCAACATAGACAGTGGGGCAATCTGGCTCGCCTGATAATACTTAGTTACATTAGGCACCCCAAGACCACCCTGGAGTCTATGAGCAAAGAGCGTATTTCTGGAGACTCTGGGGTGCTTATTGGGTCAGATAGAATGCATAAACTTCGCCTGAAGCAACCAAAGAAAATGAGGGGGAACCCTCACTGGGAGGGTGCGAAAATAATATAACAATTTCGGTAGGATGGTCATTTTCACCGACTGAACCCGTCCTATCCAAGACAGGTGCGGAAACTGCCAGGAATGCATAAGAGAAGATAGAGAGCTAAGCAATGGATAATAATTTGCAGCGAACAGGGAGTCTAGGTGGGGGTCAAGTGAATGCCTAAATATTCAAGAGAAGAGGGAGCCCATTTGTAAGGGAAGTGGGATTGTAGGCGCAAAACCAAATCTGAAGCCAAAGTAATATTGAGAGCGACACTCTTATCCAAGTTAATACGGAGACCCGAAATCAAGGAGAAGCGCTCAAGAACCCGTTGCAAATTAGGAAGCGTCATCAGAGGATTAGTAAGAGTCAAGAGGGCATCATCCGCAAAAAGGTTCAGCTTAAACTCCTGTTCTGCGTATGGAACCCCCGATACATTGCAATCGGTCCAAAATGCTAAAGCCCGCGGCTCAAGCGCCAGGACAAAGAGCGCCAGAGACAGGGGGCAGCCCTGTCTCGTCCCTCGCCCAATAGGAAAGGGATCCGAGAAATACCCAGCGTATTTAACCTCCCTGGCGGTATGATTATTTCAGATTTTTGGTGCTGAAAGCGGTACCATTTTTTTGCATGGAAATATGTATTTTTTTTATTGTAGGCTGTAATTTTTAGGAAAAACTCACTGAAATCTGTCCGAACAAGAGTCTAGTAAACATCCCGGGTATGATAAAATTTGAAACACAAAATCATAAATTATAATTTAATAAATAATCATAAAAATAATTTAAAAATAATAAAAAATTTAATTCAATAATATAATCAAACCAAAAACACTGAAATGTGAAATAGAGCGCCAAGTTCGCACATTGCTGAGCTCAGTCGCAAAATCGTTTTCAGTTTCTGATGACGAATTTCCCCCACGAATCATTATCACTCAATTCTGTAAGTGGTTCTGATTTACTATCGCTGTTCTCTAGCTGATCTAAACCGCTTTTGACCTAAAGGGACACTTTTTGGACGCCATGGACATTTCTCAGTTTCCAGGCAGAAAGAACAGACAAAATGCAGGCAGGGCGCAGGACAAAGCACTAGGGACAATATGTATGTGAAATAGGTTGAAACAGCAATGTTTTACTGTGTAAAATGAAAAAAAAAAAAAATGACATTTTTTAAAATTTTTAAATTTCCCGCCGCCGCCGGCGGCGGCGCCCGTACGTCCCGACGTCACAGGGACAGGAGACAGAAGCCGGATGCCGGCATCGGCCGGAGGAGATGGCCGGGGACACTGCAGGGAACACATCGTGGGAGCGCAGGGTAAGGTAAGTGAAGAACACATGCCGGAGCAGCGCCGCATGGTATTCCCGAGTGTAGCTCGGGGTTACCGCTTTTGGTACTGAAATGTTACCCCGAGCTACACTCGGGAATACCGCCAAGGAGGTTAACAGAGGCCGAAGGAGAAGAATACAAGGCTTGAATCCAAGAAAGAATAGAATCCCCAAAACCCCAACAAGACAGCACAAACCGCAGATATTCCCAGGATAGAGAATCAAAGGCTTTATATGTGTCTAAGGACAGTAAGAATCCCGGGATTTTCCGCTGTTGCAGAACGTAACGAATGTTATCACCCGCCTGTCTCCCAGGGACGAACCCTACTTGGTCCCTGTGGACCAGGCTACGCAAATATTTATTGATGCGAAAACTAAGGATCTTGCCCGATATCTTCAGGTTTTCATTAAGAGGAGAAATGGGCCGGAAGGCTTGCAGGTCCTGAACATCATCGGTCGTCTTAGGAAACATAGAGATATGCGCTCTAAGCGCATCTGGAGAGGGCAAGGAGCCCTGTCGTAACTCATTGAAATAGTCAGCCAAAAAGGGCGCTAACAGGGTCGAGAATTTCTTATAATAGAGACCGGAGAAGCCGTCAGGACCTGGGGCCATGGTGGACCGTAAAGATTTGATAGCTTGGAGCACTTTCGGTATGGTAACACCGGCTTTGAGGGCCACCTGTGCTGCCTCCGATAATCCAGGAAGATGGAGATCTTGAAAGAATGCCTCTGCTTGAGCCACAGGGAAGGGATCTGGTTTAGTGTAGAGGCGCGAAAGGAAGTCCGGGAAACAATCTGCTGGGGATTAGAAGTACAACCACCTGTGGAAAGTCGCAGTTTATGAAAGGATCAGTTTATGAGGTTTCCCCACAGAACTGAGTTTCCTGGCCAGCATTTGACCTGGCTTATTAGCACAGGAATAAAATTTGTGTTTGGTCCAACGCAGGAGGCAAATAGGTCCAACTCTGCCGCCAGAGCATCCCGAGCGCGTTTATGGGCCGCGGATGGAGTTGACTTCCACATCCGCAGAGGCCAGGAGAGAATGAAGCTCCAAAAGTCGGTGCTCCCGCTTCCGGACCGCCGCCAGCTGTATAACATGACCCCGCACCGTGGCCTTATGCGCCTCCCATAGGGGCACTGCCCAAGAGACCGATCCCGAGTTTTCCGTGAAGTATGTTTGTAAAAAAAATTCTATTTGTTGGCAGGTAGTCTGAGTGGTCAATAAAGAGTCATTGATGCGCCAATGAAAAGGGCGCCGTTCTGACCCAGAGAGGGCAAGGAGGAGTACCAAAGGATCATGGTCCGACCAGGGTGAGGAGGGAATAGTTATCCGCCAGACCAAAGGAAGCTGCTGAACATACATGAATATATGGTCAATTCTACAAAAACTGTCATGAGGAGTCGCGTTCAGTTGGGTGAAGTTCCCTCCGTACGTCCGCCAGCCCTGCCGTCCGCAAGAGAGAGTGTATACGTTCCTCCAACACTAAGTCGTGAGAGGGGGCCGCCCCCTGTGCGTAGTGCCTATCCAATGTGGAATCCAAGGTAACATTTGAATACACCAAAACAAGAAGACCCTTGGAGTGTCGGGAAACAATGGTGCAAAGATGCAAAAAGAATTTATGCTGAAAACGATTAGGTGCGTAGTAAGAGACAAAAGTAACCTCCTGGTCCCAGAGGGTGCTTTGCAGAAGCAAATACCTGCCCGTGGGGTCTGCTATATTCCGAGCACAGACAAAAGGGAGATTGCGTTTGAAAGCTGTCAGTACACCCCGACGCTTCTCAGGAGCCGTGTAAAAGGTGGGATAGTGAGGTGAAAGGTAACGTGGAGCGGAGGACTGGGAAAACCTGGTCTCTTGTAAACATACCATGTCAATTTGTTGCGATTTGAGGTGATGAAAAACTTTAGCCCTCTTCTAAGGCGAATTGAAGCCTTGAACATTTTGTGAATGTATTTTCAAAAGGGGCGAGGCCATGGCGGTATCAGCGCAACACGCTCAGCAGAAAAAAGTATAAAGCAGCCAGCAATTTCCACTCCCAATGGTGATCGGACCCTGGCGTCCCAGAACCCTGCATAAAACAAGAACAAAAAAAACAGAGAAGAAAAAAAACAAAGAAAGAAAAAAGGAAAAAGACACAAAAAGTATATACAACAGTGCAATCGTGTCACGCCAATGGTGACGTGCATCCTACACATGAAGGATACCAGTAAGGGGTGGCTCTACCACAAATGGAAACATCAAAAAACATAAGCCCTCAGGGGGCAAAAAGGCAATAAGGCAAAGAACATAATAGAACGGGGTACCAAAATAATAAAACTAAGAGTCCCAGGAGCGAGAACCTCCGTGATGACCTCCCCATAGCAACCCGGAGAACCATGGGGGCCAACCCCCTCCCACCCAACCGGGCCTACCAGGTCAACCTCCAACCCACGGAGCCCGAGGGAACCATCACCCTATGCCACCAACGGAGACCCGAATATCTTCACCCGGACCCAAAATAGGTTGCGGCAGCAGAAATTCATAATCCTTAAGTCCAGGAGGAGACCCCCCCCAACCAGGGATGGAACCCAAGGGAGCAATCTGGATCAGTCCCAACCTGGAATGCTAACAAACTGGGAAAGCCCTAAGGACCAAACTCACGGTCCCATCAGAGAAGTCCATCGGTGAAACAATATGTGGGAGGTCCAAGACACATCTTCGGGCTGGAGAAGAACAGGAAGTACTTTATTGTGAAGGGGTCTGAGGGAGGGCCCTCTTCCTTTTGGATGACCGCTCCCAGATGTGGCCCGGAGGAAGCGGCCTCGCCGGGGATACAGATGAATGAGCTGGGCTCTGATCAGCAGCTTCCGGCGAAAGAAGGTGTAAAGATTCCAAGAGAGAATGAGCCTCCTCCGGCGTAGCAACAGAGTGACTGCGGCCCTGGTAGGTGAAGGCGAGGCGGAACGGAAAGCCCCAGGCGTATTTAATACTGTGTTTCACCAGGACCGAAGTGAAGGGCTTCATCTTCTGAAGAGTGGTCTGGGAGAGGTCCGCGAAGAGCTGGTAGCGATGCCCCTGGAAGCTGAGATCAGGGTTGTTTATGGCCGCCAAGAGGATAGTTTCCTTAGTGCGGTAATAAGTAAACTTGATAATAATGTCCCTCGGGGGCCCATCCGGTCATCTGGGGCCCAATGCACGATGTATGCGGTCAAATTCAAGCCAGTCAATGGGAATAGAGGGTATCAGCTCCTGAAACAGAGCAGTAGCGGTGGAAGTGAGATACGTGACCATTTCTGGGATACCCCTTAACCGCAAATTGCCACGGGGGGAACAATTTTTGAAATCCTCAAGCCGTAGCAGCGCGTCCGCCAATTCTTTCTTGAGGTCGCACAAATCTTGTTCGTGATTTTCAATGACTGTAGCCGCAGCGTCCATTTTATCTTCGAGATCGTTCGTCCGGCTGCCCAACTCTCAAATTTCCCGCGAAAGCCAGCTTGGAGGTAGCATAGGACAATTCCGACTGCAGCATGAATTTGAAGAGGCGCTGGAGCTCAGCATCACGCAAGGATGGAATGGGAGACTGCTGGGATGGCTCTGATGCCAGGTCTTCCATACTGTCAGGATCTGGCCCACCCACGGGTAGCGACGGCGGGGGACCCGAAATCGAGGCCGGGGCTCCATTTGCGGCCTCCGGCGGGAGCCGCGAACTCGCGGCCGGGTCCTGGAAGCTTCCGGCGGCCGGCCCAAAATCGAGGCCGCAGCTTCAGCCGCAATCTCCGCGGGTAGGCCGCAAATTCCGGCATGGTCCGCCGGGTGCTGGAGGTGCGGGTGCCCGGCGTTTTCTTGCCCATCGGGGTACTGGAGGGACAAGGGGCCATGGAGAAAGCAGGGGGAACCCCCTGAGGATCAGAAATCAGCCGATGTGTCCGGCGGCCGAGGAACAGATTTAAAAGGCGGCCATCCTGGCTGCTGCTCACGAGCGCCCTATGAGTAGGTTTTTTGAGTAGCTGATTAAAAGTAATCTTTCTCCATGTCATGTTGCCATCTCCAAGGATCATAGAAATCTTCATGGGTTAATAGTGAGGGAAGAGCAGTGGATCTGCGTCATTTAGTGCAGGGGGTATCTAGGGATGGATCAATGATTTCATTGACATCACCACAAATGATAATTTGGTCTTTTGGGAATGGAAGGAGTTTTTGCATAACAGTGGTGTAGAAGGATTTCTGGCCCGAGTTAGGGGCATACATGTTGACTATCACCAGAGGGTAATTGTTGATTGTAGTTGAGAGAATCAAAAACCTCCCCAAGGGGTCATGTTGTACATGGTGAAGGAGAAATGAGACAGATGATCAGAGTGCTATCATGACTCCTCTCGTTTTTTGTCTGAGTGAGCAAAGAAGCGATGTAGATAGGCTTTGTGTGTACAGTTAGGGGCCTTGGTTTTTAAAAAGTGTGTTTCTTAAATGCAAAGTGCGTCAGCTTTCTGCGAAAAAGCCTGACGGCACAGGAGGAAGCATTTAAAAGGACTGTTAAGGCCATTGGCATTTAGAGAAAGCATTTGGAGCGCCATATGATCAAGGAGATGCCAACGATCGCACAGAGGGAGGGGTGAGGAGAGCAAGGTTGTGTGTTTAATTCACTGAGATGAGGTACACTGGGAGAACACTGTATTGGCAATTTTACAGACTTGAGCAATGTTAATAAACTGATGAGTATACAATAAAGGTGCGATTATCATTTAAAAGATTGTAATGCGGTACAATATATGAAACAAGAAACATCAAATAATAACAAAACACTGGTGTGCATAGCACACTACTACTATGGGGAGTGGAAAAAAAGTAGTGTCAAGGACCCCCTCCTAAACAGTAGTGAGTGCAAAAAAATACAGCCTGCAGGCTTAAAGTGAAGACATTAATACTGAACAGCAGGTGGACTGGAGGTTAGTGCGAAATCTGGGATTCCCACAGATCAGTGATCTTGGATGAAGGCTTAGGCTTTGGAGTGATGGGGGGAGCCTGCTGCGTGACACCCCAGTTGTGAAGTTGTTTCAGCCCGTATTTAGGTGTCAATACAAGGACTAGTTGGTTGCGGAAGGTGATGAGTAATTTTGTGGGGTAGCCCCATTTATAGGGCATATTATGTTCCATAAGTACCATAAGTATAGATGTTACTGGTTGAAATGCTTTTCGTGCTTGAGTGGTGATTGCAGAAATATCATTGTAAAGAGACATTTTCATAAAGGGGTCAGGCAGAGAGCGTTGGGAGTGTGCTACTTTCATAATTTGCTTGTTTACATGATAAAAGTGTACCCTTACCAGAATGTCCCGAGGTGTAGAGGACGGTAGGTGCTGAGACTTGTGAATTCTGTGAGCTCTATCAAGGAGCATATCTTGTGGGGTGAGTGTCGGGAGCAGTTTCTGGAATAGTTGGTGCAAATATGGGACTATCTCAGCGTTAGATATTTCTTCAGAGATTCCTCTGAATTTGATGTTATTGCGCCTAGATCTGTCTTCCAGGTCAGCGATTGTTAGGCGAAGCTGATGCAAAAGTGTAACTTGTTCATCTTGTATGTCCACTACCGCGTTATGTGCTTTAGTGGCTGCGCTTAAATGTTGTTCAATGTAGTCAGTGCGTTGTTCCAAGAAAACAACTTGCCCATGTAGGTGATTAATAGAGGAATGATGTTCCCTTTGTAAATCAGATTGTAGAGATTAGCATAGCCTTAAGAGAGTGTTCAGCAGCTGGGTGGTCCGTAGTGGGCAATGTTGCTAATGATAGTGGGGGTGGTGATCCCTCTGTGGGACTACAAGGCCCAGCACCATGTTGCCTTTTTGTGAGGGGAGGCTTTGATGGTGAGTGTGCTGGGGAGGTAGCAGTTCTCTTACCTCTCTCCTCTGCAGCTTGTGGGGAGTCCGTAATGTCCTCTGTGTCTGAGGACATGGTATCTGCAGCTGCAGGAGAGGATGACGGCAGGATCAGCCGAGGAGCAGGGGCCTGCTCAGCGCCATCTTGCTCCGCATGCTGTATTTCATGTAGAAATCCAAGAAACGGCATGATCCTCGTGGCTGGGATCGCCTTTGGGACATGCTCTGGTGGTTCCCCTGACAGAAAACCTCCAGTCCAGAGGGAATAGGATCCTGGGCTGTGCTCAGGGTTGCTCAATGTTGCTGTGGAGGAGCGGAGTGCAGGGACTAGTCAGCCATCTTGTCCCACTGCCAAGCCGTGCCCCCCGAAAGTATATTTTTTTCATTGCGAGTTATGTTCTAAAACCATGGTATGTGATCAGTATTCCTTCACCTTGTTAATCATAAATAGAGATTGAGGATGACTTTAAGTCATAGGGATTCCAGGGTAGATTCCAAAATGCTGATTTACTAAAGGACTTAAGAATGTTCACATAATAAATTGTGTGCATATTCAAAAAAGGAAGGCTATACACCAACAACAACTCTGACAACAAGATGGCTGCATGATTTGAGTGCAAGACCACCTCTCCAATATACGAACAAACAAAAAACATAACAATGCACTTTGTAGGGCAACATAGGTCACGTATAGAATCTTTTAGGGTTGAAATCATGGAAAGGGCAGATTGTCCCATTATATAGAGAGACCGCCTTTCTTTGCTGAGCAGACAAGAGGTGTCCCCAATAGTTAAAGCAGAACTAAAACTAATTTTTAAAAGACTGTGAGCAGACAACTCTTCATTGCAGAAGAGGGATGGTATGTCCACTCTGCAATAACACACACCTACCTGCCTGCTCGAAGTGCCCATTCTCAGCACATTTCGGCTATGTCTGAATGGATGACACAGGATGAAGTCCCCCCTGCCAGCCAACCAAGCGCCCTAAAACCTGGCACCCATCACAGGAGTGAGCTCTCAGATGCTGAGCTCAGAGCTACTGTATCAGAGAAGAGAAAACGCACATGAAAAGGATTTGAATCAGAGAAAGAGCTCACTGTTGCAATGGTGAAGGTGAACAGTAACAGTTGGGCTTCTCTTTGCAACATCCCTAGCAACATTCTGGGAGGTTTCCAGTCAGGCTTCATGAGAATTATGGACGGCCTACATCTTTAGCAATTTTAGTCAAAGTTGCATAGCTTGTTATTATTGACAAATGTACATTATCTGCATAGGCAGTTTTTTGAAGTATGCATTTAAGACTGGTATTTCAAGGTAGGGCAGCAGAGAGGTTTGCTGTGTATACTCCACTCTCAGACAGTCATTCTCCACATTCCTTGAGACAGTTGCTTCTTATAGGCCAGCATCTTTAGGAATACCTCTCAGGAAGGGAGATGTTTACTTCATTTCAACTACTAGGCACAAAGGCCTGGGTTAAGAGACAGGTCTTTTACAGTCTTTATATATATTCCTCTCGCACACAATCCTGCAAGTACGGCTCATCAATGGAGGGGGCTGTAGCGACTACCAGCTGGGACTGGAAACATTATAGGCAAACGTACATATTCATCAGCACACTATGAATCTCCAATATGGTCCAAAAAAGGTTTTTATTGCAAAAAGATCACATCACAAAAGAGAGTGCAATGTTTCTGAGCCGCGCAGGACCACTTCATCAAATGCCTGAGGAAGGGGTCCTGCACTGTTCATAAATATTGCACTTTCTTTTGTGATGTGATATTTTTGCAATAATAAACTTTTTTGGACCATTTTGGACATCCTTACAGGGCAGAAACCCATGAGGGAAGAGGCAGAATAGGAAATATCCCAATATTTAGCAGTTCTACAAGCACACATCATCAGGCCTTCAAGCCTGCTGATTGGCTTGGTCATTAAACAGTTATAACTCAGAATTTAGGACAGCCTCAGTAATATGCTCAAACAGCAAGTGGGAGAGATATTACATTCCATGCTTAGAGACCACTCCTGCTGAGGCTCAGATAGTCTGACTACAGCCCATGGATGGCTTCTTATAGAATCTAACAATACAAAAATTAATTCCAAAAAAGTACTATGTCAGTAGTGGAGGTAGATGTCAACTGAAGAGTTCAAATTTCTCTCAGGTTCTGTCTGTGACCTCACTGGGGCATTCTCCCTCACTGGGGCACTTTTCTTATTTCCTGTGCCGGTGGAACCTATTGAATAAATACAGGGTACAGTGCTCAGGATAGCAAAAACAACATTGTCAGAAGTTCTAACCCTCCCTCACTCTACTAAAAATTGTTTTTATTTTTCCATGTCCTCACTGAAGAGATTTCTCTTCACTTTCTGTGCTGGAAGTGAGAGGAAATCTCCTTGACAGGGAAACAAACAGCCATAAAAACCTGGCTGGAGCTCTAATCCTTCCTTAATTTATTAAAAAATTGGTCTGAATTGGAGCAAAGTTAAGGCAAGCTGGATTTTTAATTTCAAATAGGAGTTGATCACGGATAGCTGAAAGCCCCTTTATATTCACAACTACAGCAACTGCATCTTCTAGCCCTTGATGCTCCAAAACATTTACCCAGTCTCACAAGAACACCCAGAATTGTTCTGTTTGCAGATAGTGATTTGAAAGACAGTGATATATCCCTATAGCTATTGCTTTGTAAGAATACTATTACCCTTGCAAGCCTTTTTTAATGTACAAAATGTCCCCTAGTCATTATAGCCTAAGTTTACCTAAAACAAAAATATAAGAAATCAGCACAAGGGACACTGAGATGTGTCCCTTTTGCTGTTATGTCTTCCTTTTACCAAAATCTTACTTCTCGTATGCCCACCCCTGCCACAGTAATATTTAGGTGCAACAGGGGTTAATAGAACTAAGAGAGCTGTCACAGAGTGCCCAATTATGCCCCCCATTTCTGTCCAGCTGTTCCATTCATAGAAGCCATTGCTACAGCTTTTATGAATGAAACATGATCTATCAATGGAGGGGCAAGACCTACCAATCTTCTACCCGTCCTATATTCATAGATCCTGTTTGTTTCATGTCTGTTGTCTGATACGTAGACTGTAATCTAACAAAAACAGAGTACTTTTTTAAAATATATTATATTAGAGGAAACACAAGAACAGTGCTTGAAATGAATAATGAGTAACATTTATCTTTGTTTGTCGATCTGTAGAAAAGGTGACCAGCTTCAGCAATACACCTTAATCTAACATTTATATGTCTCTAGGTCAACTGGCCGTTACGAAAATATGGGCTTTGTTGGAGCCCAGCTAGCTTTCATATCTAAGGTGAATGCCTTGACTTTCAAGTGGCCCCATATAGCTTATTAGAGTACTTTATAAAAGCTACATATTTTAATCACTAATTAATACATGCATTTACTGTTTATTAAAATTGTGTGAACATTTCTGTTGAGTGAATAATGTAGAGCATCATAATAGTATAAAATAATTCACACAAATTATTTCCCTAAATAGCACTAAAATATAAAATGTATAGTGGAAATCAAAAGTAAGGCTAACTCAGCATATCATAATGGTATTGCTGGGCTTATTACCAAGCTAAATAATGTCATATATCTAAGTTTCAATAAGATATGTCCACTGATAATAATTATATTGAGAAATGTGGTAATAACTGTCTTTTCTTTAAAATGGCGCTGCATTTCCTATTAAGGTGTACTTTCATTTCAATCAATCTATACTTACAGTGCTGATGTCTATGTACTTACTGTCTTAACAAGCAAATCCCAACACTGAGTTTATCACAGGACATAATGTCATAATTTGCTTAAAATATGAGTTCTCCTATTGTGCTAGTACTTAGAGTAAAACCATATCAACACCACCATAAATCAAAGCCAACATTACCCATGCTACAAATAAGATAAAGCATACAAGCTGAATAAATGAAGTCAGTAGCAAATTGAGATGAACGGAAATCCCTGTGGTGGCTATTAAAATACACATGAAAATTGAAGAGCAGAGTTTTCTTGTGACAACAAGTATCTATCAAAATAGCAAAGAGACTCATATCCTAGAGAAACTTGAAAACGATGGCTGAAGTCCCATTTATAATAGTTTTATTGTATCTTTGCATCAAGGTAGCCATTTCCGTTTCAGTTGAGGCTACATAAATTACTGTTGGGATTTGTTTATAGAAGTTCCTACATTGGAGAAGAAAAAATAGAAGTACTGAAGCGTCTTACGAAGACAGAACATGAACAAGTACATATTGATGCTTGTATTGAAATTATTGTTCTAGGTTCTGTGGACAGCTGAGTGATGAGAGAAGAAGGCTTGGTTGGAGCCAGTAAATTGTCATACTGTGTTTTGTATTTATCCTATAATATAGTTATTGTAATAGAATAACACAGGAAGTAAATTCCTTTAGTTTCTCCTCAATTCCAAGTTGAAATAGAGATGTGTAAATTAAAACAATAAAATGTTATACAAAATAGTAGAGGTGAATATAGGCAACAGTTTGTGATATAGTTGAATGTAAAACTTCACTTTAGGATGGTAATAATGAAAAAATGTTATTATTTCCCTCCAGCTTTGACTTTGGTTTTTCTATGGTTAGCATTCCATTACCGAGTCTCTACCTGTCCTGCAAATGCAATATTATAGCACTTGTGGACATTCAATCCACTTATGCACTTATAGAACTACTGGCCACACATGCACGATAGAGACTGCAAATGTCACACATGTACAGTTACAAACCCCTGCCCACATGATTGTTCTGCATCTCAGCCTTTGTAGGAATGTCTGTGCTCATTCAGCACAAAATGGAAACACAAATGTACATGTGTGGTTGGCCCTTGAGTATAGGACCAGGCACCCTTGCATTTACAGATGCTGCTCCATTTTTATTGTAGACAAAGGCAAGTCTCCTTCTTTCAATCAGAAACCCATTCTGTAGTCCTGTACCCTCCTCCACGTCTGTAGATCATCCCCAAGTCCTTGAACACCCCTATTTCATACCACCCACTATGCCTGCATACACCTTTTCTCATCACCAACAAATCCTTTGACTATCTTCTTTAACCACCCACCATACATTCGTGCCTACAGCCACCTTCTCTCATTATCAACTATGTCTGTACCCACCTTCTCTCATCACCAACTGTGCCTGCATTCACCTTCCATCATCATCCACTGCACCTTCTTTCATCACCCACTGTACTACCTTCTCTCACCACCAAATGTGCCTGCACCACCTTCCTACATCTCTGGCAGTGATGAGCTAAACATACAAGGGTTTGGATCAGCAAACTTTACTGTAGTTCAGATGCCCTATCGAAACCTTATTGAATTTAACAGGAATCTTACACTTCAGTGTAGCACCCTCCTAGATAGATTGCTAGGAGGTATATCATATAGTTTAGTACAGTGTGGTCTCCTGCTTAACAGGAAACTGATAGGCAAAACATACCAGCTTTTCTGCTTAACAAAAACAATACAATTGTTTAGTGAGAATATACTGTGTGGCTCACAGTGCTGTTGTTGTGATTGGCTCCTCTGTATGCAGGAGACCTTGGAAGGTTCTGGGTGAACAGGAGTGACCCATGCAGATCAGCAGCATGAATATGGATGCAGTTCCAGCTACGTACAGAGATTGGTGCCTCTGAGAATGCTGGGCTCTAGTATTCATATTCAGTGAGCATATGGGATCTGGGTTCTTCTTCCTTTCTCTCTGAAAAGTGAGATCCAGCCAGGGGATGCTGCTGCCTCTCTGGCTCATGCTGCCAGGAAGCCTTGGGTGGGCAACCCGAGGGCCAGAATGCTGAAACCCAGGGTCCCTCTAGGAGCTGACTGAGGGGGTTGTCTACAGATCCTGTCTGGTATCACGGAGAAAGGTGTCCTGCAGCAAGGGCCTTGAGAGTGCAGACTGTTCTACATGGTTGATGGGACTTGTGCTGTTTAACCCGCTCACGATCTATATAATCAGCTGCTGGGTGTAAGCTAGAGAGGACACCAGCTGGTGTCCAGGAGAACAACTGTCCACTAAATCTGCATAGCTACAGAGTGACTTTGCTCCATTTGTGTACAGTCTGTTTCACACTTCCACTTTGAGAAAGCAGCCAACAAGTGTGCATAGTTTGACTAGGAGTATCCTACTATATCCCTTCTCTATTCCAGTTCCAAAAATAAAATAAAGCAAAAAACTACAACCCCTAGACTGATCATTGGAATAACAAGCAGAAGTTGTGAGCACCTGGCTATAGGAAATGCTGTGTGCTTAGCTGCAGGAGAAGATCTAGGAGAAAGCCTGGGCAAGATACAAGAAGCTCCTGTGGGGGCCATTTTATAGTAGACATGTGTATTTCATTTCATTTTGATTCATTTTAACGAACGAAAATTTCATTTTTGGAAATTCGGATGTATACAAATCTCCAAATGGACATAGTCATGAATGTCAACGAATCCAAAAAAAAGTTATAACAACATTAACAAATGCATTAGTTTCATTCATTTCATTCAGATGATGTCACATGATGCAATAGTAGTTTGCGGACATGGCAAAATGAATTCCATTTTCAAATTTTTTTGATAATTCAGATTTGGTTAATGAATGGCTCCTAATTTCGTACCATTTGGTAATTCAGATGCACATGAGTTCTTCTGGCCTCTTTACTGCACAACTGCCACTCATTTACATTTGTTGTATAAATAACAAATATAAAGCAATAATAACTAATTAATGTTAATTACTATTAAACTGACATGCTCAAAAGTACATTCAAATATGATATACCGGTATTTTCCTTTATTTCAAGTTTACCTGTTATGTGATTGTGGTTTTGTTTTTAAAACCCTAACATAAAGGATGGCATCCTCCTCTCCTTTTTTCCTGTGGCACAGACTTGAAAGGCTGCTTTGGAATGTATTACTTCTAGAGTGTTAGATACCTGTGTCTCCTGCTAAGCACTAATTCCTCCCCCTGACCTGCTACATCACTGCTGAGCTTCTAGCGATCTAAGGGTTCAAAGGGAGCAACAAACAAGCTGCAGGGGCCACAAGCTTTTGACACTCCTGGAAGTTTCAAATGCCAAAGAGGCTTTCAAACGTTTCAGTGCTGGAATGGAGGAGAGATAAGAGAAATTGTCTGCTGAAGAGGTGAGTATATATCATAGTCTATTGCAGGGGAGTACTGCATTTAACCTGTAATAGACCTGACAGGGTATTTTTTAACAATTTGAAGCTAAAATAAGTCCATATTTTTTATTTCTAAATCTTTGGAGGTATAGATGCTGTCTGTCAAATGATGGCAGGGCATGCTGGAACTTGTTTCACAACTACAGCCCTTGCCAGCCTATGCCGGTAGTCATGTTGGAACTTAGTATGGCAACAGTCATACCTTGCTGTCTACTTCGACACACATGCTGAATGTTAGGTGGACAGGTTCAGCATGGAAGGGTCACTAGTGGTCAATGGTACCCCATGCAACAGTACAAAGGGCCATGCTTCCATTGCTTCACATTAAAAGGTTGCTATTGGTTGTTGCATTTTCTGTAGCAGTAGGATTTTCCCCTAGGCCTTCAATGGTTTTGAATAAATGGCAAGCAATTGTACCGTGCTTTTGGACCCTATATAAACTCATTGTCTGCCCGCTGAATCTGCCCCGACTCCTTTGGACCGGACCCACCCACCCAAACTCTTTTCTTATTAACTGTTATGGTGTTTTTTCAGTAGGGATTTAATCGTTCAGTATATCTGCATGGACTAATTGACTGTATTGATAATTGATATGTTGGTTTCGGCCAAGATGGCTAGATATTTTCTTTGATATGTTATTTATTAACCACCTCAATACTAGGTATGTTTACCCCCTTCCTGCCCAGACCAATTTTTAACTTTCAGTGCTCTCGCACTTTAAATGACAATTACTCAGTCATGCTACATTGCACCCAAAGTAAATTTTTATCAGTTGTTCACATAAAAGGACCTTTATTTTGTTGGTATTTATTCACCATTGTCTATTTTTTTGCGATATAGGCAAAAAAAGAGTGAACATTTTGAAAAGAAATTATATTTTCTACTTTCTGTTTTGAAAAATATCCAATAAAATCAAATTTTGTCATACATTTAGGCCATAGTGTATTCTGCTACATGTCTTTTGTACAAAAAAAATCCCGATAAGTGTATGATTTGTGTGAAAGTTATAGTGTAAAGAAGCTTTGCTACATACCATTAAAAATTGATCCATCCTGATGTACTGACTGTCTATCTAATTTCTTGAGGCCCTAAAATGTCAGAACAGTACAAATACCCCCCAAATGACCCTTTTTTGGAAAGAAGATGGTTCAATGTATTTAGTAGATGCATGGTGAGTTTTTTGAAGTCGTATTTTATTCCCACAATTGTTTGGAACATGAAGAATTTTTTTTTCCCCACAAAATTGTCATGTTAACAAGTTATTTCTTACACACGGCATAGGCATACTTGCAATTACACCAAAATACATTCTGCTACTCCTCCTGAGTATGGTGATACCACATGTGTGAGATGTTTCCACAGCCTGGCCACATACAGAGTGCCATCATCCAAGTAGCACCTACAGGCGTTCTAGCGGCATAAATTACACATCTAATTTTCTGACTACTTCACATTTTTGAAGGCCCTGGAGCACCAGGACAATGGAAACAACCACAAAATGACCTCATTTTGGAAAGCAAACACCCCAATGTATATTCCATGAAGCATAATGAGTCTTTTGAACATGTCATTTTTTTCCATAAATTTTTGAAAAATGTGGAAATAAAATGAAAACATGTGTAGCACCCTCTTAGTTAAGCTCGGGGGAGCTAGACCCTGATGGCTAGTGAGGAGATGATTAGCAGCTCAGGTGAGATAGTCAGAGGGGTCAAATTTTGGTCAGGTCTGAGAGACTCTGCAGGCCAGCCCCTCTGGAATTTCCCCCTGTTCTGAGACTTTCGGAAGAGGGCCTTGGAGGCAGTGGGTGGATCTGAGGAGTGATTAGTTGCACTTTTGAGGGACCTCAGATCGTCCCCAACAGGAGGCTTGGCAGGGGGATGGACTCCCTTAAAAGTGTTGGAGCCTGTTCAGTAGCAGAAGAGTCCGGTGGAAAAAGGAGAGAGGAATGTGTGAGGTTGGGGTGGAAGGCTGCCAGGAGGCCTAGTGGGATGGGGCCTGCTTGCAAGCCTGGAGCAGGAAAGAAGGAGAACTCAGGACTTGTTGGCCCTCTGAGAGAGGACCACCTGTATCGCAGGGAAGGAGCAGCCCAGCTGATAGGCCTGATAGCAGCAACCTTTCTGCAAGCAGTACAGGAGAGGATCTAAGTGAGTATACCTGTACTCCCTGGGCAGATAGGGGAAGGAGTACTCTGGTGGGAAACCAGATTAGCCCTCTGCTAGTGACTGTACACCCTACTTAAAGAAACAGGAGCCAGATCCCCTGCTTAGGAAGAAAGTCTCCAGATTGCTGGGTGAAGAGGAGTTCATCTAGGGTCTGGGATAGTACAACTGAAGCTGCTGGCTAGCACACAGAGAAGAGAAGCTGTGAATAGTTCAGGAAGCTGTCCTCAGATGTTGGTTCCCTTGGGCATCCTATACTCCCCTTACCCTATCCAAGCTTAATCCCCTCAATAAAATAAAACAAATGTTCAAAGACTGATTTTTGTCTATGGAATAAAGGTTGTGTGGAAAATGTTGACTGACTGGCTGTGCAGGGCTATAGGGGGACCCAAATTCATCAGCAATCCCTAAGGGGGTAGTGCTACATATATATATATATATATATATATATATATATATATATATATATTTACACAAAGTTGTCAATTTATAAGATATTTTAAACACATAGCATGTACATATCAAGAATTATTTCTCAAAATACATTCTGCCACTCCTCCTGAGTATGGTGATATGACATGTAAGAGACTTTTCCACAGCCTGGCCACATCCAGAGGCCCAACATCCAAGTAGCATCTACAGGCGTTCTAGAGGTATAAATTACACATCTAATTTCCTGACTACCTAACACATTTTTGAAGGCCCTGGAGCACCAAGAAAATGGAATTACCCACAAATTAGCCCATTTTGGATAGTAAACATCCCAATGTATTATCTATGAGACATAGTGATTCTTTTGAACATGTCATGTCAAAGAAAATTAAACTATATTTTTTTTATACAAAGTTGTCAACTTATAAAATTTTTCTAACACTTAGCATATTAGCATATACATACCAAGAATTACACCCCAAAATATATTCTGCTATTCCTCTTGAGTATGGAGATACCATGTGTGTGAGACTTTTTCACAGACTGGCCACATTCAGAGACCCAACATCCAAGTAGCACCTTTAGGCTTCCAACACATAGCATGTACATAAAAAGAATTACACCCCAAAATTACACCTCCTCATTAACACTGGTTGGCTTATAACAAACTCCAATGATTACCTTTGTAGTACACACCCCCATGTGCAGTTCCACCCATAATGCTTTAGCCTCATCACACTCTCCATCAACTAGGTCCTCTTTCACACTTGCTCTGAGATCACTTCTCACATAGAGACGGACACCACCATCTTTCCTTTTTACCCTGTCTCTCAGAAAGAGAACTTTGCCAGGAATTTTAATGGCCCAGTCATGTGAAGAATGAAGCCAAGATTCAGCAACACCAATTAAATCATAGTTCTCTTCATGCACCAAAGCTTCCAACTCATCTATCTTGCTTGGCAGACTTCTGGCATTGGTTAACAAACACTTTAATTCATTGACACCTTTTGTACACACATTTTAATATTTTTTATTTTTGTACAAATGGTTCCAGTTCCAATGGTTGTTTGTAACATGGGTACCTTCTTATCACCATAGCCCTCCCCCCATCTTTCCCCAATCCACCCACCAAAAAGGACTGACCCCTCTTTGACCTATCTGCCCCATTATAATCTAATTCTCCCCCCCCCTCGATCCTAGTTTAAATACTCCTCCAGCCGTCCCATAAAACTCTCCCCCAGCACAGCAGACCCCCTTCCATTTAGGTGCAAACTATCTTTAGCATATAGGTTGCACCCAAAGAAAAAGTCAGCCCAGTGCTCTAGAAACCCAAATCCTTCCCTCTTACATCAGGTCTTCAGCCATGCATTTATTTCTCCCCCTGTCTTTCCTGAGTTGTGCATGGCACAGGTAATATTTCAGAGAATATCACCTTGGAGACCCTTCCCTTCAACTTGCAGCCTAGTTCTTTAAGTTGATTCTTAAGGAGCCTCCACCTTCCATGTATTCTGTCATTGGTTCTATCATGGACAGCTGGGTCATGCCCAGCCCCTCCCAGTAATTTATCAACCCGGTCCACCACATGCCGAACCCTGGCACCAGGGAGACAGTAAACCATTTGGTTGAGGCGATCTTGGCGACAAATTATTCTATCAGTCCTTCTGATTATAGAATCCCCTATAACCACCAACTGTCCAGGCCTTCCTGCACTACCCTCACCACCCCTCCCAGATGGTCTACCCTCCTGGCTGTTAGGGGTAGCAGTGACATCCAGGGCTGCCACCCCTGAGCTTGCCACCCCCACATCTTCATCCAACTTGGAAAATCTGTTTGGATGCTCAAACCCAGGGCTGGCCTTCCTTTTCTGTGAGCCCCTACCACTCCCTCTCCCTACAGTAAGCCATAATCCTGACTAGCCCCTCCACCCTTCATATCAATCACATTAGCTACCTGTCAGAGAGCAGAAGACCTCTTTCAAGGTTGTCGGTTCTGCCCAGTGTTGCAACTTGCTCCTCCAGATCTCTAACACGAGCTTCCAAAAGGGCAACCCGCTCACATCTGTCACAGCGGTATCCATCCTGGAGCTGTTGCTCCATTGTTGCATACATGCGGCACACTGTGCACTGCACAAAACCTTCAACCCTGCTAGCACTCATTATCCCAGTTACAATATTAATAGTACTAATAGGACATATTAGTTGTCACTTACAGGTTAGTAGACTCCTGTTATAATCTCCGTTTTTCAACTTCTGTGTTTTTACTCCACTTAATCAAAAGGCCACTATGTCAAAGGTCCAGCAAGCAAAATACAGGCAAGCTCAAGAATGAGCAAGCTCAGAATGAGCTCTATGGAAAGTTATATAGTACCTTGAGAACCTGTGACTAAATAACCTCTCCCTTTAGCAGACTAAAGGAAAGGAAAGAGAAACAAAATGCTATTTAAAAAGTGACAGAAAAAGTGATTTAAAGTAAAAGCTACTAGCAAGACCCCAAAGAAGGAAATAAAACAACTACAAGCACCAGCAATCACCAGCAGTCAAAAGCAAAAATGTTTTTCACTCTCCACTTAAATTTCCCATTCTTTCTAGCTTCCAGCCAGCAAAATGTACACATTATGATTGTTTATATGAATTTCACTGCTATTTTTACTGAATTAAATCAAATCATTCAATGTGTTTTGTTGTGGTTAGCTGTGATTTGCCACACCCAATCACATGGTACAGATGGACTGTGATTGGCCCTGTAACCAATCACAGCTATCAACCCAATTGTACACAGTGAATGGCATGAATGAGAGCCATTCATTGTTTACAATTGTCATGTGATCTGCTGTGACTGGTCACAGCGATCACATGGTACTGGCAGCATGGCAGTACAATGATCTGTCATCAGATGTGTCTGTTGGACATAGCCAGTAGCAGAAGGCACCTGCAGCATGGTCGCATAGTCGAGCTGCGAGGCTCGTTCTGGGAGGACATCATATGTTATTTGAATAATGAATACTAATATTATGAATAATGATACTTCTAGCTAAAAAGTAGAGTGAGCAAATACTTATTCAAAGCTGGTTCATGCATTAATTATTTCACCAATAAAAATAAATATATATAATGAAAGACTGGAGAAAGACAAGGAAGACCTGGGCTCAGAGGAAGGTAATTGAATGACACTGGCTATCAGATTAAGGACATCTTTCAGTGGAAAAGAAAGTGCTGCAGGGGAAATCTCTGGATTAAAGATGAATATTGCATCAAAAGCTGGTTTCACCATTTTATGCCTTAATGGGCTATTAATGTGTATCTTTTTTTGGCTGGATTTTAGCTTTAGTCTTTTACATTGGGTCATGCGAACATAGCTGCTTACCTCAAATGACATAACTTTCAGAATAATGTTTAATACCCTAAAAAGACATTTATGTTTTCTTTGTGTCCAAGCCTTCGGATGAAAAAATGTTATATATTCAAAGATGCACTGCTACCCAGATGTCGCTGTTACAAGCCATTAGTTTAAATGCACATGGTCTGATAATTATCACAGTAATTGGTTAGTTGATTAATTAGTTGATGAACAGAGTGATCTAAATGCCTCAATAAAACTACCCAAAATTACTTTTTTGCTTAGTATACTATGTTTCCATACCATGGGTAGATTTGAGTGACAAAATAGTAATGATTTAGAGCATAATGTCTTGTGTTAATGTGTTTTTATTAACCTATTATCCATAATATTTCTTTAAAAAAAAACCCTCAATATGTGTTACTAATTTCCGTTTTTGTGAGTAATGGAGCGTTTCTTTAATTTGGAAGCCAGCGTGCTTAAATAGGACTGCCTAATGTACTGTTACAAGTGCAAAATGTGCTGCGGAGTTGCATAGCCTTCATTAATATACTGTCCCAAGACGTACCTAGAGACTTAATAGAAGCTAGTATCAGTCATGTAATATTTAACACCTACTAAAATGGAAATATTTTTACAAATGGAACTCAATGAACCCTTCAAAACCACCAAAGGATTACATCTTCAGCAGACTGATCCAAAGGAGTTTGGCTTGAAAAATGTAAGACTTAATTAATGGCTATACGTAGAATAACAAAACAAAATCTCTGACTCCTGCACAGAAACGAAAGGACTAATTAACCTCTGCAGCTTTGATTTATAATTTTTCTATTTATCATTTATAACAGAAAGACTATGTGAAGTGTAATTATCTAAGCGGACACAATCACATTGCCTTACTCTTACAGTCACAAATCCTTCAAAATATCTCAGAAGACCAAAACTGTGTGAAAGCACCAGCCCTAGTATTACTGATAGAAGAACCCTAAACTAGAAAGCGACCTTCAGTGGGATTTCAGTGTTTGATGAGAAAATGACTAACAGCTCATATAAAATGTGACAAAAAAAAGATGGTGAACGAGGTGGACAATATAGCTTTGTAGCAACTGTTCTTTTTCACTTGATACAAAATAAAAAAAACAATTAATTTCAAATTAACTGGTGTAACATAACAAGGGAAAAAAAGCTAAATTGCCTAGATAGGCAGAAACGTGGTTACACACAATTTACTCATGTATTGAGATGATCATTTCCATTGTCTACAGTAAAAAATTGAAGAACATTTTAATTTATTACTAAATTAGTCATGTTAGAG
Organism: Staurois parvus; assembly: GCF_062004578.1. Taxonomy (NCBI): domain Eukaryota; kingdom Metazoa; phylum Chordata; class Amphibia; order Anura; family Ranidae; genus Staurois; species Staurois parvus. Next base: position 8,669,182 of record NW_028317929.1, on the reverse strand, counting down.
TCTTGGAATAATGCCATGTTATTATTGGTACAACAGCTAAAGTAACCCTTTAGAATATATATAATAAAATATATATAATCAATTAGCATAAAACTGAGTAGCTGCTGGATTTGCATATGAATGGCCCACAACTAGATCTGCATAAGAGCCAGGCATATAGCAATAAAGTTTCACTATCAATGTCTGCATAATATTTTGGTTCCTTGTCCTTTAAAAAAAGGAGTAAAAAGGTCACTATTGAGAGGCATAACAGAAAGTTTCCGGCACCTCTACTGAGACAAAAAAATATACTGCATATTTAATTGATGAAAACAGTATAAAAAGATATACACAAGTGAAAAGGTATTTGCCACCTTGCTAATTTTTTTTTTTGCAGATTTCTCACACTTGATCTCAGATCATAAAAAAATGTAATACTGCACAAAGATAACTGGAGTAAATCCAAAATGCAGTTTTTAAATAATGATTTCATTTATTAAGGGAAAAAAAGCTGTTCAAACCTGCATGGCCCAGCAAATCATGGTGAAAGCCATTATCCACAAATGTAGAAAACTTAGAATAGTGGTGAACCTTCCGAGGAGTGGCCGGCCTACCAGAATTACTCCAATAGCACAACAAAGGCAAAGAACCCAGAACAACATTTGAAGAACTGCAGGCCTCACTGGCTTCAGTTAAGGTCAGTGTTCATGATGCAACAATAAGAAAGAAACTGCTGACCAAAAAGAACACAAATGCTCACCTCACATGTGCCAAAAAACATCTTGATTATCCCTAAGACTTTTAAACAAACATTCTGAGACAAAAGTTGAACTTTTTGAAAGGTGTGTATCTCATTACATCTGGCGTAAAACTAACACAGCATTTTATAAAAAGAACATCATACCAACAGTCAAACATGGTGGTGGTAGTGTGATGGTCTTTGCAGCTTCAGGACCTGGACAACTTGCCATAATTGATGGAACCATGAATCTTGTGCTTTAACAGAAAATCCTGAAGCAGAATGCCCGGCCATCAGTTTGTGACCTCAATCGCATTTGTGTTATGCAGCAGGAAAATGATCCAAAGTCCACCTCTGAACGGCTCAAAAACCCCAAAATTAAGGTTTTAGATAGACCTAGTCAAAGACCTAAATTCGATTGAGATGATGTGACATGACCTTACACAGGCCTTTCATGCTCGAAAACCCTCCAATGTAGCTGAATTTAAAAAATTCTGCAAAGAAATTCCTTCACAGTGATGTAAAAGACTCTTTGCCAGTTATTGTAAACGCTTGACTGCACTTGTTGCTGCCAAGGGTGGCACAATCAGTTATTAGGTTTAGTGGGCAATTACTTTTTCACATAGGGCCAGGCAGGTTTAGACAGCTTTTTGCCCTTAACCACTTGCCTATTGGGCACTTATACCCCCTTCCTGCCCAGGCCAATTTTCAGCTTTCAGCACTATCACATTTTGAATGACAATTGCGCGGTCATGCAACACTGTACCCATATGAAATTTGTATCATTTTTTTCACACAAATAGAGCTTTCTTTTGGTGGTATGTACTCGCCGCTGGGTGTTTTATTGTTTGCGGTATAAACAAAAAAAGAGCAAAAATTTGAAAAAAAAAGTTTTTCTTTGTTTCTATTATAAAATTTTGCAAACAGATAATTTTTCTCCTTCACTGATGTGCGTTGATGAGGCTGCACTGATAGGCAGCACTGATGGGCACTGATAGACAGCATTGATGGGCACTGATGGCACTTATAGGCGGCACTGATGAGGTGGCATGGATAGGCAGCACTGATGGGCACTGATAGGCAGCACTGATAGGCGGCACTGATGAGCTGGCGCTGATGAGGTGGCACTGATGATGTTGCACTGATATGCAACAATGATGGGCACTGATAGGTGGCACTGATGGGCACTGATAGGTGGCACTGATGGTCAGCACTGATGGGCATGGATGGGTGGCATTGACTGGCGGCACTGCTGGGCACTGACTGGCGACAATGATGGGTGGCACTGATGGGCATCACTGAGTGGCACTGATGGGGGCACTTCTGGGCACAGGTGGGTTGCACTGCTGGGCACAGGTGAGTTTTACTACTAGGCACTGATGGGCACATGTGGGTGGCATTGCTGTGCACTGATGGACACAGGTGGGTGGCACTGCTGGACACAGGTGGGCAGCACTGCTGGGTGGCACTGCTGGACACAGGTGGATTGCACTACTAGGCATCTGTAATATTTATGGTGGAGCATCCTGTGATATTTATGGTGGAGCATCCTGTAATATTTATGGTTGAGCATCTGTAATATTTATGGTGGAGCATCCTGTGATATTTATGGTGGACCATGCTGTGATATTTATGGTGGAGCATACTGTGATATTTATAGTGGAGCATCCTGTGATATTTATGGTGGAGCATACTGTGATATTTATGTTGGAGCATGCTGTGATATTTATGGTGGAGCATGCTGTGATATTTATGGTGGAGCATGCTGTACTATGACCATCCTCTGTGCCATGTCTGCAGTCTCTGACCATCTCCTGTACTACTCCTGCAGTCTCTGACCCTCCCCTGTACTAACGGCAGTAACCTCTAGCAACCAATCAGTGAGAGGTAATGTACTGTAACCTCTAGCAACCAATCACTGAGTGTGGACCAGTTCTTTATGTTTATATTATTAGGGTTTTTTTTTAGATAAAGCTATGTGTGTGTTTATTTGTTTTTTGGGCTGTTGGGGCGGAGAGAGCAAAAATGTATGGGAGAGCCCAAGAAAATCTCAGACTCTATTTAACCACACCCCCTTTAAGCCACACCTAACATTTATAGCAATTTAAGCCACACCCACTTTTTTGTTGCGGAACGCTTCGCGCACCACCATATTTTATCTACCAGCCACGTCCACAAATTGATGCCACACCCCCTAATTTATATATTGCTCTGCCTACACTGGCTTTCTGGACATACAATAAAAAAAGTTGTCCCTAACATTTTTTTTAAATGTTGACAACTATGACATAGATATGAGACCAGAAATACCTTTTGTCATTTCCAATATAAAAATGACTTTCAATCAACATTTTATGTACCGAGAGGTACCTGTGATGATCATTTTACCATAATATTTTGAACAGTGACATGTTCTAACAAGGGAGTTCAGTGATAAGTTCACAGAAATGTTCGGTTCTTTAATAACTGCATAATTACTTTATTCTTGTGTCTATAACTGTCTGTGTATATCTGAGTCAACATAGTTGTTTTCAATACAGTTATGAAATTGATTTGTTTGGGGTTTTTTTATTGGTAGATATAACAAAATAATGTTTGTCTTACTTATATGTGCATCTATCTACAAATACTTTCAAAACACTGATCTCTTTATTAGATTCTGGAATATATGAAAAGGATGTCTTGTTTTTTTGTTTTGTTTTTACAATTAACATATGGCACAGGAAGTAAGGTAAAACTCACTCATATGGATACAGACTGTTAGCGCTTCCAAATATTCCTTACTCTACCAGAAAACTGATTAAATTGCTGCCTGTGCCACCTTTGGGGAATTTACTATCACTTCCTATTCTGTGTGGTACTCATCAAAAAGACAACATTTTCTTCACTTGCTGTTAAAGACAAAAAGTAAGGGAAAGTCAATCAAATGGGGGCACAGAAAGCAATACAAAATTCTAAACCATATCAATGTTCTCCCGAAACTAAAATAAAAAAAGGTTTTGGACTTCTCCTATTTTCTCCCTTTGGATCTGTTAAATATACTGTACTATTAAAAGTTTTTGTTTTATCTGTTTGATAAGTGCAAACAAAAAATCCTGGTGATCCTGCCAGTAATCCAGTGTTGTCTTGTGTTCTCTGTACTCTGCACTGGAATCTCAAGCAGTGTTACTAGATATTATCAGGCAACTACAAAACACCTATGTTTAGGAGATCATGAGAGGAGAGATTTGTTCTGTAGTCCTAACACATTTCCTGTACTAGGGTGATAACACTACTCCTCCATAGATTGAGTACAGTGTGAGCATTGTCATTGTAGGACATGAAGTATGTTACTGACAGGATTTCAGGAAGGACATGTCAGTATACAGAATGGTGCATCTGGATAAATATCTGTGCAGATATGCACATGGAGACTGTGCTTGTATCTGTCTCTAATGCTGGCACGAAGCAGGCTATTTATGTTGTAAACTGATCTGCTACACAAGACCAGTGCTGTCTTGTCTACAGCGTTCCTGTGAAACCTACCATCAGCAACTCTGTATCTGACTATCCATTATTAATCCTTCCTTTACTACCCCAGAAATCCACCTGTACTAACCATGGCTTGTACTTGGTCTATGCTTCTGCTTCTGCGATTAGCATGGTCAGTTTACTACCAGGGTGATGAGAACTGGCAGGATCAACCAGGCAATAGCAGTCAAAAATGCAACTCTGAATTTAAAAAAGCCCATAGGAAGACCCTAAGGAGACAGAATTTTTTTTTCAAGTTCACTTTAATATTGTGCCCCTTTGGAGTCCATGGGATTCAAATCTTGAGAATCTGATCATTTCAAGGTTAATTGGCAAGGGATTGTAAAATAGGCACAGGTAGCTGAGAAATGCCATGGGGGAAAAATATATATAGTACAGTAGGGAGAATGCCTTTTTTATGCTGCTTTTGAAGGTAACATTGAAAATACATAAATCCATTACATAACATGCTTGTAAAACTTGGTTTTAAAGAAAAGTTCAGTTTTTGATAGACAGTCTCAGTGACACCATACACTAGCAGCATATATTTTGGATGTGTAATTGATTTTTTTAACTTTTACATTTACCTTGACTTAAATGCAGCAGAAATGCCCTTATCTGCTTCAGTATAACATGAAAAAAGTAATAAGTAATAGGCTGATTTGTAGAAGCAATAACAGCTCAAAATGCTTTAGGAATATTTTCTCTTAAAAGATAAAGCCCTTAGCTTTGTGCAAATTGACCAGTGGTGCAACAGTTTAATAGTATAATTTATGAGTGCCTTTTTTCATAGATCCACTCTTTATTGTCTTAAAAGTTTTTTAGAAAAAGTTTAATGCAACTTAAATGCCAAAATAGAGTGCATATAACACTTTAAAACAATCCCACATTCCATACGCAATCTGCTATCCTTCTATCCTTAATTATTTCTAAAAAATGTAAAATGTAGACCTGCGGTATGTGTTTGGTAGAAATTTGCTGGAGTCAGGACAGTACACACACACTGTAATAGGCAGCAAATAGAAAAAGAGTGCAGGTTTTACCTTACATAAAAATTAGGGAGATAATAGCCACTAATATTAAACAATGGCTGGACAGTATGTAAGTAGCTTGGTTAGGACACAATATAAGGGAGAGAGACAAGGAGATTTTATCTTGAAATGGAAATTAGAGTGCACTATTTGAGAGACGATAGCCACAAATATTGTACAGAAACTGGACAGTGCAGTGCAGCTGGTGCCCTTTTGTCAGGAAGGTCATACCAGTATGCAGAATGGCGCATCTGAGCAATTATCAATACGCAGACTTGGGCATAGTTGCATATATATGCGAGCATATGTTCACACGAGAATGTGTGCCCTAATGCTGTCACCAAACAAGCTATTTAAACTGATCAGCTGTACATAATCAGTGCTATGTTGTCAAAAGCTTTATCTGTGAATCTGTGATCAGTGATTTTGTGCCTGACTACCCACTACCAACTTGGCATTCCTTGACCTGCTCCTGATATCTGCCTGTAGAGACTCCAGCTTGCACTTGAAACAAGAGATTATATGGCACTAATGGGGCAAGCAGCATGAGTCCATACAGTCTAACTTAAGCAAATAGTCCTATATGCTACCCACAGGTTCACTTAGAGCAGCCACCCAGAGTAGAAAGCAGCCTCCGTAATTGAACAAAAAGACAGAAAAGGAATGCCCACTAAGTGTAGTATTCAAATCATCCACTTTATTAAAATACATACAACTCATTGGGTTACTAGATAAAACACATATCTCCACAAGAACACTGTCAGTTCCACTGGTGTCTCTTCCTGCTGGGCTCAGCTGGGGATACATAGCATTTTGACACATAACGGGCATTCATTAGGGTTTAAAACTACTATAAGAGACCTGTGACTATAAGCCATGCACTGATTTGTCCCAATGCCCTTTAGCAGCAGCACTTCCTATGATAACAGTAATTGGTTGCTATAGTAGCAAAATCTCCCATCAGTTTTCAAAGTTCATGAGATACAAATTGCCTTATGTTAGGGAAACTTTTTTCTACTATAATACACTGCTCAAAAAAATTAAAGGAACACTTTGAAAACCCATCAGATCTCAATGGGGAAAAATATCATGCTGGATATCTATGCTGATATGGACTTGATAATGTGTTAGGAACGTAAGAATGCCCCATTGTTTGATGAAAATGAAAATTATAAACCTACAGAGGACTGAGTTCAAAGACACCCCAAAAATCAAAGTGAAAAAATGATGCAGCAGGCCAGTCCATTTTGCTGAAATTTAATTGCAGCAACTCAAAATGGTACTCAGTAGTTCATATGGCCCCCACATGCTTGTATGCATGCCTGACAACGTTGGGGCATGCTCCTAATGAGACGACGGATGGTGTCCAGGGTTATTTCCTCCCAGATCTGGATCAGAGCATCACTGAGCTCCTGGACAGACTGAGGTGCATTCTGGCAGTGTCAGATGGAACGAAACATGATATCCCAGAGGTGTTCTATTGGATGTAGGTCAGGCAAGCGTAGGGGCCGTACAATGGTATCAATTCCTTCATCTCTCAGGAACTGCCTGCATACTCTCGTCACATGAGGCCAGGCATTGCCATGCACCAGGAGGAACCCAGGACCCACTGCACCAGCATAGGCTCTGGCAATGGGTCCAAGGATTTCATTCCAATACCACCAAAACGGTGAACGATGTTACAGGCAGAATACCGTTCTCCACGGCTTCTCCAGACCCTTTCACATCTGTCACATGTGCTCAGGGTGAACCTGCTCTAATCTGTGAAAAGCACAGGGCACCAGTGGTGGACCTGCCAATTCTGGTGTTCAATTGTAAATGCCAATCGAGCTCTGTGGTGCCAGGTAGTGAGCACAGGGCCCACTAGAAGATGTCAGGCCCTCAGATCACCCTCATGAAGTCTGTTTTTAATTGTTTGGTCAGAGACAGTCACACCAGTGGCCTGCTGGAGGTCATTTTGTTGGGCTCTAGCAGTGCTCATCCTGTTCCTCCTTGTACAAATGAGCAGATACCGGTCCTGCTGATGGGTTAAGGACCTTTTACAGCCCTGTCCAGCTCTCCTAGAGTAACTGCCTGTCTCCTGGAATCTCCTCCATACAATTGAGACTGTGCTGAGAGACACAGCAAACCTTCTGGCAATGGCACGTATTGATTTGCCATCCTGAAGGAGTTAGACTGCCTGTGCAACCTCTGTAGGGTCCAGGTAATGCCTCATGCTACCAATAGTGACACTGACCCTAGCCAAATGCAAAACTAGTGAAAAACAGTCAGAAAAGATGAGTAGGGAAAAAATGTCAGTGGCCTCCACCTGTAAAACCATTCCTGTTTTGGGGGTCATCTAATTGTTGCCCATCTAGTGCACCTGTTCTTAATTTCATTAACACCAAAGCAGCTGAAACTGATTAACAACCATCTGTAAAAATCAATTTGTCATTAGTTCTAGGAATCAAACTTTATTGGACACAGCGGAATGGTCCCAAGGGACCAAAATTCAGGTATCAAAATGAAATAACTTTTTTTTTTTTTTTTTTTTTTAATTTAAATATTTATTAAATTTTTCATGTTAATACAAAAACTCAAACAGGGAAGTAATTCTCATACAAGTATACATTTATAACATTTCTGTCTTTCCCTTACTTAAAACTCTTTTCTTTCCCATCCCACTACCCCTCCCTCCCACCCCTCTTCCCCCTCTGCAGACTCTATCCCATTCTATTCTCTTGAGGCTTTTTAGTGTTATGTTAACATCCTAGTTTATGTTTTCTTATATTTCTCTTTCAATCCTGCTCTTTCCCACTTTTCCCATCTCCTGAGATACACTCCCATTCTGTCTTCCTGCATATGATATGATCTTTCCATTCTACCTATCTGGTTTACTCTGTTAATCCAGTCCACCTCCTTCGGTACCTCGACTTTCCGCCAAAACTTGGGTATCAACCCTTTCGCTGCATTCAAGAAGTACCAAATACCTGAATCTTTATATTTATTTACAGATGTCTCCACAACGTGTAGGAGACACGTCGTTGGATCTAATCCTATGTCAATTTCCGTTATTTCTTTAATCAACTTGACTATTGTCTTCCAAAAAGCCTGGATTTTCGGACATTCCCACCATATGTGAAACACCGTGCCTATATCTCCACATCCTCTCCAACACATATTTGAACTTTCCCCATTCATCTTGTGTTCAACACTCGGTGTGATGTGCCATCGTGTCACAAACTTATAATTAACCTCCACCTCTCTCATACTAACATTATCGTGTATCAATCTAAACATCTTTCTCTGTCTATCCTCATCAAACTCAACTCCCATATCTCTTTCCCATTTTGTCATAAAATTTAACTTTGTGTTTGTGTCTAATTCTGTGAGAATTCTATACACTTTTGAAACACCGTGCTTCCCATCCCTTCGTGTCTCCAACAACCTTTCAAACATATTCCACTCCTGTTTTATTCTCAAAGGTTTCGGTAGTTTTCCAATAAAACTTTTCAATTGATGGTATTTCCACTCATCCATTCTAAAAAAAATGTCTCCCTTCTTCTCTATTAACTCTTTAAGTGATCTCAATTCCCCCTCCACCAATACATCTCTCAATTGGGTATCTTCCTTTCTGAACCATCTCCCCGAAATCTTGTTCTTTCCCGGAGGAAAGTACTCAGAATTCGTGAGAGGCATTAATGTTGAATTAAATTCCCATTTCATATTTTTATGTAAATTGTCCCATACCCTAAAGACATTTAAAGTGTAAATACTTGTGCTTTCTTTGGTTCCCCTAAACTGTGGTGGGACCCATATCATCTGACTCAATCCAATTCCACTAAGCTCATTCTCTATTGTTACCCAACTTTTCCCCTTATGGTTAAATGTCCAGTCATATATTCTTGCCAAAACCACTGCTTTATAATATCTCTTGACATCTGGTAAACCCAATCCCCCTTTCTCTTTAGTCCTACTCAATGTTTCATATGCTATTCTAGGTTTTTTATTCTTCCATATGTATCTTGTTAACATTTTTTTCATTATCTTAAAGAAGGCTTCTGGAATTTTAATTGGTACCATTTGAAATCTATACAGTATTTTAGGCATAATTACCATTTTGACTAAGTTTATACGTCCTATCCAGGATGGATTTCCTCCTTCTAGTCTTTTTAAATCTTCCCTGATCTCATTAATCAAAGAGATATAATTTACTCTATACAAATGCTTGGATGAGGCAGTGATTTTTATTCCTAGGTATTTTATCTCTTTTTCTCTCCAAATAAAGGGGAATTCTTTTTGTAATTTTTCTTTTTCATTCTTTGATATATTAATATTCAGGATCTCTGTTTTCGTTGGGTTAATTTTTAAATTTGATAGTTCACCGTACTCCTTCAGAATTTTCATTATATTTGGGAGAGTTATTCGGGGATTCCCCACATAGAACAATAAATCGTCCGCAAAGGCCGCTACTCTATGTTCTATGGATTCTATCTGAATTCCCTTTACCGATCCACTATTTCTTATTATTGACAGCAGAGGTTCGAGTGACAATACATATAGCAGGGGAGACAGAGGACAGCCCTGTCTTGTACCATTTGACATTCCAATGGGTTCTGATCTCTCCCCATTTACCGTGATGATTGCAGTAGGCTCCCTATATAGTTTACTTATCCACTCTCGCATTCTATCTCCTAACCCCAGCACTTTTAAGTTGTCCATCATAAAGCCCCAGTCCACTCTATCAAATGCCTTCTCCGCATCAATTGACAAGAGCACCACCGGGGCTTTCCCTCTTCTACTCTTCTGAATAAGCATCAGGGTTCTCAAGCCATTATCTCTACCTTCTCTCCCCGGTACAAAGCCCACCTGATCTCCGTGGATCCATTCAGGCATCAGATCTCTCAACCTGTTTGCTAACACCTTTGCATACAGTTTAGTGTCTGTGTTCAATAATGAGATAGGTCTATAGCTGGAGCACTGCGATGGGTCCTTTCCCTCCTTGTGAATAAGTACTACATGTGCCTGTAGGGATTCTCTCCTCATTTCCATCCCACCTCCCAGTGCATTCATATATTTCTCCAGTTTGGGTAACAATACTTCACTAAATTTCTTATAGTACCTAACTGTATAGCCATCCGGACCTGGACTTTTTCCCCCTCCTGTACTTCTTAATGCTATTTTAATTTCTTCCTGGGAGATTTCTACGTCTAGGGAGTTCAACTGTGCTTCACTTAGTTTTGGTAATCCCGCATTTTTTAAGTATGTCATCTTTTTTTCCTTAATTCCCTCTTGGATTTCCTTTAGAGGGTCTTGGGGGCTAATATTATATAACTTTTTATAATACTCCGTAAACACTTTAATAATCTCTTTATTTGAGTGGGCCAGCTCCCCCTTTGAACTTTTTATCTTTTCTATATAATTCCTATTTTTCTTTTTATTCAAAGCTCTCATTAAATATCTTCCTGGTCTGTCTCCCCATCTATACCTCTCGTTCAAAACCCTGTTGTATACTCTTCTCTTCTCCTCATCCATCAACCTCTCTAACTCCTCTTTTTTATCCAGTAAGTTCTGTCTCGTATCTTTTGTTATTTTCTTCTTATGGATCTGCTCCAAGTCTAATATTTCTTTTAAGAGCCCACTGACCTTCTCTCTTCTTTCCTTTTTCTTCCTTGCTCCAGCCGCAATCAAGATTCCTCTTATGAATACCTTATGACTTTCCCAGACTGTAGCTATCGATACTTCCTCTGTTTCGTTCTCCTTAAAGTATTCCTTAATCTCTTTCTCGATTTTCTGAACTACATCCTCATCCAGAAGAAGGGCCTCATTTAACCTCCACCCTAATCCTCCCGTCCACCTTCTTCCCCATCTCAACTTCATCACGACCGGAGCATGATCCGAGAACGTCCTTGTCTCTATGTCAATTTTTACCAGGTGATCTATTAGTTGATGGTCTATTAAGATGTAATCTAATCTCGAGTATATCTCATGTGCATTCGAGAAGAAGGTATAGTCTCTGTCTTTCATATGCCTTATTCTCCAAGTATCCACTAGTTGATATTCATGCATCACTTTTTTCATAGCTCTCAGAGCCCTACTCCCCTCTCTTTGCACAGGAGAGGTATTATCTTTTTGTGGGTCCATACAAAAGTTTAGGTCTCCAGCTACTATCAAACGCCCTTTTTTAAAGTCCATTAATTTTTTCAACAAGCCCTTCATATACTTCTCCGAGTTTTTATTGGGACAATATATATTGGCTAAAGTACACTCAATCCCCTGGAGTCTACCTTTTAAAAATAAGAACCTCCCCTCCGGGTCGGTTCTTCTATCCTCCAACTCAAATCTCATGTTCTTTGCCACACCTATTGCAACCCCTTTTGCTCTTTTAATTGGGGAATCTGCGTAGTACCATGTTGGATAGTATTTGGATTTCAATTTCACGTTTGCCTCTATCTCGAAATGCGTCTCTTGTAAAAATACCACTGACGTAGCCCTATGATGTAACTCTTTAAACAACCTAAATCTCTTCCCTGGACAACTCAGCCCGTTCACATTATAGGTTATAAACTGTAATTCTTCCATCTTTCCCAATTAAGTCCATCTCTCTTCCAGATTGCCTCTTCCTCTTCATCTCTTCTGTCCTGCAGAGTATTGACCCAATACCTCCTCTCCTCCCTTCCACCCACCCAACTCTCTTCCCCTCCCCCCTCCCTCCCTCCCCACCTCCCCCCACCCCTCCCATCCCCCCTTCTTTTTTCCCTCCCCGTTTTTAGGCCTATAATCTGCCTACAAATCATTTGTGGATCTATTTCCACCATTGATTTAAAGTTTAGGGCGTCAGCTCCGCCTATGTACGGTTCACCTCTCCTCCAACCGCCCCGATTCCCTCTCTCTGTCAAAAAGTCTTTACTCTTTACCTCCCTGCCTTAATCGGAGCCTCCAAGCGGGTCTCGGCATTCGGAGGGGGAAGGCTAGGGGCGAGAGGGAGAAGTAAGAGAGAGAGAAAAAAAAAAAAAAAAAAAAAAAATAATTCGTTTTCTACTTAATTCTCCCTCTCCTCCTCCTCCACCCCCGATGCCTCCCTCAGCCCGACCTGTTGCCAGTCCTCTTTTCTTTTAACATTTATGTTTCCTTTATCTTCTTCCTCTTCTTCCCAGCCAGCTATCTTCATTCTTTGCAAGTCCAGTCTATCACAAAAATCTCTTAAATCATCCGGAAATCTCAAATACGCTGTGACCCCATTTTTCCAGCCAATCAGAAATGCTGAGGTACCCCATCTATACTGCACATTCTGTTTTCTCATTTGCTCCAACAGGGGTTTCAGGGATCTCCTTCTCCTTAGGGTCTCTACTGTTAAGTCCGCATAGATTTGGATAGTCAAGTCTCCATACTTAACTAATGGTCTTCCCTTGGTCTTCTTCCAGATCTCATCTTTGGCCCCAAAATTTTGGAACTGGACAATTATGTCCCTCGATCTTTCCTTCTCAGTAGCCCGTTTGAACTTTCCTACCCTAAACACTCCATCCAGGTCGATCCCATCAGATTCCGGTTTATCTCTTATGGAATTTAGGATTTTTTTAACTAGTTCATATAGTATTTCCCCTTTAGCAGTCTCTGGGATTCCTCGTATTCTAAGATTACTCCTTCTTTCTTTATTTTCTTGAACTTCCATCCTATAGGTCATTTTTTTCTGGTTATTTTCTAATTGGCTTATTCTTTCCTTTAAATTATCTATTTTCTGGGCCTGGATTTTAACTTTCTTCTCCGTTTCTTCTATTCTCAATAGAAGGTGACCTAAATCATTTCGAATAGCTGTCATTTCATGTTTTATCGTTTTTTCCAGATTTTGAAACATTTCTGCCATCTCCTTCTTATTTGGTAGTTGTAGTTCACCTTCTGGTTCTTTTTTTCCCAAGCCCTCTACTATTTGTTGGCTACCGCTGCTATTTATGCCCAATGATAACCTAGGGCTATTTCCTGAACTAATGTCCATTTCCCCCTTTGCACCTTGGGCCCTTTCTGGTGTAGTATTTCCATAAGATGTAAATTTCTTTATTGTTCCTGTTTGGGCCCCTTTGGGCCCTGCTCCCTTGGAACCTTTGTTCTTCATATCCTCTATATATCTTGATAGCCTTGCAGTTTTTCCTATTTCCTTTACTCTCCTGGGACACCTGGACCTCCTTTCATCTTCTTTTCTAACCCCTGGGAATCCTCCCCTCTTTAACCCCTTGGACGCCTGTATCACTCAGGGGTTCACCATGCAATAGGCCCCCAACAGTTTTCACTCACCCTTCCCCTCTCCGGACGGTGGTTCCAGGCTTATGTGGAGGGCCTTCACTGCTGCTCAGTCCTGGGGGGGATTCCTCGGGGTATCCGATATTCAGTTTCTTTCTTTCCACCTCCTTTCTCTCTCCTTGAGGATGGTCTTGGGGAAGAAGAATAGCTGTCCTAATATTTATGGGTCTCCCTGACCCAGGATTAAACAGCCGGCCAGGGGGATAAAGGCAACTATAAGGTGGCAACACTTTATTTCATTAGAGCACCGACCAGCCTCCTCTCTCCCACCGAGGTCTTCCTCAGCTGGTCCCTTTCTCCTGCTTCACTCCTCCACTGGCCGCACAGCTTTCCAGTCCTGTAACACAGGGGGAGCCGACTTGTCACTGCCGCTCTGACAGGGAGCCGGCCGGCGTCTCTGTCTCCCAGTGATGCCTTGCGGCGAGCAGCGTGCTCACACCGCCCTGCTTCGTCTCCCCGGCAACCCGACAGCCGCCCTGGAGTCTCCGCAGCGAGATCACCTTCCGGAGGTCCGTGTCCGCTCTCCTCTCTCCTCCACGCGCCAGTCTCTCTCCGCTTGGAGCCCTCCTCAAGCAGGCAGGGCTTCACTCCATGAGGGTCTCGGAAGGTTAGTTTGGAGGTTATCGGAGAGCACTCACATCGTGCTCTCCGACGCCGCCATGTTTAGGCTCCGCCCCCCGCCATGTGGTGAGGCCGCCTCCACTCTTCCTACTACTCCAAAATGAAATAACTTAAAAAAAAAACAACCAAATGCAAAAAATTAAGTCATTTTACAATGTAAAAATAATTCACAGTCAGACAGCTGCTTCCCTAAATATATTCACATTATGATTACACTTTTTTTTTGGTTCATTAATATAATATGTAGCCAAAGTCACCTACAGAGGATTGCCTGTTGAAAATGTAATTGCAGATTTAATTGCCGTTGACAGGATAAATGTATGAACAGGAAATGTATGAAATGTATGTGGTGCACACATGCCCCAAGAGATGTGGGGCCCACTGTGCCCTCAAATAATGCACAACAAATAGGGAGAAATGACTATCAGGACCTGGATCACCTCCTGGTGGCATTGTGGTTCCCAGAGGTGAAGAGAGCAATTCCGGAGGCCACTAGTGGCCGTCTCACAGTAGCCAGCAGATCCCAGTAATTAGGATCCATCTGATGCTGGCTGCTGGAAAAGTATATAACCGTTCTCTTGACTTTTCATCAGAGCTTCAGTGTTTTGCCTGTTAGCCACATCCCTTCTTGCTGATTTTCCTGATCCCTGCTTTATCGTGTATCTTGTTACCCCATCGCTGCTCCCCTTGTTCCACCCCATGTCCTGTTTATGTCAGCTGCCCTCCATTTGTATATAGTGTATATAGTTAGGTTGTTGGTTTGGTTATGCTTCACTGTCACGTTTTTCACTTTTGCTATTCTTGAGGTCTGTTAGTATTGGATTGGTGTTATGCGCATTATTAAACTTTATTTTAATCTTACACAATCTGATTCCATTTTCCTAAGTACATCTACTCTGAACTGGTCATCCCTTCTGCCACTCGATGCCTGCATTCGGTATCCCTTACAATACCATTCCATTCCTCTTTCCGTGTCTCTGCTACAGCTGCACTTGCACAGGAAGCTACAGAAGAAACACTGTTTTTAGACCAAGGAGGGGGTGGGTACTAGTGACCTGCATGGTGAGTAGGGGGGCGGGGCTATGATTGGTAAGTCAATCATAGCCCTGCCCCCTAATCCCTGTGACTCACGGGTCAGTAGTAGGTGATGCAGAGTTCAGGGGTCAGTAAAAAATGATGCGTTCAGGAGTCAATAGTGACTCGCAGTTCAGGGGTCAGTAAATAATGGAACTGTCAAAGGTCAGTAATGACTCAGTGGTCAGTAGTACGTGGCACAAACATAAATAGAAATGGTTGTTAGGGATACTGTGCACACTGCATTTCATTATTTGCAGCCCAGGAGGCCAAACTCATAGTCTTGCACACAGAGCCATTCATCTTAGAAAATGTCCCTGTTTATGTGTAATGTGGTTTAAAGATGAACATATGACATATAGGTTAATACACACCTGAATTTCTAATATGAGAACTGTTTTACCTGGCAAAGAGCTTGTATTTTGTTCTGTGTTTCCTAGAAATGTACACAACTTTGTCAAAACCTGAGTGGGAAACTCCTAGATTAAAGGTAAATATTGCAGAGAAAGCTGGGTTTGTTATTTTGTCTTTTATTCTTGTTATCTTTGGCTAGAGTTCTACTTTAACATATCACATCCTATAGGAGTATAATTGTTCCATCCTAAAAAAGACTTGCTGGTGCAGTGGATCTTCGGTTCCTCCCAGTGGTGTATTTAGGATTTTTGCTGCCCTATGCCCCCCTCTTCCCTGTAGAGAGCATGACATTGACCAACAAAACCCCTGTCCCGCCTTCCGCTACCGTCGCCCCCATACACCGGCCATTCCTCTACCAGCAAAAGAGAGAAAGACACTCACCTTCACAACTCTGGACATCCCCAGGAATGAGATTCAAGCAGCCTGAAGCCTCTCTCAGATCCCACCTGGTCCCCAAGTTGCATGTGTCCCTTCTTCCATCCCCTCTTTCAGGGAGGCGGTGCTGCCCCCCTGAAAAATGCCACCCTAGGCAAATGCCTTGTTTACCTTGTGGTAAATACACCCCTGGTTCCTCCTGGTGCACAGCAATATCTGGCTTCATGTGGTGAGAGTATGCAGGCAGTTCCTGAAGGATGAAGGAATTGATACCATTGAATGGCCCCCACGCTGAAAAATGAAAACCACTGTTTACACGGGCCTTATATAACTTGTAGCAGTGATGTGTACATAGCAACTGTGTAACTACATTTAAGTATATATAGCATTTGCTCTCAACACCAGACCACATTTTCCAGCTTGTCAGCACTCTACTCAAAGTACTTATAATAAGGTTAACACTATAATTAATTAAGATGTTTAAAAACTAGTTGAGATAATACCAACCTCATCGGTGTTTTCAGTGTGTGCATTAACAGAAATGTTTAAAAAAATGAATTTGATTTAGGCTCTTTATTATATAGAAATCTGATTTCTGATTGGATGCTATGAGTTAACACATTCTGCTGTAGCACATAAAGGCCTAAATGTTATATACAGCCTTTTAAATTATTTTTTTACAGTCTTAGGATGAATACGGTGCAATTAATATTCAAGCTGTGAGTCTTACTTCTGAAAATAATTTACCAGATTTTCTGACAGAATTAAAAGCTCCCAAAAAATCCAATCTCTCTGTGCAGTGTCACATTAAATATGTCAT
The DNA here is from genome assembly GCF_062004578.1 of Staurois parvus. Classification (NCBI taxonomy): domain Eukaryota; kingdom Metazoa; phylum Chordata; class Amphibia; order Anura; family Ranidae; genus Staurois; species Staurois parvus. Next base: position 8,652,345 of record NW_028317929.1, on the reverse strand, counting down.
CCAGTAATAATCTATTACTGCGCTCTACTGTCATAAAATCATGTCTTTGATTTCCTTTCAAGTACTCACTATGGAGATTTTTTAAAAGATACTTTATAGCTATGTCTGGGATTTTACATGCTCTGAGTCAGTTTTATTGGAAGCAATACTGTTTATAGCATTGAAAACATAAAACAATGGATTGTATGCTGGTTTACTAGTGTGTGTGTGCACTCTACTGTTTTGTGAAATGAGATTTCCATCATGAAGCTCTTTGACTTGTTACCTTCCTATTGGAAATGTAAAGTAAAAGTCTACTCAAAACTTTCCTCTTAGCTTTGGATAGAGTAGTGAATGGTTAGGGCCTTTTCAAATTTTTATTGCAGCTTATATCCTCATTAGTAAGATTTGACCTTACTTCTCAAGTGGCATCATTAAGTTTAAAGATGAACTTCAGCCTAAAACAATTTTTGGACATTTGCACTGTAAATATAAATTACCACTAATGAAGTGTGGTTACTGCTGCATTTTGAAAATCCCTTAAAGTGGTTGTATAGGCTTAAGGTTTTTTACCTTCATGCATTGTATGCATAAAGGTAAAAACCTTTCTGTGTGCAGTGCCCATCCCCCTTAATACTTACCTGAGCCCAATCTCCGTCCAGCGATGTGCACAGGACACTCGACTTTCCTGGATATCCCCCTCCTCATTGGCTGAGACACAGCCAATGGCTCCCGCTGCTGTCGATCACAGCCTGTGAAGAGGGAGCGTGAGGGGGGGCAGAGCCATGTTCCGCTCTGCTCAGGGGCGGACTGACAACTCATGGGGCCCCGGGCAATAGGGAATCATGAGGCCCCTGTGTCCTTGCCCAAACTCAAAAAAGCCTATAAAAAAGGTACCAGGGGCATCTCATGGGGCCCCCTACTGACCCCAGCCCTTAGGCAGTGCCCGAGTTTCCAAATGATCAGCCCGCCCCTGGCTCTGCTGCGTCTTATGGACGCTGAGAGTGGGACTCGAGGATGAGTTTGCACCAGTGCCCCCATAGCACATGGCTTGCTATGGGGGCACTGTTCAGGGGGGAGGAGCCAAAAGTGCCAGCCAGGAACCGAGAAGAGGAGGATCAGGGCTGCAAAACCACTGCACAGAGCAGATAAGTATGACATGCTTGTTATTTGTTTTTTTTTTAACAAACCTTTAGTATTGCTTTAATTTCATTCATCCCATACAGTACACTAAGTGAGTCACTTGTTCTGCATCTCCTCCATTCAGAAAATGTCTTGCATTCTTTTATCATAATTAAAGGATTAGGAAAAAAGGGTTAAGGCAGCAATGTGAATAGGATAACTAAGCATAAAGCCAGAAAATATTTGACAAAGCAAAGTACAAGAAAGGGTAATAGAAAGAAGAATTGAGGAAAAGTACCAGATGGGTCATTAAAGGGGGGAGCTGGCTGTACAACAGGAACCCAACATTGTTTATAGAACCACAAATGAATGAATGACACTCTGCTTCCACTATTTATTTGTGCAACAGTATCCAGTGAATTTAACCGGAAACACATCACCATGTTAGGGTATGTGTGGGCACCTAGATTGAGATGGTTTCGAGCTTGTAGCATAGTATAATGGAAAGTGAGTTAGGCTATTTCTTGTCTTCCATTCCATCCTTTCCCTCTCCATTCTGTTGTCTTGTCCTTTTCCTGGTGCACTCATAGAATGCAGACATTCATGCTCTGGCCCTTTGTTGACAGAGATACAAGGCCGCAGAACCACAGAGGTCTTAAAAATATAAAATTCCTATCAGAACTTGTCAAAATGTTCCTTTCCTGGTGCCTCACCATGTCACTGTGAATGTGTCAGTTCCTTCTCCTAGACCCTCAGGGCAGCGCCCTTAGTTAGATATAAAACTTTAACCCTCTTCCACAACTGATGTTCTAATAACGTAGTCCAAAAACTATAACTAGGTGGGTAATTGAACTGACATGATGAGGCACCAGGAAAAGAGAATATCAGTAAGTACCAAATGTATGTCACCTCGAATGGGAGTACAGTACATAGCAATAAAACAACAACAACATGGGTGGGTGCTGCTAAAATAAACATTTAGATAGACATGTGAAATTGCAGATGAAAGAATCTTAGAACCAAAATCAGAATGAGAAACTGCTGTCACATCCAGCTGCCACATCAATGGATGACGAATGTGTTCTGAAAAGAGAAACTCGCAGCTCTGCAGATGACATGTACCAGAACTCCTAATGTCCATGTTGCTGCCAAACCCCTGATCGAGTGCTGCCAGAAGATCCAAAGCAATAATGCTGTAGGAAACTTTGATGGTCTGCAGATACCAAGCTGCGATGGTCCTTGCTAAAGCAACTTTATATCTTTTGAACCTATTGGCAGGACAAAGAATCTGTTTGATTTCCTTACTGAAGCTATCCACTGCAGGTAATAGCCAATGAACTGCTGTAAATCTAAGATGAGCAATTTCCTCTCCTCTTTAGTTTCAGTAACAGGAAAAAATACTGGAAGAGACCACTGCATTTTGAAATGGAGTTTGTAAAGGTTTTCAAGCAAGATTCCCATATCTTTCTCACGTTTTTCTAATTGGTTTCAATTGAAAAAACGTGAGAATTCTTGGAGGGAGTTGTGTGAAAACCTTTATAATTAGACCCCTTAGTCTTCAAACTGAATAGGTACGAATGGAACCATGTTGTGGGAGGCAGTGCATTGCCAGCTTTTCTCTCTATTAAAGACATTTATTAAAATTCTTTATGTTTTTAAAAGGTTACAAATATGCACTTTGCACCTGCTCAGGTTGCACAGGGTTGGCTATTATACATTAATAGATGTCATGCATACTTTCTAAGTGGTCATGGTGTGGCAAACATACTGTGAGTGACAGGAAGAATAGAGTCAGTGCTGTCCTTTGCTGTAAGTATGCATCTGTGTATATATTCACACATGGTAGTGGTTATATGTGGTTAGGTACACATGTCTGAGCCTAGACACAGATATATTAAATCCAGGGATGGACATCTATCGCTAACTGTAGGTAATCATTGGATGTGCACATACATGCTGATACATGCCACAGCTTTAGCCCTTTTCAGCCTGTCATTCAGTTGTGCAGAGTAAGCGACGGTCAATAATCAGAATATCTGCAGGTATTTACAGTATAAATGCTATGCTATGGCCATTCAGGGCATTTGAACGAAGCCTAAGATTGGATAATAGCTGAGCTTACTGAGTAACCTGAGCCTGAGAAAAGGGCACCATTTTGTCGCAGGCAGTGCACTCAGTTGTTTTAACCTTTAAAAAACTGTGTCATAAAGAACTTTAATAAATGTTTTTAAGGGGAAAAAAAACTGTGAGTCCACTTCTTGCCACAATATGGTGGCCTGCTTAGTAAGGCTGGCTTTTATCCAGTCTCATAAATCTATCATTTGGGGGAGCTGCCCCCCCCCCTCCTGGGAAAAACATTATCTACAACCTTAGTGCATCTGAGCATCTATGGATATGGAGGTTGAGCTATATAGGAATGCCCTAAGGCAGGCTTTCTCAACCATGGTGCCCTGGCACCCTGGAGTGCCTTAAGGTTTCTTCAGGGGTGCCTTGGGAAAATTTCTAAAAATTGTCCAAAACTTGTATACAAGCCAGAAGGTGGAACAAGCCTGCCATTTAGTTACACAAAGCCACAGGTTTCATTGTGCACCATTGCAGTCTTCTAGCTGCTAGCATCCTGACAACCAATGACATCATCAGTTGATAAGGTGGATGTCAGCTGCCTACACAGCATCCTTGTTTGATCCTCCCCTGCCCCTCTCCATCAGTGCTGGGGTCACGTTAACTCAGTGCTGCAGGAAAATTGAGGGAGAAGAGAAACACTGGAATACTAGTCAGTACCAGTGTGCAAAAGTGTATTTGCTTTGGAAGAATAAATCACCTCTAATGTTGGGTGTTCTACATGTGTGGATGTTGCTGCATTATATAAAACTATTAAAATAGTTTTTCACATTTTAGAATGGGGTGCCCTTTTAAAATTATGGACAGTCTTGAAGCACCCTATTTTAGAATGTGCCTATTTTTGTGTGTGCCTACGAAATGGCATAAAACGTCAGTACCCTATATTTTCTATAGGTGACTCCTCATAAGGCCCTATAGGTCATCATTTTAGTGTTACGGAGGAGGTCTTCTGCTTGAATTATTGCACTCACTCAGCGATATGTGACATGTGTATTGCAATGATCATTTTCACACGTAGGCACTCTGACGTTTGCGTTTACATTCATTCACACATATATTTGGGCTGGGAGAGCCTCAAAATATTTTTTTTTGCGGGGGATGTTATGTGTTTGGGGATAACTTTAATTTTTTTGCAATAACAAAATAGTTTTTTAACTTTTCTTTTTCATCACATAGTTGACACAAAGTCCTTTATGTGATGATTTTTAGGTGACAAGTTCTCTTTATTGAGACATGCAGGGTCTAAAACAGCCTGCATGTCTCCTCTGGTCTCCACTAGATGTATTGCAATGCAGATCACATTGCAATACATGTATCCCCGGCTATTCTAGCTGGGGAAAGTGACAGCCATGACCCGGAAGTGACGCCATACACGTATCCTTCCAAGTCCTCTCTCTTCTCCACCCGCCAGACCCGCCATGGCACTCACTGGGCTCGGGCAAGCGGGGTCCAGATGCATGGCCCTGTGCACAAGGGGGACACTGGTACCAGGGGCAGCCATCCAACTGCTTCCACCTGCAGCCACTGGATTGTGTATAAAAACCCCTGCTGTCAGGCCCATATGACATATGGACCTGTGGTGAAAGGGTTAAAGGAAAAGCAGGGCAAGCCTGTGCTACTAAAAAACAGCCATGGTAAAAAAAATACCTAGGCTGAAGTCACCTTCAGTAAGTTCTGTATATCAAAATAATTTGTAAATAAACGGATCGAGGTAACCAGATTTCTGTGCAAATATTGACTTCCTGCAAAAATCAAGATTTTCCACCCTTGCAAGCACTCAAAGCCTTTAATGTGATCGGTCTCACTGACCATTAGGTAAACCTTCGAGATGGAGGGGGCCAAGATTAACCCTAAAAGGAAAGTTAAAATGTTGATATTATTTTTGGAGCCTATGTCTCTAGGTCTACTGATTATCTTGACATGCAGTTTAAACAATTCAAACTGTGCCTATAAGGAAAAATGACTTAAAACAAAACTCCAAGCAAAATCTTCTTTACATGTCCTTGTTGCTGATTTCCTACCTTCACTGAATATGTCATCCATCTTTTGGTTCACCAAGTAGTTGCTCTGAAATAGCCTATTCATTTTCAAATCAAACGTTAATTCTCTTTAGTTTCCTGTTTCTAAGACTGGTGGCTGCTATGCCTCCTATTCCCCAAACCACTGATCTTGGCACATCTCTTCTGTAGTTGATGGGAACTGTAGTTTCCTTTTACTGCAGAGAGAGAGGAGAGGATATGATGTAATCTTTGCTGTTACACCTCCTTGGCAAAGTATATGCTTTTATCTTTTGAATTACAGAGATGAGGTCATGAAAATTCAATTAGACTTTTCTCCTAAATGGTAAGGATTTTCAAACTTTCATTAACTGTTTAGTGTTTTGTGTAAGGGGGTGTACTAATGGGTGATTTTTTTTGCCTAGAGTTCTTAGGTCTCTGCTTGTGCAGTTTTCTATCATATGCACATTTTGAATTGTCCAGGTTTGCGGTAGGTTTACTTTAACAAAGATAGGAACTACATACACACTATTTTTATATGGAATGGTTACATATATTTAACAACCATTAACATTTTTTAGGATTGCTCACCGTTAATTGTAAAATGTAGCATAACAATTCTTTCCCTTTAAATGGTTAATGATAAGTGTTGTTATAGAAACTAATCGTATTCTGTTGCTAATTCTGTCTCATAGCAACGACAGCATAACTATATGACCTAGAAAATCCCTAATTTATGTATGAATAAAAGACACATGGATAGAGCCGCTGCTCTGGCAAATGTAAGGTACGCCTGAGGGTTAGCCTGTCCTATGCGCTTACATTGTGCTGTCCAAGGTGCTGAACTATACAAGTAACTTTTTTTTTGTAACTAAAGTTTGTAATTTTAACCTAAGTACGCTTATCTTGCTTACTTTGTATAACAAAAAAGATATTTGGTTTACAAGTATTGCACTGTATTTTCAATCTGCCTTCTACACATTCAAGCTGCTAAATAGTAAATATTGACATACAGTATAGTACCATATTTGGATTGTACAGTATTACCAAAATGAAATGTATGTCAAAATTTAGAAAGCAAACAATATTTCTTTAGCAGGTAATTGTTTTTATATGTAAATAGTTTTTATGCACTTATATAAATTCTATCAGTGATCTATAACTGTCAGCTTAAATTTCACTGAAAATATATTAATGTAAATGTGTTGTATTGTATGTAGTAATTTTGCAACTTACGAAACATAACAAAATGCACTAAAGCCTGTCTCTGAACAGCTAAACTCACATGTAAAATATATACATAGGAGCAATTTTCCTGCCAATGGATTTGAATTTATGTCTACTTAAACTAGGTTCACATGCAGTATATGCTGGTGCAGGAATGCATGTGAGCTGCACATATTCCCAAACTTGCAAGTAAACCATGCTGCTGTTTAGCAGATGCTCAGGGGCGACATTAATTCTTAAAGGCATCCTCACACATCTGAAAATGCAGCTTTTGATTTCTGTATGGGTGCAACTTTAACCACTTGCCTACCGGGCACTTTTACCCCCTTCCTGCCCAGGCCAATTTTCAGCTTTCAGAGCTGTTGCACTTTGAATGACAATTGTGCGGTGGTATTTAATCACCACTGGGTTTTTTTATTTTTTGCTAAACAAGTAAAAAAACACTGAAAATTTTGAAAAAACATTTTTTTCTTAGTTTCTGTTATAAAATTTTTTAAATAAGTAATTATTCTTCTTCACTGATGTGCACTAGTGAGGCTGCAGTGACGGCCACTGATAGGCTGCACTGATGGGCATTGATAAGCGGCACTGATGGGCATTGTAAGGCATCACTGGTGGGCATTGATAGGCATCACTGATGGGCATTAAAAGGAGGCACTCATATATGGCACTGATAGGCGGCACTGATTGGAACTGTTAGGCGGCACTGATGGGCAGCACTGATGGACAGCACTGATAGGTGTCACTGACTGATAATGATAGATGGCACTGACTGGCACTGATAGGCAGCACTGACTGGCACTGATAGGCGGCACTGATAGGTGGCAATGACTGGCACTGATAGTCAGCACTGACTGGCACTAATAGGCAGCACTGAAAGGCAGCTCTGATAGGCACAGATATGTGGCATTGATGTGCACTGATATGTGGCATTGATTTGTACTGATGGGAACTGGTATGTGGCCTTAATGGGCACTGACAGGTGGCAATTATGGGCATTGACAGGTGGTACTGATGGGGCTACACTGATCATCAGGGCACTGATCATCCATGCCCTGATGATCTGTGTACATGTCCCCTCTGAGGAATGCCAGTTACTGGCTCTCCTCTCCTCACGTGCTGTCAGTATGAGGAGAGAACTGCCGATAACCAGAATTTCCTATTTACATGCGATCAACTGTGATTGGACACAGCTGAACACATGATAGATGAGCAGTTAGAGTGGGAGGACATCATGTGACGTCCTCCCAGAACAAGAGAACCGCCACCCTTCCATCGTTTCCTTATAAGGCGAGAGGGAGATGGTTAAAGAGGTGCACAGACATTATTTTCTCCATTTCCCAGAGATACAGCAGCCCATTTGCATGAATGGGCTGCTGTGCCCACACAAATGCGAGCCACACCAATTACAGAGGTGTGGACTTAGCCTTAGTCCTTAGATTGGGTGAACTAAGGCTCAGGCCAAACTCACAGAAAATTGCCAAATGACAGCAGACAGCTGTCCCAATCAGCTGAAGTCCCAGAATTTGCCAGCCCATAGCCATCTTAGATCACTGACATCACCAGTATCCCTGTGTCTTTGTCACATGTGGTTGTAGGGTGTGGAATTCCACTGCCATAGCTGACTGGGATGACATCCTGCTGTCATGCGTTCAGTTCAGCTCAAACCTTAGCTCATTTCTAGGCCTGAGATTTAGAGTACACAGTTTGAGCTTTGTTGTACAGGATATTGCAAGAGACAGATACTTACACTAGTTGGGTTAAATGTACATTTAATTATTTAATAATGAATACCTAGCCACATTAAAGTGGTATTAACTCAAAAGCAAACTTTTATTATATTGCAGCTCACCAATTCTTAGATGTGATTGCTTCATTTGTTTTCTTTTTTAGGATTTCTTTCCTTTTTTTCACCTGGTGATCCAGCCAGCAAGTTTGCTGTTTTTCAACAGAAGCTCTCCTGCAAATGTAGTTTACATTGATCAGCTATTATTTATTTATGTAAAATATTCATCCCAAAAGAAAAAACACCCTTGATGACCACTCCCCCAGACTGACAATGCTGCTATCCAAAGGTGCTACTGTGCTCCTTCATTAGCGGGGGCACTCTAAAGGAGTTATGTTACTGGTCAAATAACCAAGTGAAAACAGGAAGGAAAAAGGAAACAGCCTAAAAAAAAAAATTATACAGCCACCACATGCAAGGAATGGTAAGCTGTAATATCCCTGCTTAAATGTATATTTGCCTTGAGTACAGCTTTAGCAAATTAAGGTAACAGGCTGATAACCTTTTTGCAACTTCATAAGACAAGTTAACCTTATTTGGCAAAAAATGGAGTGGGGAGCAAGAGTTATGCAGCCTCCACTGCTGTACTGATGGAAGCCCAAACCCTCCCTCAATAATTTTAGTATTAAAGGTGGCTGAAAAAATGCAGTCTTGGCTTACATCATATTGTCACTAAACAAATAAGCATGTTTTTATTATAGTTATATATAATCATTTATTTCTGTGGAACTGACTTCAACTGATTTCAAAAGTGATTACAATGGACAATTTATTTTAACATATTCTATGTGTTTCATTAAAAAAAATGTTCAGGTCAAGAAAATAATATGGGTCACTGAGCAGTAAGTCTTATTTTCTCTGATGTGGGCTGGATCAAAAAGCATGTAAGGATTTTTTTTTTCAAATTTCTGCTTCTTAGCTTCTTAGCACTTTCGCTGAAACTACTACTCAATGATCTCCTTGATAGAGTAATCAATGTCCCCTAAAAAAGGTACTTCGCCTTTCACTTCTTTGCACTCTCTGAGAATACTCCAGTCACCTCTAGGTGAAAACATTTTTGTGAATCTTTGCCAAATCAATTAAAGTGATTCTAAAGAAAAAAATATCAAACATGCAATACTAACCTGCTCTGTGCAATGGTTGTGCACAGAGCAGCCCTAATCCTCTTCTTTTAGGGTCCCATGCTGGTGTTCTTGACTCTTCTTCCCTGCCAAGTGCCCCCTAGCATGCTGCTTGCTATGGGGGCATTCATGCAGGCTCACTCCCGAGACACAGTCTGTGTGTCCATACACACAGAGGGCTGCTCAACCCCACCTCCCACTCTCTCCTCACTGGTCCGCTCCAATGAGAAGAGAGAGACCCAGGAAAGCTGCTGCTCTTGTGCACATTGCTGGATAAAGTTCGGGATCAGGGAAGTATTGGGGGGGGGGTCCTGGTTGCAGAAGGTTTTTTTATCCTAATGCATAGAATATTAAGTGAAATTGCACAAGCAGATGTTATCTTCAGTGAAAATTGAAAGAAAAATAGAGGATACATACATATTGGCTACTAAAGTTATCTGCAATTTTCAAGAATTTTTGCAAAACCGAATCTTGTTCCTTCACCCTCCTGAGTCTTTATCTGTCTTTTAATGTGAATGGCCTGCTGACTGGCTTTGAAGGATTGGGCGGTGGGATAAGGTGGGTCTAAGCACATCTTGTACAGTAAAAGTTAAAATTAACTTCAGCCTGCTATGTATCTAGTTCTACTGGTCTTGTAGCCTGTTTCTGCTTCTTCACTGCCCAATCACAGGCTGGGGACAGGGAAGGGACCTTGCTGCTTTGCTTTACTTCAGCAAAGAAAAGTTAGATCAAAGTGTAAATCTCAGGCTTATGTGGACAGATATGCAAATCCTTTGTCAGGTCAAAGAGCGCCCATATATATATATATATATATATATATATATATATATATATATACAGTTGTGTTCAAAATAATAGCAGTTTGTTGAAAAAAGTGAATAAAGCTGAAAATCCTTCTATTAGCTTTGATTTCCATACACTCAAATGCATTGGGAACACTACACATTCTATGCCAAATCAAAAAATGAAGAAAAATATATCAAATTTGTGTTGTTCCTCTAAAAAAATTGAAGAAAAGTGAATATTAGACTGTTCAACAACTAGCAAACTTCTTTACAAACTCAAACATTCACTATATAAACTGAAAAATGTTTGAAGATTTTGCTTTCCTTTGAATCACTTAATTAATATTTAGTTGTATAAGCACTGTTTCTGAGAACTGCTGTACATCTGTGTTGCATGGAGTCAACCAACTTCTGGCACCTGTGAACAGGTAGTCCAGCCCAGGATGATTGGACTACATTCCAGAGTTCTTCTCTATTTCTTGGTTTCTCCTCAGAAACTGCATTTTTGATGTCACCCCACAAGTTTTCTATTGGATTAAGATCCAGGGATTGGGCTGGCCACTCCATAACATCAATCTTGTTGGTCTGGAACCAAGATGTTGCACGTTCACTGGTGTGTTTGGGGTCGGTGTCTTGTTGGAACACCCATTTCAAGGGCATTTCCTCTTCAGCATAAGGCAGCATGACCTCTTCAAGTATTCTGATGTATTCAAACTGATCCATAATCCCTGGTATGCGATAAATAGGCCCAACACCGTAGTATGAGAAACATCCCCATATCATGATGCTTGTGCAACCATGCTTCACTGTCTTCACAGAGTACTGTGGCTTGAATTCAGTGTTTGAGGGGGGGGGGGGGTCGTCTGACAAACTGTCACAACGCAAATTTTAAGAAAAGTGAATATTAGACTGTTTAAAAAAATAGCAGTGTTTATATAGTGAATGTTTGAGGTTGTAGAGAAGAATACAAACTGAAAAATGTTTGAAGATTTTGCTTTCCTTTGGAATCAATTATTATTTTAGTTGTATAAGCACTGTTTCTGCGAACTGCTGTACATCTGTGTTTCATGGAGTCAACCAACTTCTGGCACCTGTGAACAAGTATTCCAGCCCAGGATGATTGGACTACATTGCAGTTCTTCTCCATTTCTTGGTTTTGCCTCAAACTGCATTTTTGATGTCACCCCACAAGTTTTCTATTGGATTAAGATCCAGGGATTGGGCTGGCCACTCCATAACGTCAATCTTGTTGGTCTGGAACCAAGATGTTGCACGTTTACTGGTGTGTTTGGGGTCGTTGTCTTGTTGGAACACCCATTTCAAGGGCATTTCCTCTTCAGCATAAGGCAGCGTGACCTCTTCAAGTATTCTGATGTATTCAAACTGATCCATGATCCCTGGTATGCGATAAATAGGCCCAACACCGTAGTATGAGAAACATCCCCATATCATGATGCTTGCGCAACCATGCTTCACTGTCTTCACAGTGTACTGTGGCTTGAATTCAGTGTTTGGGGGTCGTCTGACAAACTGTCTCCGGCCACTAGACCCAAAAAGAACAATCTTACTTTCATCAGTCCACAAAATGTTGCGCCATTTCTCTTTAGGCCAGTCAATGTGCTCTTTGGCAAATTGTAACCTTTTCAGCATGTTTTTTTTTCAACAGTGGGACTTTGCGGGGGCTTCTTGCAGATAGCTAATTACAACAAATGTGCTTTTTTGTTAAATATCCATAATACTCTGTGTACTAGATTCAATTTTGCATTGTGACAGAATTCTGTAAAACAATAATAATATTAAAAATCTTACCATATAATATAACTCTGGCCTATAGGTTTGGATAAATCCCTATTACTCACTGTTGAAATGCATTCTTCTAACTCCTGCTGATGATATCAGCCACAAAAAGTACACAAATCAAAAGAGAAATACAAAGGCTGCTATTGTTGACCCCCTTCTAAGAATTCAATTCATCTGAGTCATTGACCTGGAAAAACATTGCACTCTCTGAAATACCCTTTTATTAATTATAATCCATAAAAGCAACAAATGACACTTATTACATACTTATATGATAAACTAAATAGGTTCCTTATGTAAGCAATGTTCTTGTGCCTCTCCTGTGTAAAGCTATATTAAGACATAAGTTCAAAGCACATGGCTTTTATGTTCAGATGTTGCCATGAAGCCTATTTATTCAAACTAATTTCAAAGATTTAGAATTTCGTTCAAGTAAAAAATCAAGTAAGTGATAATTAACCAATTAATACCGTGCAATTTTACACCTTCCTGCCAAGGCCATTTTTCAGGTTTCAGCGCTCTCACACTTTGAATGACAATTGCGCAGTCATACAACATTGTACCCAAACTAAAACTTTACAATTTTCTTCACACAACTAGAGCTTTCTTTTGGTGGTATTTAATCACCGCCGGGGTTTTTATTTTTTGCTAAATTAACAAAAAAAGACCACAAATTTTGAAAAAAAAACACGTTTTCTTTGTTTCTGTTATAAAAGTTTACAAATAAATAATTGTTCTTCATAAATTTAGGCCAAGATGTATTCTGCTACATGTCTTTGGTGAAAATAAGCCAAATCAGTATTTATTATTTAGTTTGTAGGAAAGTTATAGAGTTCACAAACTATGGTATAGATCTGAAAATTGATCAGTCCTGAAGTACTGACAGCCAATCAAATTTCTTGAGGTCCAAGAATGTCAGAACAGTACAGATATCCCCAAATGACCCCTTTTTGTAAAGTAGACAGTTCGACGTACTTCATAAGAGGAATGGCGAGTTTTTTGAAGTTGTATTTTTTTTGTCATAATTTTTCGGAAAATGAAAAAATAAAAAAAATTATTTTCACTATTTTTTTTTTACATACTGTCACCAGTGCAGTACAGCGTCATCATATAATTGGCATGGCGGTGATCAGGGACACTGACTGGTGACAGTATGAAAAAAATATATATATTTTTTTTTTTTTAATTTTTTTATTATTTTTTATTACATTTTTTTAATTTTTTTTAAGATTTTTTTTTCATATTTTACTATGACCAAAGTAGTACAATGTTACCATAGTAACATTGTACTACTTTGGGGAAGTGATCAGTTTTTTGTTTTTTTTACACACTTTGCTTATAGCAAAGAATTACTTTGCTATAAGCAAGCATTTACCTGAATGACATCGATTCATTCAGGTTTTTTTTTTTTTTTTTCTTGTGCTTAGCTGTGATTTGGCCACAGCTAATCACATGACATGTGCATGGGACCTGCTGTGACCATTCACAGCTAGACACTAGTATACAATGGATTGCATGAATGAAGCCATCCATTGTATACAACTGTCATGTGACCTGCTGTGATTGGTCACAGTAGGTCACATGGTACCGGCAACAGGGGCAGGTACTCAGATCTGTCATTGGCCGTGTCCGAGGTATACGGCTGGTGACAGATCGCGCTGCTGCGCGGCTCTGCAACCGCGCGAACTGCGCATGTGCGGGAGGACACCAAATGGCGTACACCCCGGAAAGCTAATGCATTTTTGCGGCCATCAAACGACTATAGGCTGGGCGGCAAATGGTTAAGGTCACTACTAATAGCCCAGCACACACCTGACCAATCAGTGTGCTGGTGGTTCCAAAAACCTGGACCCAGGACTGCAGATTGAGCGTAATGGATCGGAGTCCAATCCATTAAGCTCAATCGGCAGATCCGATCCATTCTGCGGGGATCGTCGGAGGGGGTGTCACCAAGGGTTACCGCACTGGGTGACACCAACCCTAGGGACGCCTCTGACTACACCTAGATCAGGGGTGTCAAACTGGCAGTCCTCCAGCAATTGCAAAACTACAAGTCCCGTCATGCCTCTGCCTTTGGGAGTCATGCTTGTAACTGTCAATCTTGCAATGCCTCATGGGACTTGTAGTTTGTCAACAACTGGAGGGCTGCCAGTTTGACACCTGTGACCTAGATGGTGCTTGTTTTCCCTCTCCCTTGAAAAGCCAATGGTGGACCTACCAATTCTGGTGTTCAATGGCAAATGCCAATCAAGCTCTATGGTGCTGGACAGTGAGCACAGGGCGCACTAGAGGACATCGGCCCTCAGGCCACCCTCATGAAGTCTGTTTCTGATTGTTTGGTCAGAGACATTCACACCAGTGGCCTGCTGGAGGTCATTTTGTAGGGCTCTGGCAGTGCTCATCCTGTTCCTCCTTGTACAAAGGAGCAGATACCAGTCCTGCTGATGGGTAAAGGACCTTCTACGGCCCTGTCCAGCTCTCCTAGAGTAACTTCCTGTCTCCTGGAATCTCCTCCATGCTCTTGAGACTGTGCTGGGAGACACAGCAAACCTTCTGGCAATGGCACATATTTATGTGCCATCCTGGAGGAGTTGGACTGCCTGTGTAACCTCTTTAGGGTTCAGGTATCACCTCATACTACCAGTAGTGACACTGACCCTAGCCAAATGCAAAACTAGTGAAAAACAGTCAGAAAAAATGAGTAAGGAAAAAAATGTCAGTGGCTTCCACCTGTAAAACTATTCCTGTTTTGGGGGTTGTTTCATTGTTGCCCATCTAGTGCACCTGTTGTTAATTTCATTAACACCAAAACAGATGAAACTGATTAACAACCCCCTCTGCTACTCAACTGACCAGAACAATATCCCCGGAGTTTAATTGACTTGATGATATACTCGGATGATTTTTTTCTTTAATCTTTAATTTTTTTGAGCAGTATATATGAAAAGTGAAAGAAAGAGCCAGATGCAGCAATAGTATAAAACTGCAATTATACTTTAATAAAATAATGTTAAAAACACTCACATAAGAAAGATGACAATAGCTCTGTAAGAAAAAAACACTGTGGGGACACGGCCGCGCACTTCTGGTAATGTGCTGGCGTCATGATGTATTGCTCCATTGTGTCTGAAAGTGCACTTCTGCTACCAGAAGACTTTGAATTATTACATGGACTTACATTGCATGAGGATAATTGGGTTCAGGTCTGATGCTAAGATCACTGATATTAATTGGTGTTCACTTGTGCTATGTTCATTTTTATTTTTGGATCATTTGTAACTTAAGGAAAATTGGATTAGCACTACACTTTTCTTTTATTATATTAGTTGTTTATTGTGTATCCAATATTGAGCAAATTGCTTTTTTGATTTTAGATTGTTTTGCCATAGGCATAGCATAGCTTCACACATTTCCTTAACAGTGCACCATGTATGTGTAACGTGTGTTGAAAGACCTTGTGGTGACAGCAGCACAGTTGGGAGACAGAGACTGAGCATTGACACTGTATGATACTACTAAGTGACTAAACAAGGAACATCATGACAGAATCACCAGGTATTGTTTTAATAAAAGCTGCTGACTTCAAAATATTGAAAATGACTTATGAAATTATATCAACATGTTAATGCTTTGATGCAGTTTGGTGATTTGGTTTAAATATATTTTAAATAAACAACTTTGTTAATAGCATATTTTATATTTATTTACATATTTATAATATATCCACAATATTTTATGATATGCATAAAATATATGTATTTTAAATATTTGATATATATATGCTGCTTAATGTATTTATACAGACGTTTGATTTTTTTTTTACATTGTGTTTATTTAATCCAAACCAGTGTACAAAAATATAGAAGTGCATATTTAAATAATTACAGTAATCATATAAAAAAAATCTGACAACAAATGTTTTATAATGGACTGGAACAGTGACAGTTTCTCATGTAGCTTTGTTACTTAAATACATTCTAAAACATGCTGGCAAGAAGTTCACAACTGAGTGAACCAGTTAGAACTTTAAGACTGGGAAAGTCACCCTGAACTAACGTGAGAGTAGCATTATACCTTTTGTGCAACTGAACAGCGTATAGGGATGTTTGGTGTATAATATACAATTTATTAAATCTATTATTAATGGCTGATTAAACCAGCATATGAGAAGAACATACAGTATGTCGGCCCATTCCTCTATAAACATGGTAGGTAGTGGGGTATATCATTTAGTTCTAATAGCCAGTGGAGTTTTACCCAGCTTATTGTGTGGTAGAATGTATGAATAGACAGTGAATATTAACCCTTAGAGGCCTAGCAACTTAAAAGCAAAAACTCCAGAAAAAAGTAAAAATCCTCCCTTGTTTGTAATGGGGCTGCCACTGTACTATAAGGGGTAAATGCTTTTCTGGGACTAGGGAACAAGAAAATCAGTGAAGTGCTGCTAAAAGCTCTTTTGAAACACACAGTATTCACAATGTTCCTTTGTTAAACTAAATGCAGAGACTGTGTTGGAATTTTGCCTGCACAGGAGTAAACAGAAAGGGCTTTGCTGCCTATTGGCTCTTCCATCAAATATGTTGCAGTTGTCAGAACTCTTTTCTTTTGTTATAGGTTGGCGATCAGAGAATCACGATATGTGAAATAAGACATTTTGCACTTCTTTATAGACACAAGAAATAGAAATATAGATACATAGTTACATAATTAGGTTACAAAAAGACACAATTCCATGTAGTTCATCCAATAGAATGGAATATGTTTAAACAATGTTAATGATAATACTTGTTTTAGGCAAATCCAGCTAGCCTAAAGTTCAATATTGTGTATGTATCACTTGCAGCCAGATTTTAAAAAAATATATATTCTGTTTTCAAAAATTATAAAAATGAGATTTCAGATTTTAATATTTGAATGAGGTTTTATTTAGGGTTAATTACTGAAGAATTGGCCTAAAGACATTATGAATTTCGTACCTGCATCCTGTGTTTTCACCTGAATGAGACGTGCATTGATCATGTAATATCATGGTGTCATTTGCTGTCCTGTACGTAGCCTATAGTAGAGTAAATCTTCACACTCTTTTGTGAGCAGTTTATGTTTGTTTTCAAACATGAGGCATGCAGCACGGCACTGCACAGCTTAACTAAATACCCTCCTGAGGATTTACCCCCCTTCCTGACCAGGCCTCTTTTTGCTACTTGGCGCTGCACTAATTCAACTGATAACTGCACGGTCATGCAATGCTGCACCCAAATGAAATTTACGTCCTTTTTTCACACAAATAGAGCTTTCTTTTGGTGGTATTTGATCACCTGTGCGCTTTTTATTTTTCATGCTATAAACAAAAAAAGACCAAAAATTTTGAAGAAAAACTATATTTTTTACTTTCAGCTATAAAAAATATTTAGTAAACTCAAAGTTAGTTATACATTTAGGCCAAAATGTAATCTGATACATATTTTTGTAAAAAAAATCCCAATAAGTGTATATTGATTGCTTTGTGTAAAAAAGTTATAGTGTCTACAAACTATGGTATAGATTTACACAATTTTTTTGCTATACAGCGCTGCGCTAGTTTAACTGACAATTGCGCGGTCATGCAATATGGTACATAAATGAAATTTATTTCCTTTTTTTCACACAAATAGAGCTTTCTTTTGGTGGTATTTGATCACCTGTGCACTTTTTATTTTTGACGCTATAACCAGAAAAAATTTTGAAGAAAAATTTTTTTTAAAAAAAAACAATATTTTCTCATTTCGGTCATAAAAAATATCTAAAAAAACTAAAATTTCATCATAAATTTAGGCCAAAATATATTCTGCTACATGTTTTTGGTTAAAAAAAATCCCAGTAAGTGTATATTGATTGCTTTGTGTGAAAGTTATAGCATCTACAAACTATGGTATAGATAATGGAATTTACACAGCTTTTACTTTCTGACTGCCCGTCACATTTCTTGAGGTGCTAAAATACCAGGATAGTACAAACACCTTTCAAATGACTCCTTTTCAAACAGTAGACACCCTAAGCTATCTGCTGAGAGGCATATTGAGTCCATGGAAGATTTATTTTTTTCCACAAGTTTCTGGAAAATGACAAAAACATTTTTTTTTTTTTTTACACAAAGTTGTCATTTAAATGATTTATTTCTTGCACAAGCCATGGGTATATGTGGAATTACACCTCAAAATACATTCTGCTACTTCTGCCAAGTATGGGGATACCACGCTTGTGAGACTTTTTGGGAGACTAGCCTCATACAGGAGCCTGAAATCCAATGACCACTTTGAAAGCCTGAAGGTGCATAACTTCCCCATTACACTTCCTCACTACCTATCACAGTTTTGAAGGCCCTTACATGCCAGGATAGCACCAAACCCCCCCCCCCCACACACAAATGACCCCTTTCTGGAAAGTAGACACCCCAAAGAATTTAAAAAGAGGCATGGTGAGTATTTTGCAGATCTCATTTTTTCTTACAAGGTTTTGAAATATAAAAAAAGAATAGAAAAAATATGTTTTTGTTTTTTTTTCTTCATATTCCAAAAACTTGTGGCAACAAATAAGATCTGCAAAATACTTACCGTGCTTTTTATCAAATTCCTTGGGGTGTCTACTTTCCAAGAAGGGGTCATTTGGGGGGGTTAGGTGCTATCCTGGCATTTCAGGGCCTCCAAAACTTTGATAGGTAGTGAGGAAATAAAGCCCTTTAAAAGCCTGAAGGTGCTTATTTGAATATGGGGTCCTGTACTTGGCTAGACTGCCAAAACGTCTCTCACATGTGGTACCCCCATACTCGGGAGAAGTAGCAGAATGTATTTTGGGGAGTAATTCCACATATACCCATGGCATGTGTGAGTAGTAAATAATTTAAGTGACAATTCTGTGTAAAAAAAAAAATCTTTTTTTTTTTGTCATTTTCCAAAAACTTGTGGTAAAAAAATAAATTCTTCTATTGATTCAACATGCCTCTCAGCAAATAGTTTGGGGTGTCTACTTTCCAAAAAGGGGTCATTTTGGGGGGTGGGGCATTTTATGCCCAGCATTAGTTTATGCCACACATCACTCACTCTTCTAACCACCTGAAAACCAAGCCTTTTCTGACACTTTTTGTTCACATGACAAAAAATCTGTATTTTTTGCTAGGAAATTTATTTAAACCCCCAAACATTATATATTTTTTTAAATCAGACACCCTAGTTAATAAAATGGTGGGTACTAAAATTTTTTATGGCACATAGTACTCGCACAGCGATTTTTCAAAAGCAATTATTTTTTTAAAAATACACTTTTTTTACTTTTAATGCACAAAAGCACAATATATTGGCCAATTATTTGGTAAAATATAAAAGATAATGGTATGCCGAGTAAATAGATACCAAACATGACATGCTTTAAATCTGCGCATGCGTGTAATGGCGACAAACTGCAAACATTTTTAATATCCATAGTCAACACTTTAAAAGCCTTTAAAAGCTACCATTTTAGATTTACAAAGGAGGTCTAGTGTTAGAATAACTGCCCTTGATCTGACGTTCACATGAATGGTGTAACCGCTGTTTACATACCGACACAGGGTCAAGGCTTGTGCACACAGGTGTGCGCGCATGGGAGGGGCGATTTTTTTTTTTTTAGTTATTTTGATTTTTTTAAATTATTTTTACATTGTACCTTTCATTTTTTTTTTGATCACTTTTAATGCTATAACAGGGAATGCAAATATCCCCTATAACTTCAATGAGCATTGTCATATATTGTTTTTTGAGAAATCTGGGGTCTATCAGACTCTGGATATCTCCTCTGCCCTTACATTATCTAATCAAACCAAAATCGGTGTGATCAGATGCTTTCCCAATTTACAAGTGGCGCTGTTTATATCCTGGGAAACTGAAGTGATGAAATGCTTGTAGCTTCCGAATTCTTAGACTATAGAGATGATTGGCACCACTCTGGTCTCCAATCAGCTCTTTGGTCAGCTGGCAGAAACACCGGCTGCATTCCCCCGATGGCACGAGACTGCCTGAGAAGGCCGTGGAAGGCAGTGGGGGAGGAGGCATCATCTCCCGCTGCTTGTAAAAGCAATCCTGAAGCTAATTAGCCACTAGGATTGCCTTTACATGAAAGCCGATCGCTGGCTGAAAAAAACGATACCAGGATGATGCCTGCAGCTGTAGGCATCATCCTGGTATAACCATTCAAAGTCCAGTGATGTACCAGTACGTCGCTGGTCCTTGTTGTGTATATATACTATGTTCTTTTTTTTTTGTATGCAACCTGTGGACTGAATGAAAAAATGAGAAGAAATCTCTGCCAGAAAAAGTGTGTGGTATGCCCACCATTAGAATATACCACCCTGCATCCACCCACTTCTAATGGTGGGCACACATTAGGTCACACTATGCCACAAGCGCCAGTTCCAAGATTGCACAAATGTCTAAATAGTGGCACGCTTGAATAAAAATTGTCCAGGTATAAGTGGTACCCCATATGGAAAAAGGATGACACCAAGTCCCAAACTATCTTGCCACTGCTCCTCATGTAGTCTGGGCATCCAGGGGGCTCCACGTGACGTGGCTCCATCTTTTCCCTCGTAAATCCGAAACTTATAAGTATAGCCTGTTGTCCTCTCACAGGTCTTCTACATCTTGACACCATATCTGGCACGCTTGCAGGGGAGAAATTGTTTGAATGCAAGGGGGCCAGAAAAATTAATGAGGGACTCATCAACGCAGATGTTTTGCTGGGGAGTATAGACATCTGCAAATTTTTGGTTAAGGTGATTTGTGAGGGGCTGAATTTTTTGGAGCCAGTCAAATTCAGGGTTACCCCGAGGATGACAGAGTGTATTGTCGTTGAAATGCATAAAACACATTATACTCTCATATCTATGCCTGGCCATGGCAGCAGAGAACACGGGTATATGATGAATCGGGTCTGCGAACCAATACAACCACAATTCATTTCTTTTAGTAATGCCCATGTTGAGGGTTAGGCCCAAAAAAAATGTAAATTCGAAAAACGAAATGAGTTTCCATGCGAATGGTCGGGCAAGGTTTGAATTTGGGTTGGAGGCGATAAATTGTTGTGTATATAAATTGCTTTGATCCACAATCAACGCATACAGATATTATGTGAAAAACAGCTCCAAAAATCAAGGAGGTATGTGAAAGATCAAGATGTACTAGACCGCTGGTGCTCGCCAGTTCACCAAAAGGTAGGCACTAGTACTGGCACTCTGCTGCATATGAGAGTCATCAAAATTTACCGGCAAGTGCTAACAGAGATCAGGCCTGATTCTGCGAACACTGTGGTTTTGTGTGCAGTGTATCAAGTGACAGTGACCTACTGACACTGTACTTGCTGGGGGAGAAGGGGGAGTAAGCGTAGGGGCTAAACGCAGGTGCTGGCAGGTGCCGGGACTGATCCCACTAACGCTGCATTTTTGGGGACACTATACTAATGTGAACGCTGGTATAGTGCTGATCTGATCAAAGATTTTGACCTGTTCAGATACTATACTAGCAATGGAGGTTTATTGTACATGAGCGTCCTCCTGGCAATCAAGGGGTTAAATGTGATGACTGGTGTACTGACGGGCAATCTGATGCTATCTGGGAGAGGCGTGAAAACCACAGGAGCACGAATCACGTATATATATGTGATTTTGCGCACCCATGCCGCCCTGTAGCAGTATTTCTGCTATAGGGTGGTCAGGAAGCGGTTACAGAAGCGGTTTGTGTTACGTCACTGCATTACTTTAACTGACAATTGCAAGGTCATGCACCCAATTTAATTATACATCCTTTTTTCCCACAAATTGAGCTTTCTTTCGGTGGTATTTGATTGCCTGTGTGTTTTTTATTTTTTGCACTATAAAAAAAAGGCTGACAATTTTGAGAAAAAAACTGTATTTTGGACTTTTTGCTATAAAACATGTCCAGTAAAAAAATGTAAAAATCTAATTTAGTCATACATTTCTGCCAAAATGTATTCTGCGACATGTGTTTGCTAAAAAAAAATCCCAATACGTGTAAATTAATTGGTTTACGTGAAAGTTATAGCGTCTACAAATGGAGGGAAAGATACTGGGATTTTTTTTTCTTATTATACTAATAATGGCGGCAATCAGCGACTTATGACGGTGATCAGCGATTTATGACAGTGATCAGTGACTTATGGCGGGACTGCGGGACAGCGGTGAACAATTTGACACTGGGGGGGAACTGACTTGGGGTCACTGACATCCCCAGTGACACCAATACTGTGATCAGTGCAAAAAAAAAACACTGACACTGTACTAATGGCACTGGGGAGGAAGGGGTTAACATTTTTAGGTAATGAAAGGGTTAACTGTGTGAGGGGAGTGGTTTACTAGGGGGCGGGGGTGAGTACTTCACAGGAACATGCTGATCCTGAGAGATAAACTCTTCTCTCAGGTTCAGCGTGCTCGGAACTGACAGAGAGCAGACTTGAAGTGTAAACACTGCAGCCGTGCTCTCTGTTAGTGATTACCGGTAACCTCCAGGACCCGGTGGGTAAAGACACCCCAGGATCCGGTGATGGACACCCGCTGCCGCGATCGGCGGGATGGGTATGGCGGGCACGCGCCTCGCACGTGCCCCCTACCTGTTTTGCAGAGTGTTGTTAAAAACCGGCACTGTACGCAGAGGTGCTGCCCTGCCACAGTAAAAACACTGTGGCTGGGCGGCAACCAGTTAATGCATGAACTTCTACTATAATTTTCCTGTGAAGAAACTTCTGTAGTCTAAGAAGTGACACTTACTGTGAAGATACTACATATCCCCTGCCAAATCAATCAGTCTAGTGTTCTGTAGGTGAGGGCTACATAGTAATTAGATCTGAAAAAGGCACAAGCAGGCGGAGGAATGAAGGTAAGAAATATATTTCACCACATTAGCACTCCTATATTTGTGATGCAACACAAAGAAATGACAACACATAAAATGGACACTGTGTGACCCAGAACAGATCATTGCCTATCTGGGGAGTGAATATTAACCCTTTGGGGTCTTGCGACTTGTCTGTTTAGAAAATAGGGACAAGTAGGTGATGAATACATGGACATAGGAGACTCTATCAGTCATGACACTACATATGCAGCCAAAACAGATATTTTCAGTATGTTCAAAAAGATCTCTGCTCTTAATAAAAAGGCAACCATACAGTGGCTTTTTTCATTATACACATTAGGAACTTAGTGAATAAAGTGATCAAACTAGGTAGTAAATATAAGAAATTTGTTTTTAATAAACTTTTAGCAAAATAAGTTCTGATAGGGCTGAGATCTTGATTATGCCTAGCCTTAATTTTTATGTTTTGCTGTACTTTTAATAATGCCATGCCATGCCATGCCATGGTGTAAATTTCAGGTGTATTAAATCTATTAGTTTACATTAATTGATATGTTGGCCCAAGTTATGATACTCTTTTTGATTAAAATAAAAATACACTCCACACAAATAGTTTGATAGTGGTTTATGGCTTGCACATACTGCATATCCATACATGAATAAAATGGAAACCCTAAATTCTTTATTAAGGATAATTATACTTTTATATAGCTCTCTATTAAAATCAAGTTTTATACTCACTTTTCTCTCCCCTGCGAATTTCACACTGAGCTGCCACTGCAAACACTCCAGCTGTCCCTAATATTTCCAACAAAGAAAGAATATTAATTCCTATGAAAAGGCCCTTTTAATGCTTTCCAAGGATAGACAGCCTCTTTGTAGGAATGGATGGAATTTTCTGCACATGCTGGGGAGTTTGCAGTGGCTCTTATACAGCTCCCTGTGGTCACCACAGCATGAATCTTGCAGGAGCAAGAACAGATGGGTATAAAGCTTGGAATAGTTTGCTGGTAGGAAGAGACATTATTTTAAAGTGTACCTATATAAAAGTTATGAGCTGGTCAAACTGTGTACTGTTTTCCTTTAAAAAATTATCCGTACGAGAGATCGGAGGTGTATGCTTTTTGTTACAGCTGAGTCATACTCTTTCCATAGATGTGCATTAAGCCTTACATTATATCCACTCATTTTGAGAATTCATTTTGAGACTTTTAAAAATATAATAAGCTATATACTGAGTCTTGGCCATTAAGACACTTGCTCTGTGTATTGACATATATGATAATGGATGTAATGGAGGTAATAAATCTTTATTTAAGTAGCTAAATTTACAATACAGTTGACAGTCATGACACTTGCTTCTCACTAATGTAAGAATAAGCTGACATGCAGAATTATTTTTCAACAGATACAAACTTGGTCTTTCGGGGTTTTTTGGTTTGCAGATATTTGCAAAGATATTACACAGCATTCCAAGTAAAAGCAATTCCATCTTTGCTTGAAATCCATCTGTGTAAGGTAGTAGAGAGTCTCTACATCTTACAAGTTCTGAGTGGGGAAGGAATTACCTAGTCACAAACAACATGATTTTAAAACTCCACAATGGTGCTTACAATTGGCAGATATCTTACCAGATGTACTGCAGGGTGTTATTTAAGGAGTATGATTCCCAGGTCTGGTAAGCTTTGGCTGTCTGGTGAGAATGTGGTTATTATGAGGTCACTAAGGTCTTCTCTGAAGCTTGCCTTACCACCTGCCCCCTTGACCCTGTCCCCACACAACTCCTACGGTCACCCTCCTCCTCCATCCTACGCTCCCTCACTCACATCTTTAATCTCTCCCTCTCTACTGGCGCATTCTCCTCCCGTCTGAAGCACGCACACATCACTCCCATACTTAAAAAACCCTCCCTGGATCCCACCGACCTAAACAACCTTAGACCCATCTCCCTGTTGCGATTTACATTCAAACTCCTTGAGCGCTTAGTCTATAATCGCCTGAGTTCCCACCTCACCGACAACAACCTCCTTGATCCCCTACAGTCTTGCTTCCGTCCCCTTCACTCCACCGAAACCGCCCTACTCAAACTCACCAATGACCTGCTAACCGCCAAAGCTAATGGCCACTACTCAGTGCTCCTACTCCTCGACCTCTCCACGGCTTTCGACACGTCAACCACCCCCTTCTCCTCAAAAAACTATACTCTCTTGGCCTCAGAGACTCCGCTCTCTCCTGGCTCTCTTCCTATCTATCACAGTGCTCCTTCAGTGTTACCTACAACGCTGCCACCTCCCCCTCACTCCCCCTGTCTGTTGGGGTCACTCAAGGTTTTGTCCTCAGGCCCCTTCTCTTCTCCATCTACACCTCCTCCTTTGGCCAATTGATACACTCCCACGGCTTCAACTACCATCTCTATACCGATGACACGCAAATCTACCTCTCTAACCCTTGCCTCACCCCTTCAGTCTCCGTCCGAATCACTAGCCTTCTGAAAGACATATCAGATTGGATGTCACTCCACTTCCTCAAATTAAACCTTTCCAAAACCGAGCTCCTAGTTTTCCCCCCAGCTCGTGCCCCCCCCCCCGACTTCTCCATCACGACCAACAATGCCACCATCAGCCCCACCCGGCAAGTCAGAGAACTAGGTGTCATCCTAGACTCCAATCTGTCTTTCCAGCCCCAGGTCCAATCGCTGACAAATTCATGTAGACTCGACCTCCACAACATCTCCAAAATACGTCCGTTCCTAACCCCAGAAACTACAAAGCAACTCATTCACTCCCTTATTCTTTCACGACTTGACTACTGTAACTCCCTCCTCACCGGCCTACCTCATCATAGGCTATCCCCGCTTCAGTCTATCCTGAATTCTGCGGCCAGACTCATCCACCTTACTAACCACTCCGTATCCGCCACCCCCCTCTGCCAATCCCTCCACTGGCTTCCGATTGCCCAATGCATAAAATTCAAATTACTAACATTGACGTACAAAGCTGTTCATAACACTGCCCCAAACTACATCACCGACCTGATATTCATTTACCACCCAAAACGTACTCTCCGCTCCTCACAAGACCTCGTACTCTCTAGTTTTCTGGTCTCCTCCTCCCATGCCCATCTCCAGGACTTCTCCAGGGCTTTCCCCATCCTCTGGAACTCACTACCCCAATCCATCAGACTGTCACCTACCCTCCTCACCTTTAGGCGCACCCTGAAAACCCATCTCTTCAGGGAAGCCTACCCCGCCCTCACCTAATTGCCGATCTCCTCCACTCTTCCTACCACTCCATCCCCCACAGCTATTTCCTCCTGTACCACTATCCCCTCCCTCCTAGATTGTAAGCTCCAAGGAGCAGGGCCCTCGAACCCCTCATGTATTGTATTGTATTGTTACTGTGCTGTGTCGTGTTGTGTACTGTCTCCCATTATAATGTACAGCGCTGAGCAAACTGTTGGTGCTATATAAATACTGTATAATAATAATAATTACTGCAAGTTAAAGGAGAAGTAGAGTCAAAGCTCTTTTGTCCCTACTTCCCCTATTGATCATAGGAGTGCACTTAGTTCTGTAACCCTGTGACCTATTGTAAGCCGATAGCAGGTTAAAGTCCACTGTTGGCTGATGTCACAGAGTCAGTCCAGGCTCTGGAAAGATCCTGACTTTAAAGTCAGGATGCACCCAGATACCTGGACCAGCAGCTGGCTCAGCCTTTCAGTGAGCCACTGAGAGCTTGAACCAGCCACTCCTGTCCCGTCCACAGCCCAGCACTCCAAAGAGGGCTGGAAGGACAGAGGAGAGAGCCGGTGACTGACAGTCCCTAGCTCTCTGCAGACCAAGAACTGAGTGATCATCTGTCTTTGATCGCCCAGTTCTCAGTGCAGAGCCGGAGGAGACAGCTGTAGCTGGGATCAGTGCTGCAGCCATCCAGGTGGGTTTGATGTTTTGCTTTTTTTCATTCCCAAATTTTTCTTTTAAAGGGTATGTATTGTTGTTTTGTACATACTTTCTATCTATGTTTATTATGCTCAGGAGAGAGCAAAAACATTTAAATATATTTTTAAATACAATAACTATAAAATATAACATATTAATATTTAGCTTTTTTTTATTGTGTGCCAGCAGGTGCTCAGTGGATGTAGCCACATACAGTATTAGCCATATAATAAACAACACTTAAAATCAAAACTAAAATTGTCCCAAAACTATCATAGTCTCCTTTTAAAAGTATATTGCCTATTAGATATACTGAGAGAAATATCTCTCCTCTGAGAATATCAGCTATATTGAATAGCAAACTGAGCAATCTACTTCCTGATATAAAAAACAAGTTACTATATTGAGACACAATTATAGTTAGGAGGGAAATGAGGGAGACATTTCCAAAAACTACCTGCTAGTTCACTGCTGCCTCTGAGCCAATGAGGAGGGCGGGAGCCAGGAGAATTGTAGCTCTTGTGCACATTGCTGGTTCAAGATACTAGGGTGGACAGGGAGCTAAACACAGAAGATTTTTTTACCTTCATGCATATAATGCATGAAGGTAAAAAACCTTCAGCCTTTAGAACCACTTTAATACCCAGTTTTCAAAGATGGGTTGCAAGAGACATATGAGATGCCTATATTCACTTCTCCAACCCCAGTAATATGTAATGTTTACTTGTTAGTTACTTTTTTCTCCTCTATAATGATGGTTGGTTGTCATCCTGTAACATCATATATCATTCTGCTAGTATACAGTATGTTGACAATGTACCATCCAAATGTTAAAAAAAAAAAAAAGAAATACTGAAGTTTAGTGGACCTATAAAACAGGCCAGACATCATACAATAGATAATAGAGTTCTAAGGGAGCCTTTCTTTGTGATGTTATACCGTAAGAGCTGCCGTTTATGATGATCTTTCCTGTTTGATCATTTTTGCCTATGCTCGAGATTGAAACTGTTTGTAAGTGTGATTCCTTCTTTTTTAATAAATGGTTTGCAAACTGTCTGCACTATGAGAGGCATTATTTTATTTTTGCATTGTTATAAACTAACGCCAAGCGATCAGAATGTTTAAAGGAAGACACATGTGGTTCAGTCTGTGGCATGGCAGTGTGCATTGATGGTTTCCAACAAAGCGGATGTTCACCTCCTATAATTAAGGGGTCAAAGGCTTGCAAGCCTCCAATTTGTTGTCACGGTGGTGTAGTGGTGACGTTGGTGGATACACAACTTTGAATGAAGATCTGGGATCATTCACATAAGGAAGGAAAAGGGAACTGTTTCACATATTTTCATTTGGACTGCCACATATATGATTATTATTTTACACTTTGACCAATATTCTGCACTTTATTCTTTGGGTCTGGGCTATTTTATAGCACTGTTATCTATTGCAGAATTGTACATTTAATTAATAATTTAAATATTTATTAGAAATCATTTAGAGAAACACCAGTTATATCTTTTCACTTTTGATATTAACAGAGGATATCCTCTTGGAGTGTTTGCTGCTTTACTTTTATGAGTTAAGCCTTTGATTTAGTTATTTAGACCAGACATCATACTGGAATAAAAAAAATTGATTATTACATATAGAATATAAATTTAGTTTTCTAACATTGCATTTGTTTTGTAGATATTAGAATAACTAAAGAAATCAATGCAGGACATAGTCCACATTAAAAAAATAATTATAATAAACAAATAAAATAAAGAAATTTTAAGATATTTAAAAAGTAAAATTGGCATGAGAATATGAAACTTGTGGCATTTGTGTTTGATAACAATTTACATGCATTTATGTTATTTTATATGAAAGAATTCTGAATTCTTGTCTTTACTGACATAATAAAAGCTGCAGCATTCATTTTAAACAGATTTCTATCTATCCCATTTATACCTCTTTTTACTTCATTTTCAGATTATACAAGCTTTTAAATCATGTTTTAAATAATAGCTTCTCAAGCTCCATCCTTCATTATTTCTTAATCATAAAAAGATAATTGACAATCAAGCCCATTAGGAGGCAATCAAGAGTTGGTTCTGCAATTGCTGGAAGAATAATACTCAGGAAAGTTTTGTTCCTAAGTAATGAACAGTTAATAAATGACTTGAGGTCAGCTTTAGTTATGCTAAAAAAAACAGAATCAACACCTTTGGCGGAATCTTATGAGGAGTCTTTGTTCTTTGGGCTATTACTTAAGCAACAAGCCAAAAAAAGTATAAAATGTCCTTCTAAAAGTGGAGATGTTAAATGCATTCCCCAAGGAGCACCCCTAGCATAGTGAGCTAACATTGTTGCATCATAGTTTGACATATGGGCCCTGATTCACTAAGATGTGAGTCTATCAGCAGAGTCTGACCATTCAGGCAGACTCCGGTCAATCAATCAGTCGTCTGACCAGCGTCTAGCAAGCTCATTAACGAGCGTCTACTGACTACTTTGCCATTAGTGAATGAGGTATCCCGTCTGGCACATCTTTAGGTGCAATACCGGATATATTCGCTAGATTACGCATAAGCGCGGGCTTTATTAACATTGGCGTTTTCCTGATAGAAAATTCTAATACAGCTGTACTATTACATTCTGAAAATTCTCTTTTGCTATTTTTTTTTTTTGCTGTTTCTCCAAAATGATCAGGAAAGTATTGCATTTACTAATGAATGTCATACATTCTATATTCAAATGTTAAACATTTTCACACTTATATCTCAAATAATTTATATACTTCTAATTTCCCAATATAGTTATATATCTTCATTCTCTTTAATCACATAACTATTCTATGTTAAAGACAAGTGCAGCGCTATAAATGCATGTGATCAATAATGAACGCATGTAAAAACCAAAAAGTGCAAAGAATTGCAATAATGATGTAAACTGGTAAATCGTGCTAAAATAAGTTCAAAGAATCATTCCTGAATAATGGAATGTCCTTCGTGTGAGAGTACCAACTCAGAGAGTGCCTATGAATGGCACGTGTGGTCTCTCCGTGACGGACAGTAGTGCATGAACTCGTGAAAGGTAAACCACCCTTGGGACTGGTCTACACTCACCAGAAAAAAAGTATTAATGTGCATGGGTTATACACATCGCACATCTGGGGGTGCAGCGGTATGCTGGCAGCTATGGGTTAGTCATCCAGCTCCATCCATCCATCCATCAGGGTGGGTGCCCAAATGGTCCTGGGGAGGAATTAGCTCAGCCACAGGAGCCAGAAAGGTGCTCAATAGTGTAGTACACTGTCACAGGGGTGGATGACCTTTCACGAGTTCATGCACTACTGTTCGTGGTTATATTTATCTTGTGTAATACCATTTTACTAGTCTATATCATTTGACCAGCGCTCGCTTTATCATTTTTAAACAATGTAACTATTCTACATTATAACTCAAACTGTGTTTCCCACAGTGGTTTAGTGGTTAGAGCTCAGAACTTACAGCACTTGGGTCATGGGTTCTAATCCCAGTCTTGGCAACATCCCAAAAAAATGGAGATCAATTTTCTGGGTTGTGGCAGGAATATTGATCAATCAATTATGATTTTGCCTAGTGACTAGAAAGTGGATGAATGTTACTTGCGTACTGTTCTTCTGCCAATTAGGTCATGTGCAAGTTTCATGCCGTGTATATTTCATTGTAACTTTTTTCTCTTTTAAATCTGTCTCCTTATACAACTTGACCCCCTCCCCCACCCCATCATCACCTGTCCCATATGCAAATCTATGGATCACCGCCCCACTCTTTAACTATCTATTTACTGATCAAGTGAATGTGTCTCATTTTCTATCAGCTACAGCTCAGATCTCACATTATTATACAATTGCTGATTGTATCTCACCACTAGTCTGATTGAATTCACAATTCCTGGTCAGTCCTGTTCCCTGACCTCTAATAACCTTTAGGGCCAGTTCACACTACATGTGTTTCAGTTGCTTTTTCAGCATCACAAACGCACAGAAAGAAGGTTATATGGTTGTCAATGTCATAGTTCACATCAGCGCTGCATTGTTTCTGCACAGAACTGTACTGGAACACATTGAAACGTCCTTGAATGTACTAAAACGCACATGTCCCTAACTACATTGAATACAAAGAAAATAGAAAAAAATAAGTGGAAGGGATACAAAAATGCAATGTAAACATGTCCAAAACGCATCCAAAATGTACTGGAACACACTAAACATGCATGCCAAAAGGGCATGAAAAAACCCATCAGGAACACATCTAGACTGTTTCTATAGTGTGAACCAGCCCTTAGGACTTGTTCACACCATTGGTGGTGCAGAAACGCATGCAAGAACACACATTTTCCAGCACAGCAAAGAAATGCAATGCCCTATGTAGATGTGCGCAGGTACCATGATGAAAACGTTGTTGCACCTACACACGTCTATTAAAAACAGCCCCATTCACAGCCACAAATACGCATGGCACCACACTATTGTGCGGTTAGGTGCGACACACTTGGAAAATAACATAAAAATAAGCCAACATGGCTGAAACATATCTTGAAAATATGGGGACTCTGATATCCGGCGACAGTCCGTTCACGAACGAGAAGCAATTCTGCACCCTAAAACCAACATAGAGGAAAGGGATGGTCAAATTGCTGTGCTGCTTCCAAACCACCTCTGGCATGCCAGGGTCATTATGCAGGTCCTCGATGCCAGTTCTTGCCTGCGGCCACAAAATATCCACTGGCCACAAGTGAAGGTGAGTGGAGGACGTGAAGGTGGATTTCTACCAGCTTCAACCG
Source organism: Staurois parvus (assembly GCF_062004578.1). NCBI lineage: Eukaryota > Metazoa > Chordata > Amphibia > Anura > Ranidae > Staurois > Staurois parvus. The sequence continues at coordinate 8,620,784 of NW_028317929.1, read as the reverse complement.
CAAGCAGTACCACTCCTGAAAAATGAGAGCAAATAATCATTGACACGTCATCATGACAGTCAATTCTCAGTGCAGGCTATCTAGAGTGTCTTTCCTTTTTAACCATTTCAAGAGTTCAAGGAAACATTCTTGGAGCATCTACTGTGTTTGGAAAGGCCAAAGGCCCCCCCCTCCCCCAGGCACACTAATGCTTATGCAGGCCATAGACGGGGAGAAAAACAGCCGATTTTTCTTTTAAAAAATGAAAAATCGGTTGTTCAAGCGGCCGACGTTACCAGCAATGGTAAAAAAAAAATCGGCCGATTTTCATCCCGTCTACAGCCGGCAAAAAGTGTCCCTGCAGAGAGCTCCGCTATTTCTTTGACAGTTCTTTGACATTTATAGCGGTTGCAACAATGTATTTGTATCCATTTCGGATACAGATGTTTTTATTCGGAAACAAATAGATACATTGTTGCAACCGCTGTAAATGTCAAGGAACTGTCAAAGAAATAGCGGAGCTCTCTGCAGGGACACTTTTTGCCATACTGGAATTCCTCTCATTTTTCATCCTTCTTCTTCCTCTTCTTCTTCCTCTTCTTCTTCATCATCATCCTCTTCTTCCTCTTCATCATCTTCTTCTTCATCATCATCATCCTCTTCTTCATCATCTTCATCATCATCATCCTCTTCTTCTTTTTCTTCTTTTTGTCTTCCTCTTGCAGGTCACTGCTCATGTGCAGATTTTTTATCAGTAAAAAAATCGACCGATTTGCCCATCATTGCCGCGAAAATCGGCCGATCGGCAAATTCGGCTGTTTTTTTCCAACTTTACCAAAAAAAAAAATCTGCCAAAATACCGAAAAACGGCCGAACAAATAGCCCACTAACGATCCGAAAATCGGCCGATTTTATTTTCGGCCGAAAAATCGGCCGATTTTCGACCCATCTATGGCCTGCATAAGATATGGTGTGGCCCTAGGGTCAATGTGTGTTTAGAATACTTCCAAAATGCACATACAAAAACACTACATCCAAATGCATGTTGCATTTCTATAGCATGTTAAACAGAAGAATAACGCACTTCCATAATGTTAACATGCGCAAGTAAAAATAGACAAAATCCACATCCTTTTATTCTGGCTTCACATACATGCATTGTGGTCTAACACCGCACTCCTGGGCAAATCACATGCAATTTGTGTGCGTTGCAATTAGAGACAAACATTTTGCACACCTCAAATTGCACCGCATCCGGGCCAAAAATGTGCAGGACCCTTTTTCAGGGTATGCACATGGGTGTGAATAGGCATGCCATCCAATTTGGCAAATCGCAATACGCTTTGTGTACCAATATTGGTGTGTTGGTAACTTCACCTAGAAAGCTGCAGCAGGTGGCATGAAGGGGTTGCGGTTGTGATGCGGTGCAGCGCTTGCACAGAAAACACTGCAAATTTCACATCGCATCTGTGTGACACCAGAATGTGCCAATATGTGGCTTGACAAAGCACAGTGGTCAGTGCAGATTATTTTCAATCCATGTTTTTTTACACTTTTCATTCACTGGTTTAACTCAGGTGATCATTAATCACAATTATCTCCGGAGATCACATGCAGCCCCTCAACCATCTACACATATCTCTGGAAATCTATACAGATCTCCTTGAAAAAAAGTCTCCTCTCCTCTTCGGAAAACAATTGTCCTCCACCTCATAAACAGGGGGACAGAGAAGACTTCTCCTTGATAACTAAAATCAGATGAATTATCTGTGCTTAATAAACATACACCAATACTGCAAATGCATTGTACTGTCCAAGGCATTGCACACGAACGCATTGCACACTAGAAATGTCAAATGCGTTAGTGTGTACAGTGCATGAGTGTAAAATGCTTTAGTGCACACTGCAGTGTACAACGCATTGCACACTGTAATACTCTGTACAAAGTAATACCGTGTACACCCACACATTGTAGACTGTAATGCACTGTACACTGTCATGCAGGCTGGAGCTACGCATTGCACACTGTGATACCGTGTACACCCACACATTGTAGACTGTAATGCACTGTACACTGTCATGCAGGCTGGAGCTACGCATTGCACACTGTGATACCGTGTACACCCACACATTGTAGACTGTAATGCACTGTACACTGTCATGCAGGCTGGAGCTACGCATTGCACACTGTGATACCGTGTACACCCACACATTGTAGACTGTAATGCACTGTACTCTGTCATGCAGGATGGAGCAACGCATTGCACACTGTGATACCGTGTACACCCACACATTGTAGACTGTAATGCACTGTACACTGTCATGCAGGCTGGAGCTACGCATTGCACACTGTGATACGCTGTCCACTGTCATGCAGAATCCAGCAACGCATTGCACACTGTTATACCATGTACACCAACACATTGTAGAATGTAATGCATTATACGCAGTATACATGTCCAGATATTCAAAGATTAGCCATGAAGGCCTAGCTGGTTACCTATTTGGCGACCGCAGATAGCCGAATAACGCTACACTGCATCCAGGCAGCTCTGGGAGGGCGTCATATGACATCCTGGCAGAACGCGCTCTCCATGATTGCTGTGTTCTAAGGACACAGCTGATCACGTGATGTGGTAAAGACCAATCACAGCGGCTTTTTACCATGTGATCAGCCATGTCCAATGACACGCTGATCACCGGGAAATGCATTTGCCGGGTCTTGGCTGCACTTTCATCACGCTGTCAGAATGTGTGGAAAGTACTGCCGAGAACCAGCAGTTATCAAAGCAGGGGTCGGCCCCGATGATCAGTGCCCACCAGTGCCACCCAACAGTTCCGCCCACCTGTGGCCAGCAGTGCCGCCTCATCAACGCACATCAGTGTTGCTAAATTACCAGTTTACCAAATGTTATAATATAAACAGACTTTTATTCATTATGAGCTATTTTGTGGTTTATCGAGCAAAAAGTGAAACTCACAGCAGCAAGTCAATACCACCCAAAGAAAGCTCTATTTGTCTGAAAAAACTGATACAAATTTAAGATGGGTACAATGTGGCATGACCGCACAATTGTCATTCAAAGGGTAACAGTGCAGAAAGATGAAAATTGGCCAGGACAGGAAGGGGGTATGAGTACCCAGTAGGCAAGTGGTTAATATAATTGACCCATCAATACCCAGGAGCTAATGTACAGATAAGTAGCATGTGCACCAAGTGAGATTCTGCTAGGCCCCACCCACAAAATTACAATTACTTGTCCCTCACATGTTATAAACATATTTGCAATGGCCACAGTTACTTTACATATAAGGATCATCTCCTCAGTTGAGAACTGTGCTCTTGCCATGTCCAAATGCCAATAAAGTTATCAAAATTTTCAACCAACACAAAACCTCCAACCACTTCTCATCCACTTACACTCCCAACAACCACTTCCGGGTGCGCGCGCACCAGATGACAGACTTCCAGGAGGATAGCTGCTCGTGCGCCATGGGGGACACCTGTTTGGCGTTTATTTGTGCACGATCGCGCATATCTATGCACGATCGCTCATTTCTATGCACGGCTATGATAGCTTTCGCGAATGTGTGTTTTAGTGATTTTTTTTCTTTTTAAACCTTGGCTAATATATCTTTGTTGCCAAAGGCCAAAAATCAACATACAGTGGGGACTATTTTATTACTGTAAATCAAATTGTAGAAAACCTGTAGCTGGCTGCACAGTGAATGTGACATATTCATTAGTACATAACAATATTGTGGTGCAAGCAGGTTTTTTATTTTTTTGTTTGGTTTTGAAAAAGCCAGTTTGCACCCACTTGCATATTCACGCTCTTACAAGCTACATTTGAGCAGATTATATAAGTATACAAAGTAACTATTAAGGTTGTTCATATATTGAACATAAAATAAACACAAAAACATCGGTGAAACATTTATTGATCAAATATATCTTCATTTATTTGGTCAGCAGGAACAAGTAGGTACAGTCAATATCTTGGTGAGTCACAAAAATAGGATTGATGTGGCAAAAATAAAACACTCCTGCTCATAAGAGCTTACAATCTAAAGATACTTCTAATGAACTGTGTGTGCTCAGGTTATAGCAGGAAACAAAGGGGAAGATGAATCAAGTAACATTTTCGTGCACATAAGGTTTACTTACACAATCATTTAGTATAAAGATCCATTCACAAAAAAAGTCTACACATCAAAATATAAAGAAAACAAGACATATGTGAAAAACCCCTCCCACCTCTACAAACACCCTACACATACATTTGTCAGCAGGTTTGTAAGAAAAAAGCATTTGAGTCTAAATAAGCAAGCAAAATTAAAACAAGAGCAGATTTTAAACAAAACGATTGACATGTGTGAGGCTTTCAATGCAAAGAGAAAAAAACACAATCATTGTGCAATAACACACAAACACACTTTACAAGGCCAAAAATACGCAAACATTTCCAGCCCACTTCCAAACACAGCCTGAGTGGTGTCTGGGGCAATTCAGCACAAAATCTCTTCCTCCCCCAAACCACTACAAGCAAGGACTTAGTCACAAACCACCCGGCCTAGTAACAGGCCAAATCACTCCCTACTGCACATCTTTATATAAGCTAGGTTGTATTTGGAGAGTGCCAAACAAGGCCCCACACCCAATGAAGCCACACCCACCACTGACCTTAGTTTGGTCAGTGAAAGTGTTTTCACCTGATGAATCCGCTTCCTACCTGCATTAACCCTTGGTATACAGGCCCCACAAATCAGAAAGATATATATACAGTGAAATGTACCTGTACAGCATACAACAGAACATTGAGCAGGGATGTGAAAGGGAACCCCAATTGGAACCTTTATTGCTACTATGGTCACAATTCCCTCCAGATTCTCGCATGAGTTAAGACAGTCACATGACCACATCTTGTATGCAATACTGAAAATGACAAATCGATTTGACTAGTATGGTGAATTTCCCATCAATTGGTAAAACACTCCAGAAATCAAACATCACCAAACATTACACTCTGGGCAAAGCTGATTTACAAATCATGCAACTTACAGTAAAGTTGACCATTTCAATGCAATTTTCAAGACATCTGACACAGATCTCTATGCAAATTGCCACTAAAGTAGTACATGTACTACTATAGAAATCAGTGTTTGAAACGCACCCATGTGGTCACTCTAATAGCAGACAATAGGGTGCGACTTTGCAGACGATTTACAGCTTGCATGTTGTGCAAATCACATGCCAAGTCCCACTCAATGTGCACACTATTGGAGCGTTCATATTGTTGTGGTTCAAACTTGGTAGGAGCCGCAAGTAATAATAGAGTAATGAATACACTACTTTTCATGCAATTTGCTGAGAGATCGATGTCGAATGTCTTGCAAATTGCACTTGAAATCACCATGTACCCCGACTTTGAAATCATGCAACTTCTATGCAAGTCACATGATGTGACTGTGGTGTCAATAACACCACTTAGAAATCTGCTTTAATGTGACCGGGTAGCCCCCAGTAACATTGTTTGCGATTGCCATGCAATTGGCATGACAGGCGACTTGCAAATCGTAGACCAAGTCGCACCCTATTGGCCACTGTAGGCTCTGTTCACATCCAATTGGATTGTGAACTCGTGCAACTTCACTGTAAGTTGGACAATTGCCGCATCGGATTAGATGTGACAGTGGTGTTGGCCCCCAGTAACATTGGGGGCAATTTGCCATGCAAAGAGCAAGCTGCTGGCCATGCCAATCACATGACAAGTCACATCCAGGGTGTGCAATTTCAGGTGCGATTTGTGCATTGACATCGTACCTGATATTGGATATAATGAATGTGAGTGTATTAACATACACCATTTGTTGCAGCGAGAGTTCAAAGGTATTTGAGAATTGTGGCCATTTATTAGCAATTTAACATCTAGACTCAAATAGAAATCGCAATGCTACACACAATTGAAAACACAACTAGTTAGTAATTCTCTAGAAAACACAGTAAAATTGGCAACTTAAAGAGTAATTTTTAATTGCATATAGTGTGAGCGAAGCAGGAAAATCAACAAAGGAAATAAATCTTTGAAGGCGTGCGGTACCTGCCTGCTGGGATAAGGGTCTGCTATGCATTTGGGGGAAAAATGCACGCCAGGATTTGTGACAAGTTTGATGTGTGGATTCACCAACCGAGTCTTTTCTCTCTCGCTCACTCTTCTGAATGTCTCTCTTTATCACTCCTCAGTATGTATCTCTCGCTCACTCTTCTTCGTCTCACTGGCTCGCTCTTCTCTCTCGCTCACTCTTCTTCGTCTCACTGGCTCGCTCTTCTCTCTCGCTCACTCTTCTGAATGTCTCTCTTTATCACTCTTCATATGTATCTCTTGCTCACTCTTCTTCGTCTCACTCTTCTCTCTGTCAGCTCTTTGCTTGCCAAATCCTTCACAAAAGTGGGTGAAGTGTAAACCATCATTATCAAATCTATTAGTGATTCAGGCCCTTATCTTATACCATTGTATGACATTCACATAAGGTGCAGCTTTGAAGGTGTTTCAACAGACAAGGCCTCATTCTAATTCACATTTTAGGGATCATTTAGACAGAATGCAAAGATGTTGCCAGAACATGTATGTGAAGACAGCCACACACGGAGATCATGCTACTACCTCGCCGGGGTTGGGATTCGAACCGACAACCCTAGAGTTGTGAGGCAGCAGTGCTAACCACTAACCCACGGAGCTACATTGCTAACCCAGCCTGTATTTCTGTGCTGTGAATCAATCCTAGGTCCCTGGGCATGGTCAGTTTAACTAGCCAGATATCTCCAATGTGACACAAATGTTGTGCTATGTTGCCAATTCAGATGTATGTTGGTTCTATGTATCCCAATACAGAGGATTGCAATACTAATACAGGCGTACCTCGGTTTACCAACGCCTCAGGGAACGTCATATTTGGGGTACAAATGCCAAACCATTTCAGTTAATTGGTCTGTTTACAAATGTTTGAATAATTTGGTATGGGCATGTGGCCTGGTATGGTTCAGGAGGGGGGGAGGCGCTCGCTCGTCCCCCCCCCCCTTTCCTGACCTGCCGGGCTGCATGCTCGGATAAGTATGTGTTATGGATTTTGGGGGGTACCCCATGCTGTTTTTTATTTAATTTCAGCGTGGAGGTACCCCTTAACATCCATACGAGACCTGAAGGGCTTAGTATGGATGGGAGGGGGGACCCCACGCCAGTTATTTAAAGAACTGTTTCTAAATCCCTGCAATACTTTGACATTCAACTGTCAGTGGGGAAATCCGCCGACAGCTGAAACATGAGCGCTGCATTGGTTTTCACTACTAAAACGCCGCATGAGTTGATAACATAACTCATGCGGGATTGTAGGAGCGACAGCCATGAGTTAATGTTTCATCTGTCAGCGGGGTTCCCCACTGACAGCTGAATGTAAAATAATTCCCTTTATTGCATAAATAATAGAAAAAAAGCGTGGGTCCCCCCTCCCATCTGTACCAAGCCCTTCGGATCTAGTATGGATATTAAGGGGGAACTCCACGTCGAAATGTAAAAAAAAAAACAGCGTGGGTCCCCTCAATATCCATACCAGACCCTTATCCAAGCATGCAGCCCGGCAGGTCAGGGAAGGGGGGGGGACGAGCGAGCACCCCCCCTCCTGAACCATACCAGGCCACATGCCCTCAACATGGGGGGGGTGCTTTGGGGCAGGGGGGGCTCCCCCCCCAAAGCACCTTGTCCCCATGTTGATGAGGACAACGGCCTCTTCCCCACAACCCTGGCCGGTGGTTGTGGGGGTCTGCGGGCGGGGGGCTTATCAGAATCTGGAAGCCCCCTTTAACAAGGGGGCCCCCAGATCCCGCCCCCCCCCCCCCTACGTGAATGATTCTGCGGTACACGGTCCGCAGACTCATTCACAAAAAAACTAAGTGTGGTGTAAAAAAAACACAGTACAGGGTCTTTGACAAGTCCTTTATTAAAACAATGTCCCCCGAAGTAGATCCAACGTCAATCGCGGCGGCGGCAGGGACCCGAAAAAAAAAATAAAAGTTCCGCTCCCGTCGGAGGCTTCCAGCCTAGTGAAGAAGAGGCTAGCTGACAGTTCTTATATAGGTATGGGGCGGGGCCAGCCGGGGACATCATCTGAGTGACCCGCCCCATGTCACATGCTTGCTGTTCCCGGCTGGCCCCGCCCCATACCTATATAAGAAATGTCAGACTGTCTCCTGCATTCAGCTAGTTAGCCTCAGTGGAGAGACAGGGTGACATTTCTCAAATAGGTAAGGGGCGGGGATGATGTGCCCGGCTGGCCCCGCCCCATACCTATATAAGAACTGTCAGCTAGCCTCTTCTTCACTAGGCTGGAAGCCTCGGACTGGAGCGGAACCTTTTTTTTTTTTTCTTTTTTCGGGTCCCTGCCGCCGCCGCCGCCGCCGTGATTGACGTTGGATCTACTTCGGGGGACATTGTTTTAATAAAGGACTTGTCAAAGACCCTGTACTGTGTTTTTTTTACACCACACTTAGTTTTTTTGTGAATGAGTCTGCGGACCGTGTACCGCAGAATCATTCACGTGGGGGGGGCGGGATCTGGGGGCCCCCTTGTTAAAGGGGGCTTCCAGATTCTGATAAGCCCCCCGCCCGCAGACCCCCACAACCACCGGCCAGGGTTGTGGGGAAGAGGCCCTTGTCCTCATCAACATGGGGACAAGGTGCTTTGGGGGGGGAGCCCCCCTGCCCCAAAGCACCCCCCCATGTTGAGGGCATGTGGCCTGGTATGGTTCAGGAGGGGGGGGGCGCTCGCTCGTCCCCCCCCCCTTTCCTGACCTGCCGGGCTGCATGCTCGGATAAAGGTCTGGTATGGATATTGAGGGGGACCCACGCTGTTTTTTTTTTAAATTTCAGCATGGAGTTCCCCCTTAATATCCATACCAGACCCGAAGGGCTTGGTATGGATGAGAGGGGGGACCCACGCTGTTATTTTTATTTTATTTTTTTTTATTGCGGACCTTTATTTTTACATTCAGCTTTCAAAATAAATTTTATCTAGACATTCAAAATAAGTAAAATCATAACAGAAATAATTATAAAGGATAAGAAACAAAAATATAATCACTAAAACGAAGGAAATCTAATTAGATTACATGAAGATATGCTTAATGCTGTTTATTAAACACAGTAGTCGCGACCGAGTGCCGGCTGTCAGAGGAATCCACAATCAGATTCACTATTAGTCAGTGGCTAAAAAGCAAACGCCCATGGCAGAGGACTAAAATGTGTTCTGCACATGCTCAGTTCTATCTGCCAAAGACACTGCACGGGCATCTAGATTTTTACTGTGTCGATTTCCTTGAGAAAAACGTTTTTTAACACATTCTTAATTTTTTTGGAAATAGCAGATATTGTTTAAAGTGAAGTCCTGATATTTGGCAAAGCAAATTTCTAAGTGAACATGTCTCTGCAGTGATTTTTCATGGTGTTAGACGTGCTTCTTAGCAAGTCTGCTTTTGTGAGTCTGATTCCGGGCGTGTGTCTTTTTGTGAATTAGATTGGGCGTCTGCTTATGGGCTCTGCTCAATAGTGAATTAGGTTGCAGGGTCAAAAATGGACGGACGCCCATGAAAATTGGGCTTAAGCCCATAAATATGCGCCCACGCCCAATAGTGAATCAGGGCCATAGGCTCCAGGGTGTCTTCTACACATGGGAAGCTCCACTAATTTTTTGCTGATGCTGGGAATATAAGTGTGGGAACGAAGTCCCCAATACTAGATCCCACATTACAATAAAAGAGGATGTACCATATTGAAGAATACTTAGTCAGAAACAGAAAAATATAATGCTATATTGTAAGCAATCATGGTGTAATAATAATACCAGACTGTAGCCCCCGTATCACAATAAAAAGGGAAAGTCTGTGATGCTCAGAATGTTCTGCTGTGAGTAGTGTGAATGCCCACATCACGTGGAACAGTGAGCAAGGGCTAAAGAGACTTGGTTAAAGAGAACATGCAACTATTGTCTGCATATATTACATACATTTGCCACAGCCCGTCTACCCTGAAAATATTGATTTCATTACTTAATTACTGTTCTAGTGGTGAGAATCCCACATACACACAGAAACTTCAAGACCAAACTTTGACCAAAAAAAAAATGAAAAATGAACACAAGTCTGATGAGTCCTGTATTTAAAAAAATAGCCAATGAAGTTGCTCCATGTCAACCATGATTCCCAATGCCCACAGAATGAAAAAAAACCCAACAGAAGGAAATTGTCATGTTCATCAATGCCAAGTGCCCTAAACATGCGGACGAAAATCTGAAAAACAAATGTCTGGTCCAAATATAGGTTCGGTCCAAACACTCACTCCATGTAAACTGATTTTCTAATTAAGTTAAACAAATTAGGAATTGGGATCTGCCATTGCTGGCCTGCTTTTAAAAGTGTGGGCTCTAGTGCTGTTTAGTTCACCATTGTTTCACTACTAAAAAGGAAAGCCAACCCAAAAGTGATCTTTCAGATTTTGAGAGATGTTAAAAGGACATTGTCATTAAAGATTAATGATCAGTGTAGCAGGAAGGTTGGAGCACCCCAAAACTGAAAAAAAAAACTCCATATTGACACTCCTATTACACTAAACTCCTCTAGTCTGTGGCATGGCTTTGATTTAAATCTTTTTACTGTAGAGTCAGCAGACAGGCATTGGAAGGTATTTTGCCTTAATGCAGAAAATGCATTAGGGTAAAAAAAAACTTTTTGAGTTTAGAGCCACTTTTAGCCCTATCTCTAAATGCTCTAGATGCTCTAAACATTAAATGAAAGAATCTCTGCTCTTTTAGGAATTACATAAATGGTAAATCTCTGAAATTTTACTGTCTGGCATGACAGTGCATATTATAGATATTTCTTTAGTCCTCATGCACACTGGACATTTTTACAGCTGCTGTTTTTGGCTTTTGATGTTTTTTTCTACAGCTAGTAAACCCCCCAGAATTTTATCCTATGCGTCCATGCCCACATAGACTGTAATCAAGGTTTTTTGGCTGGAACTTTTTTTGGCTGTAAAAAAACCCAGGAATAGTGGGTTTCTAGAGGAGTTTTTAGCTGTAAAAATGTTCTAATGCTGAAAAACGCAGCAAAACATGGTAAAATGCCACAAACCGGCATTTTTGGATGTTTTTTTGACCCCCCTATATTTTTTTTTTTTAATAAAAAAGCTAAAAAACACAAATGCGGTAAAACACAGCTAAATGCTAATGCAAAAACACTTAAAAAAGCTGAAAAACGCACATTTTTAACATGATTTTACACAGCAAACATTACCAGGGTTATTGAAATGTCCCGTGTGCATGCGGACTAAAAGTCAGAATCGTTAAGTTATTTTAAATTGTTAGCATTTCCAAAAAGCACAGCTGGCAGCTGTTTTGCCACTTCTGGCTTCTTTTTGTTTGTTTACAAACTGTTGCTGGCTTGTGAAGAGGCAGATCAAACCATCTTGGTTTAATCTGCTGCTTTGGATGCCAGAGGAGAGATTTCTTCATAAAAAGGACTTGTCATGGCCCATGCTTTCACAAAGGATGTTCTTCATCCTTTGTGATAGCAACAAACATGATCAAGAAGAAAAAATAGGTTCAGTGTAAAAATAAAAAACAATTAAATAAATAATAACATTAAAAAAAAAATCAAAGCACCTCCATCTCCTCATGCTTCTGAGCAAAAGTGAATGCAAACATTTGCTTTTGAAAAATCGCTGTGCAACTTCCATGTAACATAAAAAATTGCAACACACCATTTTATTTTCTAGGGCCTCTGTTTAAAATATATACACTATATTGGCAAAAATATTGGAACATTTTCCTTTACACGCACATGAACTTTAATGGCATCCCAGTCTTAGTCCGTAGGGTTAAGTATTGAGTTGGCCCACCCTTTGCAGTTATAACAGCTTCAACTCTTCTGTGAAGGCTGTCCACAAGGTTTAGGAGTGTGTCTATGGGTATGTTTGACCATTCTTCCAGAAGCGTATTTGTGAGGTCAGGCACGGGTGTCAGACGAGAAGGCCTGGCTCACAGTCTCTGCTCTTATTCATCACAAAGGTGTTCTATTGGGTTGAGGTCAGGGTTATGTGTAGGCAAGTCAAGTTACTCCACTCATCAATGTCTTTATTGAGCTTGCTTTGTGCACTGGTGCGCAGTCATGTTAGAAGAGGAAGGGGCCATCCTTAAACTGTTCGCACAAAGTTGGGAACATGAAATTGTCCAAAATGTTATGGTATGCTGACTCCTTAAGAGTTCCCTTCACTGGAACTAAGGGGCCAAACCCAACCCTTGAAAAGCAACCCCACACCATAATCCCCCCTCCAGCAAACTTTACACTTGTACAATGCAGTCAGGCAAGTACAGTTCTCCTGGCAACCACCAAACCCAGACACATCCATTGGGTTGACAGACAGAGAAGTGTGATTTGTCACTCCAGAGAACATGTCTCCATTGCTCTAGAGTCCAGTGGTGGCGTGCTTTACACTACTGCATCCAATGCCTTTCATTGCACTTGGTGATGTAAAGCTTGGATGCAGCTGCTCGGCCATGAAAACCCATTCCATGAAACTCTCTGTGCACTGTTGTTGTGTTAATCTGAAGGCCACATGAAGTTTGCAGGTCTTTAGCTATTGACTCTGCAGACAGTTGGCGACTTCTGCGCACTGTGCACTTCAAGATGCGCTGACCTCGCTCTGTCATTGTACGTGGCCTACCACTTTGCGGCTGAGTTGTTGTTGTTCCCAATTTGTTATAATACCACTAACAGTTGACCGTGGAATATTTAGTAACAAGGAAATTTCACGGATGGACTTTTTGCACAGGTGGCAACCTATCACGGTACCACGCTTGAATTCACTGAGCTCCTGAGAGCGACCCATTCTGTCACGAATGTTTGTAGAAGCAGTCTGCATGCCTATGTGCTTGATTTTATACACCTGTGGCCAGAGGGGGCCCTGAACTGGGGGGGAGCAGAGGAGGCCCTGGAGTGGGGGGGGGCTTGCGGAGGCCCTGAACTGGAGGGTGCAGAGGATGCCCTGGACTGGGGGGGGGGGTCAGAGCAGGCCGAATCTAGAAATTGGGTGATTGGTGTGGCAAAGACCCTGGATTAGGAGGGGGTGCAGAGGAGGAACTGGGCTAGGAGGGGAGTGCAGCAAAGGCCCTGGATTGGGGGGACAAAGGAGACATTGGACTAGGTGAGGAGGTGCCTGGAGGTCCCAGACTAGGAGGGGGGTTTGGAGGCCCTGGCCCAGGAAAGAGGGTGCCTGAAGGACCTTCCAGGTTCAGGGAGAAATAGCCTGAACCTAAAGCTTTGGCTGAGGAAGTGCCTGCCTGGGCCCTGGAGGGTGAACCTAGAGTCAGTGAGTGCACAACATAAATGGGAACATTTATCATTTGTCGCAATTAATGCCAAACAGGAGCAGAGAGACAGGTTGTGTGACAGATTTATTAAATACCTGCTATCTGACCTACATGAGAATTAGGCCTCATTCACACGGAGCACATGCATCCATTCCCCGTTTGATGGTCATGTACTGCATGGGGATGCACAGGTGTTCTGTGCTTCCCTGTACGGGCAGTGCAATCAAAGTCAATTGGGATGCAGCAGCTGCATGGACTTATTCGCATGTCAAAATCTGACATGCGGGCAGGAAGAGGTGCACATATCTGATTGCACAGTGTCTGCATTTGAATCCGTGCACCCACTTCTATGGGTGAAGTTCTGAGTTAGATGCAGATGCAGCAAAAAGTGGCCCAGCATAGAGGACATGTCTCAGTGCCTGTCTGATTGAGCCCTTAGAGGAATTCAGAACTAGAGCTGCCAGAATCTATAGCAGCTGTATGGCCAACCAATCAGCTCATAGCTTTAATTTTCAAAGGTTAAGTGAACAAGGTGAAGATAGAAGCTGATTTGTTGCCATGCACAGCTGCTCCAGATTCTGAATGCACCAGTTTTGATAAATTCCCCTCACTGTGTTTTACATTTCATACACCTGACTATTGCATTCTAAGTACCGTATTTTCTGGCATATAAGACAACTTTTTACCCCTTGAAAATCTTCTCAAAAGTTGGGGGTTGTCTTATACGCCGGTATACGGCATGCTGACACTTTTTAGGGGGGCGGCGCATCGCCGCCGCCGCCCCCCCCCCTTCCAACGGAAGGGACACTAAGAACAGGGGTGGGCAGGGGCTGCTGTTTCTTACCTGGCTCCGGTCCCGCGACGATCCAGTCCAGGAAGCGTGGCTGCTCCTTCATCCAGTTCGGCCACTGGATATTCGCGCGGCTGCTCGGCTCTGCCTCCTCAACGGTGATTGGCCGCCAGAACTGTAGCTCAGGAAAGGCACACAGGCGGCCAATCACCTGCGAGGAGGCGGAGCCAAACTGCCCTGCGAGAACCAAGTGAAGGAGCAGACGGTAAGTGTGCCGTGCAGAGGTGCTGCTGCAACCACATATGCTGGCTGCAGCAGCACCATACTGGAACAAGGTCATTGGTGTCAGTGGGAGGAATAGTACCCCATCATTGGTGTCACTGATACCAATGATGGGGCATTATTCCTCCCACTGACACCAACGATGGGGCACTTTTCCTCCCCCCCACTGACACCAACGATGGGGCACTATTCCTCCCACCCCCACTGACAACAACGATGGGGCACTATTCCACCCCCCACTGACACCAATGATGGGATACTATTCCTCCCACTGACACCAATGTTGGGACACTATTCCTCCCTCTGACACCAATGATGGGGCACGATTCCTCCCACTGACACCAAAGATGGGGCACTATTCCCCCCACTGATACTAATGATGGGGCACTATTCCTGCCACTGATATCAATGATGGGGCACTATTCCTGCAACTGATGCCAATGATGGGGCACTATGCATCCCACTGACACCAATGATGGGGCACTATTCCTGCCACTGATATCAATGATGGGGCACGATTCCTCCCACTGACACCAATGATGGGGTGCTATTCCTCCCACTGACACCAATGATGGGACACAATTTGTCGCTCTGATACCAATGATGGGGCACTATTCCTCCCACTAATACCAATGATGGGGCACTATTCCTCCCACTAATACCAATGATGGGACACTATTCCTCCCACTGACACCAAGGATGGGGCACGATTCTTCCCACTGGTGTGCATTGGAAGAGGGGTAGTCTTATACGGTGAGTATAGCCCAAACACTATATTTTAACAGGAAAAGTAGGGGGTCATCTTATACGCCCAGTCGTCTTATACGCCGAAAAATACGGTACATCACTTTCTTTGTTAAGGTAGGCTGTGTGTAGGAAAGCATATGTAATAGAACTGTTTTATTTTATTAAAATGAGTACATTGAAGTTTGTACATGTCTGTTACATACTCGCTTGTGGCAGTCATTGAAGCATATGTCCCTTTAAGACCTCCCACTGTTGCCAAAATCTGTCCACACCCACTGTTTTGGCATGGTGCACACAGCACCACTATATCACCACATACCTTTTTTGGGGTGGGGTGCAAAAAAATGACCAGTCCCAGGTGCCAGATGTGCTAGCTATGCCTGTACACCTGCTAAGGACTTGAAACATTTCTAAACTTCTGCTAAAAGTCTATTGAAAAGCCAATAAATGTGTAATTGTTTAAGATAACAAAGTAGAACACATTTTTTTATTTTTTGGAGAAACAAGGCATTCTTTCGGTGATATTGTCTTGCAAAAATTGTTTTTTTTTATATAATTCATAGACAAAACTAAAAAAAGTGTTTTTTTATGTCTTGATCAGTATTTACAATAGTGTTACCGTTGATAAAAAGAATTAATTTTATTATACAATTTGTCCTGTTTAAAATTATTCTAACATTATGATTCTGGTACAAAGTATTTTATTTACAAATGAAATACAGGCTTTTTTGGAGCTTTTTTAGTTCCATGTCATGCTTCCTTGATGATTTCTTTACCAAGTTACCCTACTTTCTCTCTGAATTACCCACAACATCCTTTTTAATGCTAACACCTTGCTACCCTTCAGCTTCTCAACCTAACCTCCTATTTTGACCTAACACAATGGACACACACACTTACTCTGAAAGCAACACCCTTGACCTCCTATTCTCTGCACTCCTTGCAACCTGTCCAAAAGCCATTTTCCTCTCTCTGATCACAACCTTATACATTTCACACTAACCCTGTCGTCAGCACCCTGCCCTGCCAGGAAACAATAATTTGTAGAAACCTCCACCACTTCAGTTCTTCATTTCTCTATTCTAATACTAACTTCCTCATGGCAAAATGTTACCTGTGACCTGCCCTGACCTTGTCAATTACTGCCAAGTGGGTTCCAGTCAGAGGATGATGGCAGACTATACCTGGGTGTTTGAGTAAGTAAATGAGAAAAGTGAGCATCAGCAAAGCAGGATGGTGTCAAGGGGCAGCTTTCAGAGGGGTGGAGGGAACAGCTGCCTTATTTCAGCACAGGGCACTGCCCCACAGGTGCTGGCCACTGGAATCCTTAGATCCACTCTGCAGGGCTTAGAGGTGTGATCCTTTTTTATATATATGTGCTGTAGACAGCATTGTATTGGTTTAAAGTCTCTGCCTGCTGTGTGTCAAGCAAATTTGGAAATCTACCAGTCATTTTGGTATAAAATACATTGGCTGTTCACCACAAAGCTCAGTGGGAGCAGCACGTGAATGATACCAGTCAGCAGTCAAAGTCCCAAATTCCTCCTCTTTCTCGTCTCTCTCTTTCCAATTGTAATAGTCCCTCTCATTGATTGGCAGTTCACGCCATGCTGATTCTGGGCATGCCTTGCTTCTTCTTGGATGGGACAGGCAGCTACCTGTTGTTTGGAGATACTCGACCATATTGTGTCACACTTCTTGGCTCACTTCCTTACATTCCTGGCCTAAGGCCTGTTAGACTGAATAAGGCTCCATTCACATTATTGCATACTGGGGACGAGCATTCCCACTACTCGATTTTGACAGTGGGATTTTCATGCCATTCTGCCTGTTGCATAGTGCAGCTCATTCACTTGAGAATAGGTTGCCCTATGAGCATTTGTTGACAGAAAAGAAGCTGCCGCTCCTTTTCAGGCAACAAGCTTCACGTGATCTTTAAAGGTGCGATTTGCTGAGATTGCTGTGTGATTCTATCAAATGACAATTGTGGCAGAATCTCATTGTGTTTGGGGTGACATTGGGTTGTGCTGTGATTGCCATGCGATTTGGAATTGAGGTCAGAATCATGCTTGTGATTCCAAATTGGGACGTGCGAATGGATCCTAATTAATTGTCCCGTCCAAAATGCTTTTCAATGCTTTTCTGCATGATGTCACTCCAGCACATATCCTAAAGTCATAGGCACCTCTCAGTACAGTTGACTCACTGACAGAATACCATATAAATGAATACCAAACCCATGCAGCTGATGTTTTAATTTTTTTTTTATCTGGCCACATATCCATTATTATACCATGCAGCATTGCCATCTCCTCTCACCGCCACTGGTCTGCCAGCTTTGCTGTCTCATGCTGCCTAAACACTTCCAGTCCAGTTCTTCGATATTACTGTGTAGCACTGCTGTGTATGCAGTGTATTATGC
Source organism: Staurois parvus (assembly GCF_062004578.1). NCBI lineage: Eukaryota > Metazoa > Chordata > Amphibia > Anura > Ranidae > Staurois > Staurois parvus. The sequence goes on along the minus strand of NW_028317929.1, from coordinate 8,603,146 downwards.
TGCTCAGACAATTCCATGATGCCAAACCCTAATGTTTCTGCAGTTGCACCTTAGCTACCACAATTGCAAATTTTATCAAGCAGGGTCATTCCTGAGTATTGTCTCAATGTTTGCAGTGCTTTATGCTGCTCCAGTAATGTCAGGTGTCGCAGCTAATGTTTACACAGCTTCACTAAAAATTGTAAAATATAGTGCTCAGTGCAGGGTAAAGCATGTTCTTTGTCTCACATTTTCAGCCTATTCCTGTGTTCTGTTAATCCAAAATATTTGAGGCTATTGTGACTGTGTCTCTCAGGAATAGTGCAGTCTGAAAGTAATTATATTTCAATAAAATCTGCCTGGTCTCTCCACAATAAACTGCATACTAAAAGTGCTTACATTCTGTGTATGGAGCCAGGAAAATATTTTGCTCACTTGTTTTTTGGTTAAGTAATGTCTGTTTTGATTTCAAGCTGCCTGGTGTCTCTCCAGTTCAACATGCAGACAATTCCAATTTTTTAATTTTTTTAAGAGAGACTTTTGCAACATTGTCTATGCATTATGTTGCACTAGTCCTTTTTAAAGCAAAAAATATACTTTATTAGGTACTTTTTCCTCAAAAGCTGCATGGGATAGGTGTTTTATCAAGAATTCACAGAAATTCACTAGAATTATGCTCATGCAGTGAATGCCCAATTTCTGTCAATTTTAATAAGACAAATCTACTGGCTATTACTGCTAGATAAAAAAAAATCATGTGTTGCAGTAAAAAGTGTTGTAGCATGTAATTTGAAAAACTGGGGTTTTCCCATGTTGCCCTCAATTTGCAAGTTCTCCCTGCCCCCTAATTTTTTTTTTTTTTTGCATTGCTACATGTTCCCCAGTACATTGCCAAATGCCTATGCCCTTTTTGTTTCATTATTCCTTGCATATAAGCCTTGAAAATAGAATGAATTGATTTTAAAAATTGGCCACACTGTAACACTTTAATTACTTTCTTCATGTGCTCTGGCTGTATAGCCCACCCACCACCAGAAATAAAAGGCAGACACACTCTGTCTCTCGGTGATCCAGTCCTATCACCACTTTGCCATGAGGATGCAGAACCTGCTGTCCTAAACTACAAGGGCAAAAGGAAGCTCATAGGAGGTTAAAAAAGGGGACCAAGCAGTTTATAAATAAAAAACAGGCTTTATTATATTCAACGATTACAAACATTAAAAAGAGCACAGATACCCCCACACCATATAAAATAAAAAAAGACAATGTTGTCTATTCAAAATGAAGGGCTGTCCAGCCTGCACACCATACAATCATCATACTCATTCACACATGTCAGATAAACATAATGGCTGGTTGAAAGGAACTAACGTCCATCAAGGTTAAGTAAATATCACTTTCGGCAGTAGAACCTAATGTGAGTATTGCTGTAGATATCTGAGAGTGTGAGTACTAGGTCCATAGTATTGGATCCAGACATTGATATTGGCTTGGGTGAATGAAGGACCATAGATTGAGTATGTATGAAAGTTATTGCTCAGTTCGATCTGGTGAATAACAGCAATAAAGCCATCACTAAGGCCCAGCTGTGTTGATACTGTATGTTGACCATAGGAAAATATAATGGTGGCCTGTGCATCCAGTGATGGACATAGACAGATCATACAATGGGCTCATCCGTCGCCATATGGTGCATATACAAGAGCCGTCAGTCCATCCAGGGCATAGCAGCATTCCTCTCCTCTATGTGGTGGTGATCACTTGAATGGCTTGTCCCTGGGAGGATCGCAAGGGAGCATATCAAGGTGCGGACCTCAGTGACTGAATATAGTAATGGCTCTTCAGATTGTGATACATGGAGTGCTGGCTGACACTGTCACCTCCATGATGACGTCAGCTAAAACTGGGTCACAGTTGTGAGTTACTCGGATCGCACTATTTATTCGTAATAATTTTGGGTGAGTTGGCTTTATCTCATGTGGTTGTTTGTTACTGTCACCACATAATAGGGCAGTGGTATGGATGGTTCCTTATTGTCATTTTTATCTTTTTTGACTGTGCAGTACCTGCTGTCCCCTTACTACTTATATATGCAGAACCTCTGCCTCTCCCTTCAGGCCTGTCTAACATTATGAATACAAGCAATTGCCTAGCTTTATTTTTAATAGGCCAAAATGCCAATGGGGGAATGGTGATGGGATGCTTTGGTGCACAAATGATGTGGTAATTTGGTTTACAGAATTGTACCACACAAGTAGGTGGTGATGTGCTGCAAACAAATGGCAGTTTTGCCTGTGTACGTAACAAGTTCACACCGCTGATAACAACATGAAAAATGCCCTAAGAAAATTATGTTAAAGTAAAATGTGATTTCCATCAAAAAATAAAAACTGTAACACTAAAACCCAACAATAAACCCTAACCCTTTTTCTTTAAACCTCACTAACTATTATATACTGTATAAAATACATATAAAAATGTGGAATAAAAAAACAATAGCCCACCACACTGCAATTCACAATTATGTAGCAGAATACAGCACTGTGTTGAGCATTGTATAGAACAATGTACATTATATTGCCAGACGTATTTCAACGCCTGACTTTACATGCACATGAACTTTAATGGCATCCCAGTCTTAGTCCATAGGGTTAAAAATTGAGTTAGCCCACCCTTTGCATCTATAACAGCTTCAACTCTTCTGGGATGGCTGTCCACAAGGTTTAGGAGTGTGTCTGTGGGAATGTTTGACCATTCTTCCAGAAGAGCATTTGTGTGGTCAGGCATTGATGTCAGACGAGAAGGCCTGGCTCACAGTCTCCTCTCTCATTCATCCCAAAGGTGTTCTGTCGGGTTGAGGTCAGGACTCTGTGCAGACCAGTCAAGTTACTTCATCCCAAACTCGTTCATCCATGTCTTTATGGACCTTGCTTTGTGCATTGGTGCACAGTCATGTTGGAACAGGAAGGGGCAATCCCCAGACTGTTCCCACAAAGTTCTGAGCATGAAATTTTTCAAAATATCTTGATATGCTGACACCTTAAGAGTTCCCTTCACTGGAACTAAGAGGCCAAACCTTGAAAAACAACCCCACACCATAATCCCGCCTCCACCAAACTTTACACTTGGCACAATGAAGTAAGGAAAATACTGTTCTCCTGACAACTGCCAAACATCCATTGGATTGCCAGACAAAGAAGCGTGCATTGTCACTCAAGAGAACATGTCTCCACTGCTCTTTACGCACTGTTGTTGTGCTAATCTGAAGGCCACATGATGCTTGGAGGTCTATTGACTAGCTATTGACTCTGCAGACAGTTGGCTACTTCGGCGCACTGTGGGCTTCAGCATGCGCTAACCCCACTCTGTCATTTTAACTTGGCCTACCAATTTTCTGGCTGAGTTGCTGTTGTTCCCAGCTGCTTCTACTTTGTTGTATTACTACTAACAGTTGACCGTGGAATATTTAGTAGCAAGGAAATTTCATGGATGGACTTAGTGCACAGGTAACAATATATCATGGTACCACGCTTGAATTCACTGACAGTCTGCATGCCTAGGTGCTTTGATTTTTTACACCTGTGGCCATGGAGATGATTGAAACACATGAATGCAATGATTTGTAGGGGAGCCCCAATACTTTTGGCAATATAGTGTATATTATAACTATCTTTCCTTGCAAACACACTCAGCTCTTCCTATATACTCCAATACACACTGACAAAAGGCTGCCGGGAGCCTTGCATTTTATAATGAGTGGGCTGGCACATAAATAACAAACTTTATTGACTCTTCTAAGCCACTTGGCTAAGTTCAGAGGATGGGAAGTGCATTATTGGTAGTCGGTTGCCAAGATAGTGAATGATCACACACGTTTCACCGAATGCACAAACTGCATCTCTCAAACTCATACTTAACCAGAACCCAAGCTCATCCCTAATGTAAGGTATATATTCCTGAAGCCTTGTAAAGTTACTGAAAAGTCCAATTTGTGGACCACTCATACCTAAATAAGAGATAGGTGGACATTTCTGTACCACTGTAATAGCAGAGTATCTCTTAGAAGGATAAAAGCTTAGTGATAAACTCCAAAGAAAGTAATTATTTCAAAAATCAATATCACGCATTCCCAGCAAAAGCAGTTCAATTAAAAATATATGCATTCGTTGTTTGCTTTAAATATTTTAAATGCCAAATGGAATTGATTCAACACTCACTTCTGGCAAAGGACTTTTTTTCCTCCAATTATTGGAAAATGTCTACACAGATCTACTTTGGATTAGTCCGATAATTGGTTTGCAGGTACTTTGCATGTTGTGCCAAAACATAATAGTGCTTTTAAAATAGAATATTAAACCCAGCAGACAATTATTTGCTTTTCAGTTTGCATCATTTTTTAGACTGATGGAATTTAAAAGGAAAGTAAAATAAAGAGATAAACAAATCAATTCAGCATAACTGTGGTGTTCTGCATCCCACTCCAATTGCTAAGATGCATATTTTAAATGAGAGTTATCATTAAGTTTACTTGAAATGAATGAACAGTTAAATATCATTGAGTCTTTGAATGCATTTCATTGGAGCACGGTTGCTGTAGAGATATGTCTAATAAAAGCCTTACAGCAGTCATTCAGGTGCTCACTTTGTATACTGGAGAGAACAGTGAGAAGATCAATAGAGTTACTGTAGACACAATTAACAAAATGGAAATCATACTTCTATGGCCCAGCTTTAGTTGTGCTTTGGTTATTGAAGCATAACTCCAGACAGACAGCTAAATACACTGTTGAAATTCATTTGTCTATTATTACATGTAGGGGTAGATTTATACCTCTTGCCCACCTAGTACAACTGTCCTGCACCATCCTCTTTCTTCCCCAGTCAACTAGTTAGGCATCATAGCCTCACAAGACATGTCAAAGCTGTGTGTTGGAAATCCATGTGCTCATTCTTTAGTAGTAGCGAAAACCTAACTGTAACTGGGTGTGGTTCAAGAATGTTTGCTGAATACTTAATGAAAAGTTTGGAAATTAAAGCCTAAGTATACCTATCACAAAAAAAAAGTAAATTAAATTAAAATCAGACAGCATAAGCAACATTGCTTATTGTCAGTGAGATGTGTCTTTGTGCTGTTGTGTTCTGTTACCAATATCTTCCTCCTCTAATGATGCCACCCTGCCACTATATTCTTCTGGTGTTGTGAAGGTTATTAGAACTAAGGAGCTGTGACATGCCCCGTAAATGAAACATGATCTATGAATAGAAAGGCGCAACCTACCAATTATCCATCATCATCCTCCATTCATAGAAGCTGTAGCAAGGGCTTCTATGAATGGAACAGCTAGATAGAAAGGGCAGGTATAGTCAGGCGTTCTTGATGAGTGCCTGTCACAGCCCCTAAATTTTATTAATCTTCACTGCATCAGAATATTGCAGCAGTGGCAGGCATTGGAAAAGGAAGATTTTGGTGAAGAGAGGATACAGCAGCACAAGGAACACTAGAATCTAACTGAAGGTAAGTAAAATCCATTGTGTTGGTTATTTATTTATTTATTTTGTTGTTTTAGCTTGACTTGGAATTTAAATGTTCCCTGAAGTCTACAGGGGATGAATCCTGCAAATTAGGTTTGCCCATTTTTAAGGCTAATAGGAAAGGGATTGTAAAACAAAAAACATAGGGAGCTGAGCACTGCTGGAGGGAAACACATACCAATGCAAAAAAGCAAACTGTTCAAAAATACCATTCAGGGGGATCAGCACTTTTAAAAATGACTGAAAGCACAACATTAACAATGCACAATTCCAAGGGGCTTTGCATATACAATAAGGGACCCAAAACTGGGAAACAGAAGAGTCCCAAGAGTTTTATAACCCCAGTAAGTCCACCAACCATCAAGGGTACCCTCATCTATAGCAAACTACTCTTAGGAGGCAAAGGAAGCACTACAGACCCTGCTACCACTCTACAGAGCTCTCCCATGGCCCTCACTACCTGGAACATTTTCAAAGGGAGATGCAACCTTTTTGTCTCTCCAATCCTTACTACCACCATCCCTTCTCTGAACATCAGTGCCCAACTTTACCTCAGAGCAGCTCTTCCTGGACTATCTGCTGCCAACACAAACTGCTACACAGGAAGAACTGACAGCAAGTACAGATATATGTCGGTGCTTACCTCCTGAAGGAGAGAGGTTTCAGCCAAATCTCCATAGCTCTTCCAGCATTAGACAGAGAGATTTATCACCCAGTTCTTGTGCAAGGAGTGTTGGGGAAAGATCATCCACTCTCAGGGCCCTCTACCATCTAGAAGCACACAACCCCAAGAATCTATCCTCTGCTCTCATAATGCCAAATTGAGATATTTGTGGGCAGGATCCTGTGCGGTGAGAGAGGGAGAATCCTCATATTCCTCCTGGATTCTGAATTCTTCAAGAGATATATCATCCAAGGAGCAGTAGGGAGGCCCCCCTGAAGTCCACCAGCACCAGTATGTCCTAACAAATGCTTCATAGCCTATCCTCACATTTACCATACACCTGGAAATCCAACGATCTTAAATATCTGGGAGTGAAACTAATGCTAGCCATAGATCATTTTCTGTTGTTCAGCCAGCTGGCTTACACATACCTCCATCTACACAATAATGTGGATGGAGAACTCCTCAACCTGCTCTTTTATTGTATTCTGAGAGTAGATGGTGCTTTCAGAATACACTGATCAGTGGCTGCAGCCATTTGGCTATGACTGTTGATCGAGAAAATTTTTCCAGTATCTGGCAGTGTATAAACAATGCTTTCCTATGATATCAAAAGTACCTCTTATTACCAGTTTGAGCTTACAATTGTCTCAACTATGGATGACTAAAGCTCTATTCCAGTTTGGATATCTCATAGATGACAAAACTAAATATGTATGAAATTCCAAAACAAGTTTGACCTACCCAACATATTAGATTTCTCTAAATTAACCCCATTTAAAGACGTAGGCCTATTCACTCCTTCTCATGAAATCCTGATTCATTGTAGCTATAAAATATTGATCAAAATGCCTCTACAGCTCCCACGTAGACATTCTTACAAATGGAAAGCATTTATGCTGAAATGGGAGATTTTGGAGGAAGTGCTACCTCTGGAGTGATGACAAATAAAATGGTTACAAGTTACTTACCCACTTGCCCTCAGGAAGATTTACCCCCCCCCCCCCTCCTGACCAGGCCATTTTTTGCTATTCCGCGCTGTGTCAATTTAAATGGTAATTGTATGGTCATGCAATGCTGTACTCAAACAAAATGTATGTCCTTTTTTCACACAGTTAAAGCTTTTTTTTGGTGGTATTTGATCACCTCTGTGTTTTTTATTTTTTACGCTAAAAGCAAAAAAGACTGAGAATTTAAAAAAAATATTTTCTCATTTCTGTTATAAAAAATATCCAATAAACTAAAATGTCACAAATTTAGGCCAAAATGTGTTTTGCTACATGTCTTTGGTAAAAAAAATGCTAAGTGTATATTAATTGATTTATGTGAAAGTTATAGCATCTACAAACTATGGTATAGAACCTGGAATTTACTCCATTTTTGCTATACGGCACTACTCTAATTTAACTGACAATTGCGCAGTCGTGCAATGCTTTACTCAAACAAAATGTATGTCCTTTTTTCCCCTACAAATAGAGCTTTATTTTGGTGGATCACCTCTGGGTTTTTGATTTTTTGTGCTATAAACAAAAAAATACTGAAAATTAAAAAAATATATATTTTCTCATTTCTGTTATAAAAAATATACAAAAAAATCAAATTTCTTCAGAAATTTAGGCCAAAATGTATTTTGCTACATGTTTTTGGTTAAACAAATACCAATAAGTGTACATTAATTGGTTTGTGTGAAGGTTATACCATCTACAAACTATGGTATAGATGCTGGAATTTACACAGCATTTAATTTCTGACTGCTTCACATTTCTTGAGGTGCTAAAAAGCTAGGGCAGTACAAACACCCACAAATTACCCCTTTTCAGAAAGTAGACACCCTAAGCTATTTTCTGAGAGGCATTTTGAGTCCATGGAAGATTTTTTTTTTTTCCACAAGTTTTTGGAAAATAATATTTTTTTATACACAAAGTTGCAATTTAAATAGTATATTGCTCACACATGCCATGGATATATTTGGAATTACACCCCAAAATATATTCTGCTACTTCTCTTGAGTATGGCAATACCACATGTGTGAGATTTTTTGGGAGCTTAGCTGCATACAGGAGCCCAAAATTTTCACTTCCTCACTATCTATCACAGTTTCAGAGGCTCTGAAATCCAAAGATGCCACAATACTCCCTCCCCCACCCCAAATGACCCCTTTCTGGGAAGTGGACACCCCACACTATTGGCTGAGAGGCATGTTGCGCCAATGGAGTACTTTGTTTTTTACCACACGTTTTTGAAAAATTACAAAAAAACATTTTTTTTTATGCAAAGTTGTCACTTAAATTATATAATGCTTACACATGCCATGAGTATGTGTGGAATTACACCCCAAAATACTTCTAACAAGTATGGGGATACCACATATGTGAGACTTTTTGAGAGCCTAGCCACATACAGGACGGTGCGTAACTTCCTCATTCACTTCCTCACTACCCATCACAGCTTTGAAGGCCCTCAAATGACAGGATAGCACAACTTCCCCCCCCCCCAAATGACCCCATTTTGGAAAGTAGACATCCCAAGGAATTTAATAATTGGAACGGTGAGGAGTATTTTGCAGGTAGATACTCAGAAGAAGCAGCAGAATGTATTTTGGGGAGTAATACTCATGGCATGTGTGAGCAATATATAATTTAATTGACACATTTGTGGAAAAAAACAAATAATAATTTGTTGTCATGTTCCAAAAACCTGCGGTAAAAAATGAATTCTTCTATTGACTTAACATACCTCTATTGACTTAACATACCTAATTTAATTTTGTTACCTGTATAAAAGACACCTGTCCACAGGAACAATCAAACAATCAGATTCCAAACTCTTCACCATGGCAAAGACCAAAGAGCTGTCCAAGGATGTCAAGGACAAGATTGTAGACCCACACAAGGCTGGACTGGGCTACCAAACGATCGCCAAGCAGCTTGGTGAGAAGGTGACAACAGTTGGTGCAATCATTTGCAAATAGAAGAAACACAAAACAACTGGCAGTCTCCCTAGGTCTGGTGCACCATGCAAGATCTCACCTCATGGAGTGTCAATGATCATGAGAACAGTGAGGAATCATCCCAGAACTACACATGAGTATCTTGTCAATGATCTCCAGGCAGCTGGGACCACAGTCACGAAGAAAACAATTGGTAACACACTAAGCCAACAAGGATTGAAATCCTGCAGTGCGCGCAAGGTCACTCTGCTCAAGAAAGCACATGTCCAGGCTCTTCTGAAGTTTGCCACTGAACAGCTGAATGATGCAGAGGAGGACTGGTTAAATGTGTTGTGGTCAGAAGAGACCAAAATCGAGCTCTTTGGCATCAACTCAACTCGCCGTGTTTGGAGGAGGAGGAATGCTGCCTATGACCCCAAGAACACCATCCCAACTGTCAAACATGGTGATAACAACATTCTGCTTTGGGGGTGTTTTTCTGCTAAGGGGACAGGACAACTGCACCACATCAAAGGGACGATGGACGGGGCAATGTACCGTCAAATCTTGGGTGAGAACCTTCTTCCCCCAGCCAGGGCATTGAAAATTGGATGGGTGTTCCAGCATGACAATGACCCAAAACACACAGCCAACGCAACAAAGGAGTGGCTCAAGAAGAAGCACATTAAGGTCCTGGAGTGGCCTAGCCAGGTTCCAGACCTTAATCTGATTGAAAATCTATGGAGTGAACTGAAAGTTCAAGTTTCCAAACATCAGCCACCAAACCTTAATGACTTGGAGAAGATCTGACAAGAGGAGTGGGCCAAAATCCCTCCTGAGATGTGTGCAAACCTGGTGGCCAACTACAGGAAACGTCTGACCTCCATGATTGCCAACAAGGGATTTGCCACCAAGTACTAAGTCATGTTTTGTGACGGGGATCAAATACTTATTTCCCTCATGAACATGCAAATCAGTGCATAATTTTTTAGACATGCATTTCTTTTGAACTTTTTGTTGCTATTCTGTCTCTCAGTGTTACAAAATACCTACTATTCGATTTTAACACTGATCATTTCTTTGTAGGTAGGCAAACATTCAAAATCAGAAGGGGATCAAATACTTATTTCCTACACTGCATTTTATGTTCAGCCTGTGGGCTAAATGGAAACAAATAGTAATCTCTTTCAGAAAAAGTGTGGTATGTCCACCATTGGAATATACCACCCTGCATCCACCCACTTCCAATGTTGGGCATACATGAAATGTTCTTTTTTTTTGTTCAGCCCACAGATTCCTCTATTCAAATCAATCAATGCGGATGGAGAAATATCTGGCAAATGTTTTTTTTTTTAAATATATGCATTAGAGCAATTCACCCACTGACCACCCTAGACCCTATGCTTAAGCATATATGTTCTTTGTTTTAACTGTGGATGAGAAATCTCATCCAGCAGTGCTGTACACACTGACATATATTCTGAGAGTACACCCTGTTGCTGTCAGAATAAACAGATCGGTGCTGCAGCTGAATGGTTTTCCTGCAAAGAAAACAACAATGGTTAACAATAAAACAGTAACTCAATAAAACTATTTTTGTTTTTTGGCTATTATTTTTTTATTTTTCTTAATTTTTTTTTTTACTTTAAAATTAGCTAGCTGGGGAGAAATTGTTTTAACGCAAGGCAGACACAAAAATTAATGAGGGGCTAATCAACTCAGATGTTATGCTGGGGAGTATACACATCTGGAAATTTCTGGTTAAGGTGATTTACGAGGGGCTGAATTTTGTAGAGTATCATATTCAGGGTCAACCAGAGGACAACAAAGTGTATTGTTATTGAAATGCATACATCGCATTATATTCTCATATCTATGCCAGGCCATGGCAGCAGAGAACACAGGCATATGATGAATCAGGTTTGTGGACCAATACAACCGCAACTATTTTTTTTTTAGTAATCCCCATGTTGAGGGTTAAGCCCAAAAAAACTTTAAATTCAGAAACCATAATAGGTTTCCATGCAAATGGTCTGGCAAGGTTTGAATTTGAGTTGGCAGGGGTATAAATTGTTGTGCATATCAATTAACATAAAACTATAAAATCAAGGGGAGTAGTTACATTTGCTGTTACCACCTGAATTCCTGGTTGGGGAGTGAATGGTGCAGAATTTGTGGGCTGCCAATCAGGATTTTCAAGCACATCTGGACTACTATGAGACATACTATGGACTCCATAGGCCTGTGTTCGAATATATGTTGTCTGTGGGATACTACTTATGCTAGATACTGCACAAGCTTGTGCTGCACTTATGGAACTCAACACATCACCAAGTGATACTGCAGTGCTGGTATGTAAAAGACCAGGATGTACTAGGTTGTTGGTGCTCACCAGTTCTCCAAGAGGTAGAGCAGCACTAGTACTGGCACTCTGCTGCATATGAGAATCATCATGCAATTGTACCACCTAAGCAACCTGGGAATGGAATCAGGTACGCCTGACCTTAGCAGGGATCTCTACTCCATCATCTGAGCTATCTGTCAGGGTGCCTTTGCTCTCTATAGGTTTGTATTCTGAGGCTGATTCTGTCAGCGAGGCTTCCCCTTGGCTCTCATCTAACATACTCAGAATCCTGTAAGCCTTTTCACTAGAGTACCTTTCGTTGGACATTTTGGCCACTAAATTTATAGGTACCTTGTGCAACGAGAAAAATAGCACCTGGCTGTCAGGAACTGTTTGAACCGCTACGAAAAAAAAATGTACCTGCTAGTGCTAGCACAGATCAGGCCTTATCTTGCTAACCCTGCAGTTTTCTGTTCAATGTATCAAGTGACCAGTGATCTACTGACACTGCACTTGTTTGTGGAGAAGGGGGGGTGCAGGTTGTGGTTAGGATTACCGGCTAAACACAGGTGCTGGCAGGTGTCAGGGCTGATCCTGCTAATGCTGCGTTTTTGGGTACACTATACTATGGTGAATGCTGGTATAGTTCTGAATCAAGGATCCAAGAATCAAGGACACTGATCCATTCAGACACTATACTAGCCCTATACTAATATCCCTATACTAATATTAAGTGCCTTATCCACATAGTTGGTGTATACATATATACATAAATATGTACATTTTCTATTTCCATTCTTCATCACCTATTCTATAGTGTCCATCCTTTATCATAATAATTTCCTATGGACAACAATTATATGATGTGCCAACATATATCTTTTTTCTATATCTTCCTATGTTATCACATGTACCGCTCTTACTAATTTTACAAGATTCCATTTCCTTGTATGTTCTTTTACATGCTGCTTCAATGGGATTTATGTTGACTATATGTCTGATTAGGTATGATCATTATTATATATTGCCTTTGCCATGTTTGCAAGATTTTTATATTCTTTTTGATAATTGTTTTATATTTGTTTCCATGAGCTTTAATGCAATATCATGCATTATGCCTGATTATGCATACCTCATTAATTTATTTATGCATGTAATTCCACCCCTTCTTGCATACCACATTAGTTAATTCGCCCTCCTTGTCACTCCCATTTGATCCCCTTCTCTTCACCACTCCCTCTTCCCCTCCCACCACCTCCCTCTGTTTTCTACATAAGTTTCTCGTGTACACTGTAGTATATGCTTGAGAAAGGAGCGCGTGGGTCTATGCTGGACCCTGTGCATGCTCTGAAAAGCATCGCACCTGGATGACATCAGGCAACGATGCTGCTCTTCTTGACTGCGCTCCACAATGGGTCTTGCGGACTAGAGAAAGTCCCGGTGAGTCCATCCATCCACGACTGACTCTTTCCATCCCACAGTGGCAAACTACTATGGTGTGGAGATGAGGCAGTCTGAGCATCCACACTACTGATGAGCCTGTTTTTTATCACTAACATGTGAGTAACCTACCTACTTTTTAACTATTAAAAGTTGACTACAGTCTTCACTTACAGGCGCTGTGTTTCTTTCTTGTTTTTTTCTATATTTAGAGCCTGCTTCTATTCTACCCCAGCCTGCCCTGGTGCCTAGACTGCTTTATCTCCCTCCTCAATTTTGGACTCTCATATCTGGACTAATTTTTGGACTAAATATAGACTTTTGGTCTGCGAGTTTCTTTCGCCTATAATTTTCTTTTTGCATTGCACCATTTCCTGTGTCTGTGTAATGTAAACACAGCCACAGACTGAGCTCTGATTCAGTACAGCCACTCAGCAACCACTCAGCAGATCCAGGCCAAACATCATTTGGCCTGAATATGGTGAGTGATCAGTGCTGTACCGAATCATAGCACCCTCGGGCCAGCACGCGTGCCCCCTGCCTGTGAACTCCGCGGGAGCGCAGATCACATGTCACGTACCTGGAGGGGGAGCCTGACATGGAGATGAGGGCTTCCTCTTACACCTCCTGCTTGGTGCCTCTGATAGAGCAAACAGAAGGCAAGAGAGCCAGGAGCGGCACTAGTGCATGGAATGTCTGCAATGTCAGCCGACAGGTGGTTAGTCAGGATGACCAGGATGCAGGTCAGTACAGGATGCAGGTCAGCAGGAGCAGCAGTTGGTAGGTTCTAGCAGAACCTTGGTAACTGAAGACAGTAGGTAGCAAGTGGTAGGCATAGGCTGGAGAGTCAGACAAGCTGGGTCTTGATCTATCAGGTGGATCAGGTACAGGGAGCAGGCAAGTGGATAGTAGAAGTTCAGGCCCAGGGGCGGACTAACAACTTATAGGGCCCCTGGGCAATAGGGGCTCATGGGGCCCAAACTCAAAAAAGCCTATGAAAAAGGTACCAGGGGCATCTCATGGGGCCCCCTACTGACCCCGGGCCCTCAGGCAGTGCCCGAGTTTCCAAATGGTCAGTCCGCCCCTGTTCAGGCCAGATGTCAGCAACCATAGGCAGATAGCAGGGGAACAGGCAGAGGCATAGTCAGGGTAAGCTGGGTCGGTGCAGGCGGAGTTCAAGTGAAGTCAAGACAGGTAAGGTCAGCAACAGGATCAGGATACAACAGACAGCAGACAATCGAACGTTGTACACCAGAAGGCAAGGACTCCCAGTGCAGTAGTGGTTTAAATAGCCCGCCTGGCGCTAGTCTGGTGGCAGGTGTGCACGCCAGCGATCACGCATGCACACAGCCACAGCTGATAGGTAATTGGCACTGGCACATAAATGTGCGCCTGGACATTCTCTGTTTTCCCTGACAATGGCTGATAGGTAATAGGCATTGGCGCATAAATGTGCAGCTAGGCATTCTCTGTTTTCCCTGACATCACGTATATATATGTGATTTTGTGCACAGAGTCCACCCTGTAGCATTAAAACTGCTTCAGGGTAGAGGAAAACTGGTTAAGGTTTGATTTTCACCCTACATAAAGAAAATCAATATAAGATAATTTTTCATTGGTACAGAAAACTAGAGTTTCTTTGTAACATGCATCCATTAACCATACATAGATGCTGGCACTGCAAAAAAGATCTTGGTTCCCTGCAACACTTCCCACTGATTAAACTATACTGAGATACTGTACATGTCTTGATTTACAGTGTGTATGACATCTGAATTTCCTGCTCCCTCAATGCCAACCTTTTGGCACTACCCCAAAGAGTTTTTCCAAGCCATCTAAAAAACATATTTTATAGTGGTACGATGCACTGTGGTCCTCAAATGGAAATGCACAAAAACCATCTGGAGCTCTTTATGAGCCTATGATGACCAGTTGCAACAGGAGAGAGTACATTATGGGCAACACAGTGGCTAAATGGTTAGCACTTCTGCCTGGCAGTATTAGAGATGCTGGTTCAAATCCCAACCCTGGCACCACCTGCTGGAGTTTGCATGTTCTCCCTGTAACTGTGTGGGTTTCCTCCGGGTACTCCAGTTTCCTCCCACACTCCAAAGACATGTTGGTAGGTTAATTGGCTCCTGTCTAAATTGGCCCTAGTATGTATATGTATGAATGTAAGTTAGAGACTTTAGATTGTATGCTCCTTGAGGGTTAGGGACTGATGTGAATGTACAATAAATTGACAGCGCTATATAAGTACCTGAAATAAATAAATACTGCACATTTTGCAGGACAGTGATCCCTCCCATTGTACTAGGGGGCACTGGCCCCAGTGTCTGCTTGATCTATGCAATAAACTCAGGACAGAACCATTACAGGCTGCAGAGGATTTTACAACGCTTCTTTTAAATGTGGTTCTGGACTGCATTCCTTAAATAAAAAGGGAGTCCCTGCTGGAGGGTAGGTTTAGCACCCTATGCTCCTATACACATATGGAATGGCATAGCATGCTTTTGGTAAAAATGCACATACACTTTAACTGTAAGGAAAAATGAACCATTTATATATCTATTGAAACATACATAGAAATTGCTAATGTATACTTTTGTAAAGCAAATACAATTTAGTGCAAAGAAATGTTCTAAAAGCACACAGACATTTTAAAGTAGAGTAGAAGCAATAAACAAACATTTTTGGCAGCTAATAGTCTCCAAGTGAGATACTGTATATTCTGTTGCTGCCAAGAAAGCATTGTGTCTTGCTTCTAGAAGCTGCTGACTCTACAAACAGAATCGATAGTGCAGTTAAATACCACCTGTGTTCCTGACCTTTAGTAGATGGGTGATGAGGAGTCTATAAAGACTTCTTCTTTTACATTTTCTGGGAACCATACATTTCTGAATAGGTGTTGACAATGAAAATATTTATGAGAAGACATTCACAGAATAGGAATTGTGTATTTACCGCACCCTCTTTTTATCCTGTGTAGAAGGGCCTTGTCTTAAGTCCCTGTTGCAGATCTTCCCTCATGTCATGTCTGCTGAAATTGTTGTCACTCAGAGTAGCAAGTGTCCTGATGATATCTGTCAGTAACAAAATTGACATGTTCTAATTCCTACTCGACTTATAAGAACAAATTTTAAAAACGATACAAGCAAAAATGACAGGACAAACTATCATACCAGGCTCCTTACAACAGTCATCTTTTATTTATGCAGTTTAAAACTCTTTAAAAATACATGTCCATCTAAAACAGATCAAAAAACTATATTACAGGGAGACTCAGAATAAACAAAACTGCTCTGTTAATACAAGTGACAGATTGCATTATACATGCAATACATGTGTGTACTTTTCTTTGTTCTATGTGTTCGAATGCAGTAGTGGAGAAGCCAAAAAAAGGTAGTTATCAGCTGCTGGTAAGCCATCAATAAATCAAAGTGTTAATTTGCATACATATCTAGAAAAATTTTCAGCAAGTAAATAACTATGGGTTGTTGTATGTGCATCTATTATTGCACTGCTATACTAAAACAGCAAGTGTTTTTCTTTAGTTGAGCTGTCTTTTTAGCCTGTATAAGAGACATCTCATAAATGTCCAAAACCAAGGTGTTCCAAAACCAAAGTGGTTAAAAGGCATACCTCCTTCCCATTTTGCCGTGCCCTTTTTCCATTGGTGCCTCCCCACTATTGCCCCTAGTTATATTTGGTGAATATCTCTGCATCTGTAAAATGTTTTGTGTCTATCTTTAACTGCATAAAAAGCTACTTTTTTTCCCTTTACAAGCATTTTCCAATTTTTTCAAAAGAAAAAGAATACGATGCTTACTGTCAGCAGCAAAGATGTAATGAACTGATTCTAACAATTTTTATGTTACATTTTTGTATTATTTCTACATTACTTCAGTTACATATTAGCTATCCAGCTGTATATAGAACATGTTGATGTTTCAAGCACACAAGAAAATGTAATGGAAACAAAAAAACACACACATATAGTTAAATTAGATGCAAAATGTTCAGTCTCACACACTGACACGTAAGCCGCAAAGTGCAGATAGAAGCAAAAATCATTATTTGGGGTGAGATGGGTTAGCAGCTGACACAAGAAACTCGTCTGCATTTAATGTATGTTGTAACACACTGAGCAATTTGCATCTCATTTCACCATAATGACTGTATTTATTCCTATTTTGTGTTTTCCAGAAGGTGGGCCCTGCCATATCGACCCAAGCTGGTAGCCTTTTGCATTTTCTTGTTATTTAATGATATATTCATTGCCTTCGGAGTTGAAAAAAGTATTGATTTTTTTTGTGGTGCTATTTTTAATATTTCATACCTACATTGTGAAGCATTTTATGCCTAGGGATGTTATCCAAAGTAACTTTTCTTTACACTACAAGTAAGAGAGATTTTAAAACAAATGCCTTTGATGCTGCGATCTGCACAAAGAGAATTATGTAGGCTGCATCTGCTCATCTCTCCTTCTAAAAATGATGGTCTCCTGAATATTTGTTGGTCATCCTTACTTTCTGAGTCAGTGACCTTTGAACATACAGGTGAGGAGTTGTGACTTTACATACTGTATACTTGTTTTAGGTTAGTGACTATTAACTGGACAGCCATGTAAGGAGGTGGGACCTACTTTAATGTTGTTGGATCTGCAGGTGTGTAAGATGTTGGTGAAAGATTTCTAATCCCCTCTGCCATCCTAGCAGAAAATGCTTTGGAGTGGTCCCTGTTTTTATTGCGCTTCGTCTTAGCAATGTAGCACTCACCCCTGTAGGACCATTGGAAATAGCTCAGGCCTCCCTTACCTATTCAGAGGCTGCCAGGCCCAGGTAGCAGTTCCAGAGCATACCGACAAACACAGGCTCAGTCCAAGGGATGTTTATTTGTATATGTATTGCAGTAACTGAACAGGAGAGAGGAATGAGGGTGCAGGATACTCCAAAGATGCCAGCTGGTACAGGAGGACACATTCTCAAGCAGAAATCATTTAGTAGAAGCCTTAAATATTGCAGGAGGTAGAGAGGACCGCCAGCCTATTTGAGACTCTGTGGAAGCAGTCACAGTTCTTATATCAACCTCTAGCATTTAACTTCCAAAGCACAGGCACGCCGAGAGTCCTAGGCAAAAAGGTACTGTTTACAAAGTGCAAGCACAGCTGTCTCCAATGGCTCCCATGAAGCACTCTTTAGTGAAAGTGGGTCCCTTTCCAGCCCAGCTCCCTAAGGTAGTGTCCTCCATAAACTGTCTTTAAACTGTCTAGTTTCGTCCAGGCCCTCAGCCAAGCACATGCTGAGACCTAGCAGTGACCCCTTAGTCCTTAGTTTCACAGCCATCTCTACTTCCTGTTAGTAGGGAACAGTGTTACAGGACACTGTGCAAACACACAGTGTGTCTGTATTCCATAGGCTGTTCAGCCAGTGTCGGGAGGTGTACCAAGAGTAGGCTGTGATTAGTCAGGAAGTGTGGTGGCTGAACAGACTGCACAATTCAGGCATGCTGTGTGTTTGCACAGTGTCCTGTAGCTCTTAATGGCCAGTCAAAGGAGAAAAATTGACCACATTAACACAGGTTGGCTCCTATGCTTTGTGTGGTCAGTTTAGAGCAAGGAGGAAGGGTGATGGAATGATCAATCAGGTACTTCAGATGGAAGTACATTAAAATGACAGAGACTTTGATTTATAAAATATATATACAGTATTTGAACTCAAACTATGTAAAAAAATAAACGTCTAGGGTAACATACACTTTAACCTACTGTTATTCCATGGAAAGCTGGTGTTCCAAATGGTAGTCATATTCCTTTTCATTAAAATGCAGAGTAGCGTTGGATACTTGCTTTCTGTCAATACAGCATTCCTTTACTTCTGGAGGTGCACAAATTCTCAATACCTAGTAGTAATAGGGTTTTAACACAATAAATTCAGAAATTCAGCATGGCCCAAGCAGAAACACTTCACTGTAAATGTTGTAGATAAACTGATGAAAAATAAGAGAAGTATTCTGCAGGAAATTAAATGCTACTTAACACTACATGGATATTACAAAACAGGACTAGGGTTAAGGTCAACATGACAGTCCCAGCAGTCACTCAATCCATATACTGTATGGATAACCTTGAGCCCAGGGGTGGACTGACCATTTGGAAACTTGGGCACTGCCCGAGGGCCAGGGGTCAGTAGGGGGCCCCATGAGATGCCCCTGGTACCTTTTTTCATAGGCTTTTTTGAGTTTGGGCAAGGACACATGGGCCCCATGATCCCCTATTGCCCAGGGGCCCCATGAGTTGTCAGTCTGCCCCATGAGCCCCTATGTCCCAGAGGTCCTTTGTGCAGTTGCACAAATCGTATGTCCTACCCTGTTAAGACCCCTGTGTACTGCTTTAGAAGGGAGATGAGAAAGGATGCTTAAAGGTACTTCATGGGAGTTGGGCATCTATTCATTTATTTATTTTTTATAGAAACTCCCTAAAGGACTAGTAGAAAAAGGAGAATTATGAGTTAAAGATTACGTAAACCCAACATTTCACTTTCCTGATATGTGCCTGTTGTGCCACGTACTTATAGGAAAAAGTATTCGGTTCTCTTTGTAATGCTTTGTGTAAAATGCCTGGTGTTCTTGCCAGTCCCTCTGCTTTCCTATTAAAACCTGACTACACTAGGCAGAAGAGCACAGTAACCATTAATTGGAAACTTCAGTGCACTGTTGTTTCTGCTCCCCTAGCTCACTAAGCTCCTTATTCAGCTGAGAACAGAGTGTATGCGATCACTTATAAAATAGGAAAAATATACCTATAATGTTTTTTAATATCTATACACAAATGTTTTACAAATGTTTGTTTTACAAGGTAAAGGTTCACCTATACTTTAAGCCTAAGAAAGACACTTACTTGTAATGTAAAAGAACTGTGTTGCAAAGCTGTGTTATCACTGGGATTTTTCCCAGGATCCCTGGGGAAAGCTGAGAATGCAGTCCTGTACAAGATTTTGGATACTCAACTTTCCCGGATCCTTTGTGAAGAACCAGTGATGTCACTCTTGCCAACAGGAAATGCATAGAAGCCAAACCGAAAGGTGTTTTTTTTTACCTTTTTTCTTCCTGCTGTTCATTTTCTTCATCTTTAACTTAGCAGTTATTTAAAACTGGAGGCGAGGGGCTACCTAAGAAGCCGACCTCACATTTTCATGCAAGTAAAACACTGGTGTCAATGATACTTAAAAAGCAACAAGGTGGTGTCATAGTTGATACACCGTAGGTCTTTGCAAAATGCGTTTTGTTATTATAAATATCCATATGTCATGCTACAAATGCACATATAACTATAGCCATAGCAGTGACTGCTGTGGGATCCAGCCTCATAGAGCCACTATACTCTCCAGCTGCAAAAGGCAGCAATAGGAAATTAGTTTTGTATGAAATGAATTTACTGTATATTATATAGTTTGGATGCTCCTTAAAAGCTTGAGTCAAAACAATTCATAATCAGTGTCACCTATCAGTGCCGCCTATCAGTGCTGCATATTAGTGCCGCCTATCCGTGACACCTCATTAGTGCTGTCTATCAGTGCCGCCTATCCGTGCCACCTCATTAGTACTGCCTATCAGTGCCCTTTAGTGCTGCCTATCAGTGCCCATCAGTGCCGCCTATCAGTGCCAATCAGTGCTGCCTCATCAACGCACATCAGTGAAGGAGAAAAAATACCTGTTTGAAAAATTTTATAAAAGAAACAAAGAAACTTTTTTTTTTTTTTCAAATTTTTTGCACTTTTTTTATTTATAGCGCA
The DNA here is from genome assembly GCF_062004578.1 of Staurois parvus. Classification (NCBI taxonomy): domain Eukaryota; kingdom Metazoa; phylum Chordata; class Amphibia; order Anura; family Ranidae; genus Staurois; species Staurois parvus. The sequence continues at coordinate 8,582,465 of NW_028317929.1, read as the reverse complement.
AAAAGTAAAGCGCCCAGTGGCGATTAAATACCACCAAAAGAAAGCTCTATTTGTGAGAAAAAAATGATCAAAATTTCATACGGGTACAATGTTGCATGACCGCGCAATTGTCAATCAAAGTGCGGCAGCGCTGAAAGCTGAAAATTGGCCTGGTAAATAAGGGGGTATAAGTGCCTGGTAGGCAAGTGGTTAACAGACCAAAATGGAGAAAAAATCCTTTTAGAGGATACATACAATTTAAAATGTATATTTGCTAATATTTTTGAAAGACACGACTCAGCAGAGAGATTATTATTATACAAGATTTATATAGCACCAACAGTTTTTTAAATATAACGGGAGACAATACAGCAACAATACAGTTCAATACAAGAGGGTTAGGAGAGTCCTGTTCCTTGGAGCTTACAATCTAAGAGATGGCACTTATTTTTAATACAGTGAGATGTACATCCTCAAAAATGGACCCATATAGTTTACATCAACATTGCTTGCTAAACAAAATGAGCTCTTTTATTGTTCAAGCAATATATTATTTTTTCATTAATCTGACTACTCTAAACCGATGAACAGTAAAGCCTGATTGGTTGCTATGTGTTAATGTCATCATTGCTTATTACACTGCAAGAGTGGTTCATTCTGGCTTCTGGCTGCAAACATGTTAAACCAGCACATTAACTACAAAAAGCTTTTCTTTATTCACTTCACCGATTCTCAGCAGAATGGAACAGCTATTTCCTGTGCACACATGAATCCATTTTGTGGGCTTTTTTTGCCTTCCTTGCCCCTTCTGTGGGGATCTGATTCTAGTGGGGATATGCTATATAAACTCTGCTTGGAGACCAGAGGGTGTATACATGTTTTGTTTTACTTATTACAGTGTTCACGACAGGGAAAATTGAATGCATTTTTATAGGAGATGTTGCTTCAGGAGGCACTGTTATGCATGATGAATGTATTGCTTCTGCCATCTGGAGGTCTTCTAAAAAACTCCACCGGTTGAGTTAACCTAGAACTGTCAGGCTCAATTAAATACAAAGACATTAGCTTTGAAATCTTTGCATTTGTGTCCTTTGACTCTCAGATATGCGATCCAAGCGTAACACTTTAATGCACGACTCTCGCATCGTACGGTAAGGCTGTACTAATGCCTGCATCATCTGCATTATACCAGGTTTACTTCAAGCAAAGCAACTTAACTTAATTACACCTTTTTTCACTTAAATAATATGGACTATAAGGTAAAATCATAAAAGGAGAGGAAGGAATCTGCTGTGTCACACTCAGATGTGCTGCAGTAGAGTCAATCTGAGTACAAGCAATTTAAGGCTAGGTTCACATATGTGCGCGAGGTACCACTGCGGATCCGCACAAAAATCCGTGCAGCCGCACAACCAATTCTAATGGAACACCACCCACACGGGAAATTGCAACCATACTGGGAACCGAGGTTCCCGTGCGGGCTGCGTTTTCAGAAAAAGTTCAGGGACTTCTTTCCTGTGTGTCCCGGGGCACGGGAGTCCATTCAAATGAATGGGTTCTTGTGCCCGCGCAAAACATGGACCGCAGGAACACAAATATGTGAACCAGGGGTAAGAGCACGTTCTGAAATTTCTGTTAAAGGTAAAACATTTTTTACTTTAATAAATTACCTGCTTTAAAGTAAAAAATGTTTTGCCACTTTCTGTGCCCCTCCCACACACACACACACACACACAAAGTCCTGTATCGATCCAGTGCTGTGTCTGCCTGCCAGTCCTCTCTCCTCTCCCCATACTCTCAAAAGCTTGGATAAAAGCAGCATGGACCATTGGCTCCTGCCTCTGTCAGTTAAATCCTATGAGCAGAGAGTGTGTGTGTGTGTGGGGGGGGGGGGGCTGTGTGTCAATGGGCACACACAGCCCAGCTTGGGATTGAGCTCACCTATCTGTTCCCCATAGCAAGCTCTTGTTATGGGGACAGACAAAGAAGAGGAGGAGCCAGCGGGAGACCCCAAAAGAGGAGGTTTGGGGCTGCTCTGTGCAAAACGTTTGTTATTTTAATAATAAAAAATAACAGTCTTCACCACTGCTTTATACTATAGTAGAAGTAGCTTAGAATGTAAATGAATGCATGCCAGAGATAGGATTACATTTTGCATTTATTGCAAACTGACACTATATAAAGCAACAACTATTTGCTTTCTATATATAGTACCTTTACAATAAGGTAACAGATTCCCTTCATGTACTATAATCTGGCACCCAGCCATAGAGAAATGGTATACCCCTGCCGTGGTTGGTGTAGGGAAATGGGCCAGTCATTATTCTGTGTGGCTGGGTGTTTGAAAATGTATTCTATGTCCGAAGCATCTGACTTTGTTAGGCTAAAGAATTGTGTGAGACTACACAGGCAAAGGAAATTAGATCTAAATAGATTTTGAGGTAGATATTGTTATGCACTTAGAGATATTCTAGAATAGGAGCTAAGAAAAAGAGAAGCCTCCTGCGCTGCCAGATGTACTAAAAAGCAAAACAAAGTGGCTGCAAACACCTAATTATAATCACATGGTGAGGAAATATATATTTTAAAAAATGGTGCTGCTCTACTAATTAGTGAACAATCCACAGGTGCGCAAGTGCTAAACCACTAATCAATACAGTGAGTGAACAATCAACATTAAAAATATATATAATAAAGTAAATACCATGTGAAAAGGATATAAATTGTCAACGGGTATGCAAATAATAATAGGTGTTACCAATAGCAACCAAAATAAATAGTGACCAAAACAATTTGGTGAAGGCACACACACACATATATATATATATATATATATATTAAAGTCAATAACTGAGATAACAAAAACAATAGTCAATGGCAGAAAGTCTGGCATCCAACAAATAGTCCCAAAATAAAAACACAAAAAAAAATATACGTGAATCTTCAGTACATGAAGTGAGACATCAGTGACCCTAAACACATGGGCAATCCTTCACCAGCTAGCATGCATGCTCACCTTCCAACTGTGACCCGCAAGGGGTCACAAAGCATAAACACAGGTGAATGATCTCAGACCGGATGGATCTCAATGGTAAGCCAAACAAGGGCTCCTCTCCATGGCATATATATCAAGTAGTAACACTGATGTCCCAAATTCCTCCCAAGAAAGGATCAAAAAGAGCTCCCATAGTATAGTAAGTCAAAACTTTATTAATAGACACAAGAAAAAACTACTCACATGTAAAAAATGGGTCTGCAGACCCAAAAGGCAATCACTGTGTAAAACAGTAAAGGGTGTATGAGGTTGGAAGTACCCAGATGGCGGCTGCTATCCATACCGGAATGACAGCTCTGATGAAGTCACGTGAGTCGTGACATAACGCGTAAGATGGAAGAGTGGTGACGTCATTCCGGTATGGACGGCAGCTGCCATCTTGGTACTCTCAAACTCATACACCTTGTACTTCTTTATACAGTGATTGCCTTTTGGGTCTACAGACCCATTTTTTACATGTGAGTAGTTTTTTCTTGTGTCTATTAATAAAGTTTTGACTTACTGCACTATGGGAGCTCTTTTTGATCCCTTCTTATGAGGAATTTGGAGGAGGAGGAGATTTAAAGTTACACACCTTTAAGGACATCGGTGTTACTACTTGATATATATGCCATGGAGCAGAGCCCTCGTTGGCTTACCATTGAGATCCATCCGGTCTGAGATCATCGGCCTGTCTTTATGCTTTGTGACCCCTTGCGGGTCGCAGTTGGAAGGTGAGTGCGCACGCTAGCTGGTGAAGAATTGCCTGTGTGTTTGGGGTCACTGATGTCTCACGTCATGTACTGAAGATTCACATATATTTTTTTTGTGTGTATTTTTGGGACTATTTGTTTGATGCCAGATGTTCCACCATTGACTCAATTGTTTTTCCTGTCTCAATTATTGACTTTATTTTATATATATATATATATATATATATATATATATATACAGTGAAGGAAATAAGTATCCTCTCCAAGTCATTAAAAGGATTGGTGGCTGACGTTTGGCAACTCAAACTTTCAGCTCCCTCCACAGATTGTCAATCATATTAAGGTCTGGAGACTGGCTAGGCCACTCCAGGACCTTAATGTGCTTCTTCTTGAGCCACTCCTTTGTTGCCTTGGCCGTGTGTTTTGGGTCATTGTCATGCTGAACACCCATCCACGACCTATTTTCAATGCTCTGGCTGTACATTGCCCCGTCCATAATCCCTTTGATGCGGTTCAGTTGTCCTGTCCCCTTAGCAGAAAAACACCCCCAAAACAGAATATTTCCATCACCATGTTTGACAGTTGGGATGGTGTTCTTGGGGTCATAGGCAGCATTACTCAACCTCCAAACACAGCAACTTGAGTTGATGCCAAAGAGCTCGATTTTGGTCTCTTCTGACGACATTTTCAGCCAGTCCTTCTCTGCATCATTCAGGTGTTCAGTGGCAAACTTCAGACTGGCCTGGACATGTGCTTTCTTGAGCAGAGGGACCTTGCGAGCACTGCAGAATTTCAATCCTTGTCGGTGTAGTGTGTTACCAATTGTTTTCTTGGTGACTGTGGTCCCAGCTGCCTGGAGATCATTGACAAGATCCTCACGTGTAGTTCTGGGATGATTTCACACTGTTCTATTGATCATTGACACACCACGAGGTAAGATCTACAATACACCTACCATTCGATTGTTAGACTGATCATTTCTTTCAAAACATCAAAATCAGCAGGGCATCAAATACTTACTGTATTTCCTTTACTGTATTTTTTTTTTCATGCATCTTTGTTTCACTTTACACTTCTCCCTCTGGATTTTTTTTTGTGCGTTCATTGCATTCACCAAATTTTTTGGTCACTATTTTGGTTGCTATTGATAACACCTATTGTTATTTGCACACCCGTGGACAATTTATATCCTTAGCACATAATATTTACTTTTTATATGTATATTTTTTATGTTGACTGATAATTCACTTTATTGATTAGTAGTTTAGCACTTGTTGTGCACCTGTGGATTGTTCTCTAATTAGTAGCGCAGCACCATTTTTTTATATAGAATAGGAGCTAGTATACTAAAAAAGTAGGTGATTACATTTTGTAGGTTCCCACTTAAACAACAAAAATCACAACACATTAAAACATAGAGATCTGGGAACCTGAGTAATGCTTATAATAAAACATAACTTGTGTTATTGCAATATAAAATAGAACATATATCCATAAAAATGCTATTCTTGTGTTCTATTTTATATTGCACTAATAAAAGTTATGTTTTATTAGAAACATTGCTTGGGCCCCCAGATGTCTATTGTGTTTTTGGGTGATGGAGTCCTATGAGGTACTATATTGTAAAAGTACATTAACCATTTTACCTCACTCGGAAGTAAAGAAAAGGAGTGGTGAGGGGATAGATGTGAGTTTTTCTGCTGTCTGTGTGTTTTAGAGAGATTTGCTGTGATTGATGTGATCACCCGCTTTACCAAGCAATAAAGTTAGGATGCATCCAAAATTTTAAGTTGTCACCAGAATAGAGGAACGAAGGGGAAATGGGAGACACTTATTCTCATGTCAACAGTTTAATAGGGGATTTTCCTCTGAAAAGATATGTTCTTACTTCCTGTTGAGTCTACAGGGCAAAAATTGAAGGGAAATCTCCCTAATGAGGTGCAGACAGGGCCATGCCACCATGAGACCAACTGAAGTTGCTGCCAAAGATGGTACTTGTGGAGTCACAGTGGGGCGCACTGAGACCAGACTGTCAATATTGGACACTCTGTTCTCTGTGTATATGCAACCCTGTGTAAATTCAGTCCCAGGCTGCACAGTACCATTGGGTCTTATGATGCAAGTGGCCCCTGCACCAAAACAACTAATTATGTTGTGCCTGCTGGTCACCTACATCCTACCAACCAATGACCCTGTGCAACTGGCCACCAGTGTTATCAACCAACAACAGTGGGGAATAGTGGCAAAAATAGCCACCTCAGGTGTTCCTGCACAACCCTGAACACGTTAAAAAAAAAAATCTGACAGAAATTTTCTTTCAGTATTTTAAATTTTCAGTATAAAAAGATAAAAGGTCAAATCATACATAAAGTACTTGACTGTCAAATCTAGAATTTCTTTTCTCATATCATTCTGTGATATCGGCCATGCTATAGACATAAAATGTAATATGTGTAGCCCTTTTTAGGGTGATTTTTAGAAATGGCCCTCCCCAAACAGGATAGTGTGCTACACCTTTAGGTAAATAAGAAAGTCTGAACCTTTGCTAAGTGGAAGAGTGGGATTAATAATAACGTTGGCAGTGCCTCCACCCAGGACAGGGCCTCTGTGAGAGGATACCCATCCTGGGAAATTAAACAACAATCTGATCAAAGTAACTGGGAGCAGAGGAGCTACTGCAGCTAGCATATAGCATTAACCACAAGTATATACATACACACATGTAGGCAAATGCAGTCTATGGTCTTCTTTGCAGATGGTGCTCTACTGTGGCAGCAATGAGGAAGTTTATTGAAACCGGGTTTCTCCATGATCTCTTCCATCATGTGGGACAGTGATCCGATTGGATGGCCTGGTCCCATGTGACTCTGCCAGCCATCTTGGGTCAGGCAGAGTCTATTAAAGACTCATGTGCTGATGCGCATTTTTTCACTTTTGAGCATTTATTATGCTCAAAAGCTCCTCTCCTAAACACACAAGTGATGATTTTTTTCCTGAAATACTCCCCTGCCTCTAAACTCCTGAAACTGCCTATAGTGTGCACAGACACACAGGCTGACATGGAGGGGAGTTAACAAGCAGAGAAAATAAAAGCTCAAAACAGCTTAAATGCCTGTAGGAGCAGCCTGAAAAATGATACTCTGTGTGGTTACTGCCAGCCTCACCACGCTGCATCTACTCAACATACCAGTATGGCAAAAGATTAATATTAGTACATACATCCAATGTACAAACAGTTATTATCAACAAGAGCCCAACGGCAGTCCTGGTGGAATTCTGCACATATACCCAGGTATATATGGTTAACTGCTTCCCCGCTCCCCTATAGCAGAACTACTGGGGTGGCAGGGCCGCACAAAAGCATGTATATATGCTTGATTTTGAAGCAATTGTTGATGGAAACACCAACCTGCCCCAGGCGCTGTGTTGAGGGGGGGCACACTGCTCCTCAGTGATTGCGATTTCACTTCGGTCACAAAGAGCATCTGCCGACACTTGCTGGAGGGATGATTAGGCTTTCTCCTCCCTCCAGCTTGCAGGGGGTGATAGACAGCTGGCACTAAGGAATGAAGGCAGAGTGTCCTTCTTCTCTCCCCTTGTCATGTGACTTATCACATGACCTGTGAAGGGAAGGAAAAAGAAGCTGCATTCACAAGAAGATGAGTACAAGGGGGCAAGGAGTTTCAAATGATGTAAGGGGGCACTGTGATGGGGACACCTAATGTAAAGGGGGACACTTGGTGCAAAGAGGGACACCTGATGTAAAGTGGACACCTGATGTAAAGGAAGACTCTGTTGGGACACCTGATGTAAAGGGGAACTCTAATGGAGACACCTAATATAAAGAGAGACTTTGATGGGGACACCCAATGTAAAGTAGGACTCTGATGGAGACACCTGATGTAAAGGGGGACTCTGATGGGGACACCTGATGTGAAGGAAGACTCCAATGGTACACCTGATGTAAAGGGGGACTCTGATGGAACACCTAATGTAAAGTGTCATTTCATGAGGTAATAAATGAGGGAGTGTTTAGGGGCAGAATTAGGGGTGGGGCAGGGTGGGGCAAGTGGTGGAGAGTAACTCTTAAGGCCTGCCTAGCAGCTTAGGACTTGAAAGCTTGAGCCCTGCCATACTATATACTGTATGTTAGCAAACACAAGAAGTCTTGCAAATAAAATTAGTGAACAAGAGTTGCTAATAACTGACAAAGTTTATAATAGCTATTAGATAATGAATTTAGGTAACAGAATATTTAGAATACATGAGGTGGTAAAAGGCGTAAATGTTTTTTAAATTTTTTTCATAAAATCACAGGGACAGGGTCTTTTTGGAGGAAACTGCAGGCTAGCCTCTTGCCTACTGACTATGGGCCCTGGCGTTTGAGGGGGTCTGTGTGCCTGGGGGACCTTTTGGAGTAGTTTTACTTTGGATTCAAGCCATGTCTCCCCAAAACACACAGACTCTGAGAACTGGAGGATCAGGATACAGATTTGGGGTCACTCTGCCCAAACCAGCATTGACTGCTTCAACCTCCCTACTAGACTTAGAGACTCAGAGCAGATGTTGATATAATTAGCTCATAACAACATGATGCTGAGGTCTCTTGCTGTAATCTGTTTACTAATGTGTGATGTATTTATTGTTATGCATTTGTTCCATTGTTAATTGAGTTACTTGATTCATCTATTGTTTTTGTCTGGTGGCTGGTCCTCATTAAGGTTCTCACATGATGTGATTAGTCTTGTGTCCACTTGACCTTGTTATCTAATCAGTATGGGATGTTTATCCCAATGTGTAATATTTGTTTTTATTGTTCGTGTGGGGACTGAAGTGTAAAAAACCTGTATTTCTGTTCAATGAACTGTTCCAGTTTTGCACCTAAGCTAGTGTTGTCTAGTCTTGGGTGCTATGCCCAGCTATAATACCTTGGTCCTGTGTCCCAGCAGTAAGGAACCAGTGGAATCACTTAATCAGGGTGACAGGCAGTCCATTACATATACCATTTGTGAATGAAGATTTCTTTGAAGACTGTGACACTGTGGAGGGTGAATTGATAAAAATGGTACAGTAACTGCACTACAGGGGCGGACTGACCATTTGGAAACTCGGGCACTGCCTGAGGGCCCAGAGTCAGTAGGGGGCCCCATGAGATGCCCGTGGTACCTTTTTCATAGGCTTTTTTGAGTTTGGGCAAGGACACAGGGGCCCCATGATCCCCTATTGCCTGGGGGCCCCATGAGTTGTCAGTCCGCCCCTGCTGCACTTTACTTATTTAAATATATCTATCTGATAAACTGCAATATACCGTGCATTTCTTTTTGTGGGGGGCTTGGAGAAGCTTCAAGGTTTGTTACTATACATCTTACATAAAAGATATTGCTTTAGAAATTGAAAGTACAAAAATGAGAAGATTAATCTCTATTATGGCTGAATTCAGCTATCTAGGCATCAGAAGTAAAAGACACAGATTTTTATTAACATTCAAGACAATTACCTTACACACATTGGGGCTAATTCATAAAGAGTGTCATATGCACCCTGTAGAACTCTGTCAGGCCTTTGATCCAAATTGTTGGAGCTTGGGAAATATTCATGGACCTGTCTGTAGGCAGGAACCAGCTTCAAAATAAGTCATCTATAAGAAGAAGAGGTGAGTCCAAACCTGATTCCAACTGTTTATTTGAAATAACGACAAGATATATATAGTCTTCAGGAGACAGCTGTCAGTATTTACCTGTTATGTGTAACCTTTTTCCTGTCCCCATGACCAAGCTTGACTAAGGGAATCTGGATCCCCAGGCATCCTTCAGTCAGGGAATTCCACTTGCTTTAAGGGCTACATAGCTTCCAGAAGGGCCCCATCTCTTCTCTACGACTCTACCTGAACTGCCTCTACCTCCAACCAGATATATATATATATATATATATATATATATATATATATATATATCTTAGGGAGGAGACAACAACAGGAGTTTTGCAGTGGATAGGGCTGAGCCTGATGAGGAACTGAAAGACTAGTTTCCTATCATGTCTGCATTGCTTTTGATTGACAGAGCATAGCAGTGGGTGGATTCTATAGCCTCCTGCTCTGAGGAAGGAGGCATGTACCCCGAAACGCACCAGCTTTCCAAATGCAGTAATTATAGCATCGTCTTAGCTGGAGTTGAGTTTTGAAATGCTTGTACCTTCTCATGTTTGTGAGTATGTTTTTGGCTTTTACATTTAGACTAGGAGTGTCTTTTTACAGTATTGCCATATTTGGGTAATGCCATCACAAGTATCCTAAGCACCTTTGTTTACATTCAACTTTTGGCTGAGGAATCTCCTGGCCTACAGCTGAATGGGGCCAGGGATAAAGCCCTGTGTGGGAAACTGTCACATTCATGACAGCTTCCTGGCACAGACATGGCCTACTCTGAGCGCTGGTGTAAAAAAAAAAAAAAAAATTAAAGTGACCCTGTCACCAAACAGGGTGAGAAGATGTGAGAAAATGTAAAGAAGCATGTAAATAATCACCTATCATTCTACCCATGCTGCAGAAAAGGTCTAATATAGCATCGTCTGCACCCTGTGCAGAAATAAATACTTTTGGTAATGTTGACCTCCTGTAATGCTCTCACTGATTTCCACTACCTGCATAGACATCAGCTCACAATTCCTCTTGATCAGAATGGCATTCTGTGGCAAAGGCAGCAGTAAGTAGTTTCCTCCTCCCCCCTCCTAGAACACAGGGAATTTGCTGAAAGGCATGTTGAGCCCATGGAAGTTTTTTTGCCACACCTTTTGGAAAATGACAAAAAATATATTTTTTTTACGCAAAGTTGTCACTTATGTGGAATAGCACCCCAAAACACATTCTGCTACTTCTCCCAAGTATGGGGATACCACATGTGAGAGACTTTTTGTCAGCCTAGCCACATAAAAACCCCCAAAATCCAATGACCACCTTCAGGCTTTCAAAAGGGCATATTTCCTCATGTCACTTCCTCATTACTTATCACAGTTTCTGACGCCCTAAAATGCTAGGATAGTACAAACATTCCCCCAAATGACCAGTTTTTGAAAAGAAAACACCCCGAGGAATTTGATAAGAGGCATGGTGAGTATTTTGCAGATATAATTTTTTGTCAAAAGGTTTTGAAAAAGAAAAAAATAAATTTTTGTTTTCTTTCTTAATTTTCCAAAAACTTGTGGCAAAATACTCACTATACCCCTTAGCAAATACATTGGAGTGCCTAGTCTCCAAAAAGGGGTCATTTGGGGGGGGGTGCTTGTAGTATCCTGGCATTTCAGGGCCAACATTAGAAGCTTACGCCATACACTCTTCTAACCACTTGAAGACAAAGCCTTTTCTGACACTTTTTGTTTACACGAAAAAACAAACATTTTTGTTGCTAGAAAATTACTTTGAACCCCCAAACATTATGTGTTTTTTTTAAAGAAGAGGCCTGATAAAACAGTGGGTGTTGCAATTTTTTATGTCACACAGTATTTGTGCAGCGATTTTTCAAATGCAATTTTTTTGGGAAAAAATACACTTGAATCTTAAGGCACAAAAACACAATATATTGTCAAATTGTTTGATAAAAGATAAAAGATGATGTTATGCCAAGTAAATAGATACCAAACATGATATGCTTTAAAATTGCATACGTCCATGGAATGGCAACAAACACATACACTTTTAATATCCATAGGTGAAGCTTTAAAATCCTTTACAGGTTACAACTTTAGATTTACATAGAAAGTCTAGTGCTAGAATAACTGCTCTCGATCTGATGTTCACAGTGATGCCTCACATGCATGGTGCATGTCTGTTTACATATCGACACGGGACTGACGTTTGCATTCTCCTTTGAATGCAAGCATGGGGGGAGGCGGGGGTGATTTTTAAAAATTATTTATTTTGCTTTTTTTTATTTTTACATTGTCCCTTTTTTTTGTTTTGTTTTGATCACCTTTATTATTATCACAGGGAATGTAAATATCACCTGTAATAGCAATAGACAGTAACAGGTACTCTTTTCGGAGAAATCTTGGGTCTATTAGACTCTAGATCTCTCCTCTGCCCTTAAAGCATCTGATCACATCAAGATCGGTGTAATCAGGTGCTTTCCCAATTTAAAAATGGTGCTATCCGGTGAAACCGAAATGATGAAATGCTCATTGCTTCCGGTTCTGTCGGCTGCATTCTCAGGTTCCCCGGTGGGACGGTAGAAAGCCGTGGAAGGCAGCAGGGAAGTCCTTTCCTACTGCATGTAGAAGCAATCCAGTGGCTAATTAGCCAATAGGATTGATTTTACGTGAAAGTTAACTGTCAGCTAAAAAACAATACCAGAATGATGCCTGCAGAGGGTTAGGGCCAAAAATGTTTTAAATTCAGAAACTATGGTAGGTTTCCATGCAAATTGTCTGGCAAGAGCTTAATTTGGGTGGGCAGCAATATATTGTTGTGCATATAAATTGCTTTGGTCCACAATTAATTTATATAAATCTTTGGTGAAAAACAGCTAAACACTAGTGCTGGCAGTGAATGGGGCTGATTCTGCTAACACTGCATTTTTGGGGACACCACATAAGGGGGCACTAGTATAGTTCTGTCATGATCAATATATTGTTCCATACAAACAAAATACTAGTAATGGCGGTGATCAGCAACCTATAGCATTAGTGTGACAGTGTGCAGGCAATATAACGCTAGCTGACCCTGTCTGGGAAGGGTGCTAACTGACCCTGATGCTATCCGATGTCGCTAGTAGCAGTAATACAGTGATCAGTGGAAAATTCTACATACTGAAACTTTACTAATGGCACTGGCTGGGTGACAGGCATGATCAAAGGGTTAATAGGGGCAATCAAAGGGTTAAATGTACTAATCTAACATGTGTAAAATGTAGTGCTTTTACTCACAGTGTGGTGTTCTATCTTCTCTCCCTGGATCGACAGGGGGGCATGCGCAAGCAGGTTCACATACAGAAATAGATCACTATGTAAGGGTACGTCGCTTTGCTCAGAGCCAAGATAGCATGATAGGTTGGAGAAACACACCACAACCTGGGATGCCTAGACCATATTCCGTAACTCACAGGCGTTTCAAGCCATACTTTCCTCCTAAGTTGGGCGTCCCAGGTTCCTGTGTCCCAGGATCCCAGGAGTGTAGTTAATTTCCCCTTGTCCCTCCCCCTCACTTTTCCTCCATCTATCCCCCACCCCTACCATTTTTTTTCTCTGGCACCTTTTTTTTCCTTTTTGGCTCATATACTGCCCATTTTTCCATTTTTTGAGACCTGAATTTGTATTACTTGGTGAATGCGCTTTCGATTGCTGACATTTCTTTTGATGTTTCATATCTTATTGTATGTGTTCTGAGTTGCTAAAATGCTTTAAAGCATTGTAACTTCATGTCCTTATACCTGTTGTGTGGTGGTTTCATACTTTCTGTGACTTCTGATGGATGGTCTCTTTTTTTTTTGTCTTTGTTCTTTGCCATTTATAAAATGAAAAAAAAATTAGATTGAACTAATCACCCGACTTTGTTAATTATATTTATGGCAAAAATATGGGGGTGCACATATTACATTAGGAAAAATGACAGGAAATGCATTTTTTTTTCAAAATGTTTTCCGACCACACCATGTTATTGCCAAAAAATAATAAAGATTTTATTTCAAATGTATATTTGTATGATGAATTAAAACAGTGTATAGATATAATTTATTTTTTTTCTCTGTATCCCAAAGGTTGTTTTTTTTTCTTTTTAACATGTGACCAGCAGCAGAGGGCTAGAAGCTCCTCCTGCCAATGTTTCCCTGCAGGTGGGTTGGAAAAGAGTTGGGTCATGTGACATCTGTATTAGGAAAAAAGGTACTTAGATGGTTTTTATTAAATTAAAATAACTACAGTACTACTACATACATATACAGAAAGAGAAGAGATAATGTAACATAAACAGTGTGTGTTTAGAATCACTTTAAGGGAGAAAAAGGTCCAAAAACTCAAGTGGTAAAACAAATTTGGAGAATCACTCCAAGCCTGAGTGGCACCCATATCATAAAATACTGGGAAGAGAGCATGAGCAAGCTACCTGTCCTAATCATGTTAATGGCCTCCTGTCTAATCATAGAAATCTTTCTGCATTGTTAAAGCCTATCTAAACCTTAAAACAAAAGCATACTATACTGCAGCTTACTAATCTATTGATAAGGTGTCTACATTTGTTTTTTATATGATTTTTTTTTCTAATTTCCATTCCCTGGATTGCTACACTCAGTCCCTCACTGTATCTGTAAGGGACCCATGGTGACCACCCAGGCCAAACTCCCTGGATGGCTACACTCAGTCCTTCACTGTATCTGTAAGGGACCCATGGTGACCACCCAGGCTAAACTGCAGATATGTCTGCCTTTTGTCTCATCCTTTACATGGGGTGGGTGGGGAGATTTATAGTTTACAGAAGAAAGATAACATTGTTTTTTCTTTCAGTTCAATGCACAGAAAGTGACAAGGACAAAATCAAAAGCTATTTCTGTGCTTGCTGAAAATGGGATGATAAATGCAAGTCACAGCCAGTATGTATGGTTTTATGACTGAGATGTAAAAAGCAAGTTGTGGTGTGAGTACCTTTACAGTATGCAATCTTCACAATATGTAAATAAAACTTGCTCTTAGACTCCAAATAATCAGAATGATAAAGCAACTTGCACATTCAACAGGCAAAAACATAAATATTAACAAACAAATTGCAGTGCTATCTATACATGCATCTTAATGGTATTGCAAAAATATTAATAATAAATGCACATAAGTCCTTATGGGATCCATATATACAGGCAGAAGCTAGTGCTTGAAGAAAAAAGTCCAATGCAGAAAGACCATTACCTTCCACCCAAAAAGACTGGCCTCTTACCAGAAGGTTTGACCGCCCAAAGGACCAGCCAAAACACGCAGTAAAATATATCAAACTGGTGCAGCACGAGATTCTAAGTGCAGACTGCTCCGGGTGTGATCATAGACACTTCTCCAGATTATAGATACTTTGAGTAGCAAGCATCCCATCGGGTGACACAACAACATATAAAGAACAAATCTCCTGGTTGAACTTTTCTACTACACTATGAGCTGGCATTTTTTCTTTTTATGGTGTTGTGCCACTCATTGGGATGCTTGCTACTCAGAGTATCTATAATCTGAAGAAGTGTCTGTGATCACAAGGGGGGCAGTCTGCACTTAGGATCTAGTGCTGCACCAGTTTGATATATTTTACTGCATGTTTTGGCCGGTCCTTTGGGCGGTCATACCCTCTGGTAAGAGGCTAATCTTTTTGGGTGGAAGGTGATGGTCTTCTTTCTGGATCGGGCTTTTTTCTTCATGAACTAGCTTCTGCCTGTAGAAGTGGATCCCATATGGACTTTGCTGCCACTTGTGTGCATTTATTAATAATGTTTTTGCAATACCATTAAGATGCATGTATAGATAGCTCTGCAATTTGTTTGTTAATCTTCACAATAAATACAGTATCCTCCTGTCATGCATTTACTAAACAATCAATGGTGTGAAATTTGATTTCAATTCAATCCATACATACAGTTAAAATGTGTGTAAATTGTACATATTTTTGTCAGTATGTAATTTTGTTTTTCTTTGAAAAAATGTTATTGAAGTAAAGCTTGTAGACAGGTTCCAGATTATAACTTTTCAGTTTGCCTATTTTTTCATGTATGGGATACAAGAAAAAAAGCTTTGTCTGCTTCCTCAGTAGATTCTAGTTATAAGTAAGAAAGGCTAGATTCATTTTCTCAGGTTCAGATCCTATTGTACTCTACCCCCAGATGGGTGCCAACTTTGATGTGTGTCTATTAAAGGAAAGTTAGATTAAAGTTAAAAATAAAAAAGAAAGGAAAAAAATATATTTGCTGATACAACCATTCCAAACTTGATGTTTAGAAGAAGAAGACATTTCTAACTGATCACTGGTTCAACAGTACACAAATTTAAAGGTGCCTCCAAATTTCTGGGATTACTGATATCCTCTAGGATTTAGAATGGCCAAAAATTAAATATGTAGTCATTTGAGTACTACCTTGGTACTTGTATACTGCTCTGTAATAACTGTTCTTGGCCTCTAACAATATTGTTGGTCAGAACTTATCTTGATTGCCCATATTTGTCAGATGTGGTCATCTCAATGAATTATTAGTAGTAGTAATTCTGTCCAGCTTTATTTGATGCAAGTTCACCAAATCCTGTTAGAATTTTGCAGTCTAAACCTAGCTTTAAACTGCATTGAAGCTCTTAGAGGAAAGGGGGATGGGAGAAATCTTAGCCACTTCTGCCCATTTATAATACTAATAGAAAAACTATTGTTAAAAAAAAGAAAAGAGAAAGCATGTGAAGTTGGGCACTGCCATAGGGGACATTTACAGGAAGAGGGTCATTTTCATGTGGTGTCAAAGGCGACATAAAAAAGTACAAATCTTTCAATTACAGGATTGAAAGTAATATTACAGAACAATACAATTTTCATGGATAGTCTCAGCAATAGCATACATTTTTAGCAAGCAGTTGGCTGTAGAATTAATTTTTTTCGTTTAAAAGCAGCTTTTCATACGTACAGCAGCACCCCAATCTTGTTCATTTCATTTAAAAAAATCTTTTTTTTTAGGTGTTTTCAGCATCGACACATGCTTCTTCATCAAGTGGAAGTAGGCCTGCTCTGACCAGCAGATAGAGCAGTTCACTAAATCTGGCCATACACTAGTTTTGTAACTAACGTTTAAATATTCATACAAACATTCATAAAAAAGTTCTCACCAGTACATTCACCGACTTAATGAATGTCATTGGCAGCACTCCAAAAAAAGTGTGCTTTTAACATTTGATATTGGACTGAATGGAGTTTCCTGAACAAAATTACCATTAGAAATGTGTTCATTCAAGAAGAAATTATCCACCTGGCTCTTTTGAATTATCTTGTCACTGCGGTCAAAAAACGAACATAATTTTGACCCCCACTAATGATTAGAAAGTTGAATGAATGGTACTAAAACAAAATTTTTAAAACATAAATGGTCAGCTTAAAGTGATATTAGGGCTAAGTTAAAATAAAAATGTTACACTTTCCTGCTCTGTGCAATGGTATTGCACAGCGTGGTCCCTTACCTCCACTTTGGCAGTCTCCCGCTGGTGCCCTTCGCTCCTGAGCAGTGATTGATAAGCCTAAGTATTGACATGTGGGGAGAAAGACTGACCGTCCAAAATCGGAACTTGGACTTATTCATTAGGGAGGTAGCAAGAGAGCATGGATAGGTGATGATACCTTGATGGAGGGGAAAACGCTCAGCAGATTTTGACATTTTGCCCTGAATGGGGAAAATTACATTGCAGCTGATTTACTAAAACTGGAGAATTCAAAATCTGGTACAGTTCTGCATAGAAAACCAATTGGCTTCCAAGATTTTTTTTTTTTTTAACAAGCTGAAGTTAGAACCTGACTGGTTAGCATGCACAGCTGCACAAGATTCTGCACCTCTAGTTTTAGTAAATAAACCCCAGTGCCTGTATAGACATCATTAGCAGTTCTCCCAATGATTTTACTTGTGTTTTGGAATTTCTATCATTGTAGTGCAGATATATTTATAGCTCTTCTGGAATTGGTATCTTATGTAGTTTAAATCCGCATTTTAAATGTTCATGTAACTTTTTTGTAGAATGGTTTCTATTGCTTGTTTTTCTTCATTTTTACTTTCCATTTATAAAAAACTATTTTGGCATATCTGTGGTTTGGATACAATAAATTTACCTAGGAATAATACCTGTACTTGTGTTACCATTTCATTCAATGCTTTAAACAGTGCATGCTGGTGTGATCAAATGGAATCATTTACAGCTTTTAAAAATTCACTACCCTGCAGTACAGTGGTTGAAATTAGGAGTATACCTCTGCAATCTCCACTTTCCTGTGGTTTAATTGCAGCAGAAATGTGATTTTAAAGGCAGAAACAATACACATGTGAATGGGCCATTAGGGAACATTACAAGTGGACTGAATTTAAAATGTTAATTAAAGTTGGACATTAGTGATGTTCACAGGTTGAGACGTAAAACTCTTACATTCACAAATAGACTTCCTACACAAGGTGCTTTATGGAGAAAACTTCATGTTTAGCTTACACTTATTGCAAGAAAAATAATGAAAGTTAGATAAAGTTTCAGTTTCCGTTTCCCTGTGAGTTCCAGTTTGATATAGACATTGCATTTTCAAAATAATAACACAGAAGGTTCAACAGCTTAGAAGAGGGCAGTGATAAATAAGCAGTGTTGGATTTCAAATAAAATGCTTTCCTTGAGAGTAAAAGAAATAAAGAATACATCTCAATGTTGGACTTCTACATGGTGGTTGCCTTATTGTAAGGGTTCTTTAATAAAGGCAGCTGTGTGAAGGTTTATAATAACATGACATCTCAGTTTTTCGCTTCCTCTTCCTCCTCACGTAACATACACAATATCCATTGTGTCCCCGAAGCCAAAGGACTGACTGGCCTCTACAGGCTGCAGTGGGGAGGGGGTGAGGTCACCAGAATGAGACGGAGGTGAGCAAAGAACCCAGAAATTACATACTCAGCCAAGGTATGGAGTATGCCCTGGAAGAGTTTTTAGCTTGCAGAAAAGTGAAATCTCTGAGGTGTTGGGGTGTGGTGTTGGTTGTGTTGGGATTCAGTCTCAGTGGTGGTGGAAGTCAGGGAGGTTCAAATTTGGTTAACCTAACCCTAAGATGCAACATCAGGGTGCAGAATGCCAGAGGTAATGCCAGAGGCCAAAAGAAGACCACTAAGCCCAAATAAAGGCTTCTTCTAACCTCCAGTGATACCTGCACATTCCAGCAATTAGTTCCCACCACAGGAAGTCTCCCATCACTAATAACTTATTTGTTGTTCTCTTTAGGCAACGTGATATGTAGAAGCTGACTGCCGATGTCTGCAAAGACCGTTGTGAGTTAGAGGATTTTTTGGCAATACTATTTGATAAGTCTGTTCTGGGGTAGTATAGAATCTTTTGGGGTTTTTTGTGCCCTTTTTACACCATACTTGTTTGGGAATGTGTAGAAAACCACAGCCAGCCATGGTATGAAGAAACCCTAATAGTATATCTAAAGCTTAAACTTATTTTCATTATGGAATTGCCTTCCTTTCCATTTCCAGCAACGTTTATGATCAAGAAAATTAGAGAGAATGAATCTTCACAATGAAGTTACAGGTAGCAATAAAACCTAAAAGCAGAGGTTTAACCAATCACTGCTCTATCTAAATTTAAAATAGAAAAAATGCCTTTAGTTATATTTTGCCACACTATGAAAATTAGCAAACTTTGTTTAACTGCACTTCTACCGTGCTACGACATAATTTGGATTGGTTTTCCTCCAATTTATGAACATTTCACATTGGTGATTGTGATGTCAAACCATAAAAATGGTGAAGAGAATTTAAAATAGACACACAAACAAAGACAAACTCCATCCTGCTTAGGATTGTTTATATACAGTACCTCTTTCCTTTGCTGAAAAAATAGATAATGTCCAGCCTAGGGTGTTGTAAATTCTCAGGAAAAAAATAAATAAAAATTGATTTTACCAAGTTATTTTCATTATGAATTCTAGAGATAATGTGTAGATCATTGTTATGAACAGCTGTACAAATGGAAAACCACCAGAATATGTCCTATTAAAAAAACTACACAATAAAATAGGCCATATTTTTCCTTTTCAAAAGTTTAGCAAATTGAGCTGCAATGACTTGTAAACATAAACATTCAAATCATCACTCTGTCAGTTTAGAGTATTTTGGTGTGTTGAGTCTAATTAAAAGACACATTTCATTATACTTTAATAATATCTTCATCCCATTAATTCTGCAATAGTTGTCATGGTTACTTCGGCTAACAAAATTACATGTCAATAATCACAAGCAAACGTGAAACTTTCATTTAACTCGTGAAGTGCAGAATACAATTCACTATTGTGTTATATTACTTAATTATAATCGCTTTTAACTACTTGCCCTCCAGAGGATTTAGCCCCCTTCCTGACCAGGCCATTTTTTGTGATACGGTGATGCGTTATTTTAACTGACAATTGTGCAGTCATGCAATGCTGTACATAAATTAAATTTATGTCATTTTCCCCCCATAAATAGAGCTTTCTTTTGGTGGTATTTGATCATTTCAGCGGTTTTTATTTTTTGCGCTATAAGCCAAAAAAACCCATCAATGTTGAACTTTTTGCTTTAAAACATAGCCAATAAAAAAATGTAAAAAATAAAATTTCTTCTTAAATTTAGGCCAACATGTATTCTGCTACATGTCTTCTCTAACTAAAATCCCAATACATGTAAATAATTGGTTTACATGAAAGTTATAGTGTCTACAAATGGCAGTCTATATTCTGGAATTTTTTTTTATATACTAGTAATGGTGGCGATCAGCGAGCATTCTAACTCTGGGTGGGAACTGACTAACGGCCACTGACATCTCCAGTGACACTAATACAATGATCAGTGCTATTCAAAAGCAGTGACATTGTACTAATGACACTGGGCAGGAAGGGCTTAACATCTGGGGTAATCAAATGGTTAACCGTGTGTTGTATTATGCTTACATTGTGTGCTGTGATACTCTGGTTTCTCTTCAGATCATATAAATCTTTCGCCTTTTACATTGTGTGCTGTGTGCTGTTTTACTAGAGACTGTTTTACTGTGCAGAGAGAAAGAAAGCAGCATGTCCATGCTGACAGGAGTGAGATCAGTGCTGTTTACAGACAGATCTCTCCCCTCTCAGCTTTAGCGGTGATCACCGAGTGCTGGCCGGCCAGGACCCAGTGATTGACATCCACTGCAACCAATGGCAGCATGGGTAGGGAGGCGTGCACGCTCCTCCCTACCCAGAACAGCAAAATCACAGATATATATATGTGATTTTGCACAGAGCGGCCGCCCTGTAGCAGTATATCTGATATATCGCGGAAGGCAGGTGGTTAAAGAAGATTAAAGGAGATGCCCTCAACTTTCTTACTTACTGGTAAGTAACAGAGGGATCCATGCCCTAGTGTTGTTCTTCCTAAATCTTATTTTGCTAGAATTTATTTTTATAAGAAAATTCTATAAGAGTGAAATACAGCTGATGTTAATCCATTACTTGAGAAGGGCGAAAAGCTAAAATCAGGAAATTATAGACCAGTAAGCCTCATGCGTGTTGTGTTATTTGCTGTGCAAATTATTTGAAAGTATTCTAAGGATGCAGAACAGAGAATAGTAAGCCAAGCAGTGCTACTCAGTGCCAAGCATGATAAAAAACAATTAGGTTGTAAAAAGAGATAAGATAAACTGATGCTAGTATAGTACTGACCTTGTAAATCATTTTGTAAAGCCACATTCAGAATAAAGGTGAAACTCAAAAAATTAGAATATCATGCAAAAGTTCATTTATTTCAGTAATGCAACTTAAAAGGTGAAACTAATATATGAGATAGACTCATTACATGCAAAGCAAGATAGTTCAAGCCGTGATTTGTCATAATTGTGATGATTATGGCTTACAGCTCATGAAAACCCCAAATCCACAATCTCAGAAAATTAGAATATTACATGCAATCAATAAAACAAGGATTGTACATAGAACAATATCAGACCTCTGAAAAGTATAAGCATGCATATGTACTCAGTACTTGGTTTGGGCCCCTTTTGCAGCAATTACTGCCTCAATGCGGCGTGGCATGGAAGCTATCAGCCTGCGGCACTGCTGAGGTGTTATGGAAGACCAGGATGCTTCAATAGCTGCCTTCAGCTCTTCTGCATTGTTCAGTCTCAGGTCTCTCATCTTTCTCTTGGCAATGCCCCATAGATTCTCTATGGGGTTCAGGTCAGGCGAGTTTGCTGGCCAATCAAGCACAGTAATCCCACGGTCATTGAACCAGGTTTTTGTTCTTTTGGCAGTGTGGGCAGGTGCCAAGTCCTGCTGGAAAATGAAGTCAGCATCCCCATAAAGTTTGGCTGCGGAAGGAAACATGAAGTGCTCCAAAATTTCCTGGTAGACGGCTGCTGACTTAATGAAGCACAGTGGACCAACACCAGAAGATGACATGGCTGCCCAAATCAACACAGACTGTGGAAACTTCACACTGGACTTCAAGCATATTGCAGTGTGTGCCTCTCCATTCTTCCTCCATACTCTGGGTCCTTGGTTTCCAAATGAGATGCAAAAGTTGCTCTCATCAGAAAAGAGGACTTTGGACCACTGAGCAATAGACTGGGTCTGTTTTTCTTTAGCCCAGGTAAGATGCTTCTGACGTTGTTTGTTGTTCAGGAGCGGCTTGACAAGAGGAATACGACATTTGAAGCCCATGTCCAGGATCCGTCTGTGTGTGGTGGCTCTTGATGCACGGACTCCAGCCTCAGTCCACTCCTTGTGAAAGTCCCCAACCCTTTTGAATGGCCTTTTCCTGACAATCCTCTCCAGGCTGCTGTCATCCATGCTGCTTGTGCACCTTTTTCTTCCACACTTTTCCCTTCCACATAACTTTCTATTAATGTGCTTTGATACAGCACTTTGGGAACATCCAACTTCTTTTGCAATTACCTTCTGAGGCTTTCCCTCCTTATGGGGGGTGTCAATGACGGTTTTCTGCACAACTGTCAGGTCAGCAGTCTTTCCCATGATTGTGATTCCTACTGAACCAGACTTAGAGACCATTTAAAGGCTCAGGAACCCTTTGCAGGTGTTATGGCTCAATTAGCTGATTAGAGTGGGACACTTTGAGCCTAGAATATTGCACCTTTTCACAATATTCTAATTTTCTGAGTTTGTGGATTTGGGGTTTTCATGAGCTGTAAGCCATAATCATCACAATTATGACAAATCACGGCTTGAACTATCTTGCTTTGCATGTAATGAGTCTATCTCATATATTAGTTTCACCTTTTAAGTTGCGTCACTGAAATAAATGAACTTTTGCACGATATTCTAATTTTTCGAGTTTCACCTGTATGGTTTAAAGTTTTTGGCACACATTAAAGGTATCAGGTTCAAATCAGTTATGGGTTATAAAAATTAATTCAGAAAACAAAAAACAAAATATAAAGTAGTGGGAGAAAGATTTAAAGCTAAATGCAAACAAATGTACAAAATGAACGCAGAGAAAACTCAAGTCTTTTTAACTGCCAGACAAGACTGGATGAACAGAACTACAAATCCTTTAGGAAAGAAGAACAGCTCTTATATATAAGTTTTATCTGTGTATTTAGCTGTGTATCGGAAGATCAGCTTTACCATCATTTTAGGAAGATTGTGTGCTGCTACACTTGTATGAAAATATATTACAATGCATAGTCATGGTTAATATTCATATTACTGTGAATTGAGAATTTATATAATTTTCCTTAGAAAGATAGCTGGTGTGGTAACAAGTAGTGCCATCGTCTCTTGTAAACCATATATGGAAGACCCTCTTTTTTATGGGATTTTTAAGGCACATACAAAACAGATAGAACCATTGAATTTGTAAAAATTTATAGAATATTTTATTTTACACAAAATATTAAAATGTTTCCATAGACATACACAGTATGGCAGTTATACATTACATATCTGTTACAGTAAATCACAGGTAAAGAAGGTGAAATTCAGATCATGATTGGGCACTTCACGCGTTTCGAGACAACAAACAATCTCTTCCTCAGAAGTGCCTAAACAAGGCATGATGCCTATAATAGAAATATATGATTGTAATTACATTGCTATATACATCCATTTAGTGTTCCATTCAGAAATATATGAAGGTCATTTACATAACCAGGCATTGGATCAAAAATAGAACTGCCACTTATTATAAAACCAAGAAACATATGTGTAGCCACTGTCTCCCAAGTCCTCCCAGATCGATGTAGGAGAGAGAGAAGGGGAAAAAATGCCATCCTAATTGCCTCCAAGGGTGACCACTACACAGCGCCACCAGGGTGATAGGTAGGACATTCCAAGTTCAAGTTAGTCTCTAGAAACATACAGAGATGATAATAGAGAAAATAAATAATTAACATCATAGTGCAAAAATGAGTGGAGTCTGTCTTTATCTACCTTTTCTGGCAGTGGGTGCAGGTCCTATTAATTGACATTCCTACAATCCAGTGGGTTCCCACAATCCCCAGGATTCTTGGGCATGGCCAGTGCCCTTCCTGCGCCTGTAGCTCTGGTGGGCACTTGCTGATGGTTTTTTCAGTAGGTGGCCCTGTATTTTCATTTGCCTATTTGCATACCCATCCTTGGCACTTCTGCCATTAAATTAAGATTCAGATCAGAGACTCCTTCCACCTTCCCTGTGAATATCCTTTCCAGAGATCCCTGTAGTCAACTAACTGGGCTACAAATTACAGTCAGCCTCCTCATGAGACCCAGGGAACCACAAGTAACTTTGTACTAGACTAATCTATACTGTGCTGTTTATTACTAGTGATTTCTTTTTATACTCTTGTTCTCTTACATACTGTTATTCTGTATTGTGTATCTACCTTGTGGCCTTTGTGGTAACTACCCTTGGCAGCCCTGTACTTCAATAATATCATTGCCTGTTATATTTTGTCCTATAACTGCAGAAAAAAATTAAACAAGAGCACACTGGCCTAGTGCATTATCCAAGATACCAATTTATTGAAATGTAAATAAATTATACTCACAAACATGATGTGACAAATTGCATAACATATGACAGTCAATAGATGCATGCTCCATATAGCACCAAGGGCCCCTGACGTAAAATAAGTACCATCTTAGGGCCAAAGAAAGGCTGACGCATTTAGAGGGAAACCCTCTTCCTCAGAGCCAAGGGAACCAGAAAGGTGATGAATAAATAAATACACCAACATGGCAGTTGGAAATATATAAATACACCAACATGGCAGATATACATGTATACATAACAGATACAGGGAATATATATATATATGTATATGTGTGTGTGTAAAGAATGCTGTATGTATTATACAGAGAGGTCAGTAATTGTGGATGTAAAAATGTAAAATAAAAATAATAATCCTAGTTAAAAATAATGAAAACAAAGCCCCTTGGTAGGAAACAAAAGTAGCACTTTAAAAGGACATATTCACAGCAGCGTATGAATGTAGGTATACCAAAGTGTTTAGTATGAAAATGGCCCATGAACTACATGTTCCAGTATCCATTTTACTTGGGATTGTGACTTTCTTGGTAAAATGCAGGCTAGAGGTATGGTGAATTGAAGTGGTTGGACACTGGGAGCCTGTGTACCCCCAGGGGCTTGGCAGGACAGTGTGGAATGCACGCCATCCATTAAACTGGAAGTCTGGACCTGAAGTGCAATCCGAGAAGCACTTTTTTTATCGTGTGATGTCACATCCGGTCCAACAGTCAATACAGTCAATATTTCTCTATTCCTCCTATAGGGGGGGCCAGGACATGCCGTTCCTGCCCTCCCATTGCATTTACATCTTATTCCTTCCCAGTATGGACTGTGGGAACAGATGTGACATCACACGATACCGGAAGTGCTTCTTGGAACGCACTTCTGGTCCAGACTTCCTGTTTATTGGATGGCGTGCGTTCCACTCCATCATACAGGATTCTTTACACATATATTCCTTATATCTGTTATGTATACATGTATATCTGCCATGCTGGTGTATTTATATATTTCAAACTGCCATGTTGGTCTATTTATTTATTCATCATCTTTCAATTACTGTGATTTGATGCGTGTACCACTGACCCCGCCGCCTGCAGGAGGAGCTATGGGTCAGCTGTCTAAAACTCTAGGGCATTTATTGAAAGAGAGAGCTCTGAGGAAGAGGGTTTCCCTCGCAAAACATCAGCCTTTCTTTGGCCCTTGAATGGCACTTCTTTTACGTCGGGGCCCTTGGTGCTGTATGGAGCATGCATCTAGTGACTGTCATATGTTATGCGATTTATCACCTCTTGTTTGTGAGTATATTTTATTTACATTTCAATAAATTGGTGTCTGGGATAATACACTAGGCCAGTGCGCTCTTGTTTCATTTTTTTCTGCAGTTATATGTGATTTCCCCCTGTTGTATACAGAAGAGCAAGGCTTGGCCTATCCGCCAGAATTTTCACATACATCTGGGTTCCACTATACATCTCTGTCTCCAGCCCTCCACACCCATGTGCAGGAGCTTTTGACAAATATTTTGTCCTCTGCTTGTTGAACGCCCCTTTACCATTGTATTAGCATCATCAGTTTATCTTGCATTCCTAAGGTTGCACATTACTTTTGTCCAGTCATTTGGCTGACACATAATAGTGCTATGAAACAAAAGGTTATTCACAAAAAAAAACATGGTCCTATAAAGACCTGATAACCATTGCAGATAATCTGTTTCAC
This sequence comes from Staurois parvus, assembly GCF_062004578.1. Lineage (NCBI taxonomy): Eukaryota > Metazoa > Chordata > Amphibia > Anura > Ranidae > Staurois > Staurois parvus. Next base: position 8,556,318 of record NW_028317929.1, on the reverse strand, counting down.
ACTACTAAACACTAAATATTTATATTTCAATATTTGTATTGAAAATCTGTAGAAACAGTATACAGGACTATAAAAAACAGAACCCACCCACATGATGAGTTGTAGAAAAACAATCAAAGTCATGGAATATATAGCTACATAATAATATATCGACCAATAATATAGTGAATAATAAACTGGAAACCCCAGTAGGGTATAGTCGAGTTTAAGCAACTATTCCATCAATCAAAAGGTGTGGGTATTATCATATAAACAATTAACAAAGGTAGAGAGACCAGAAATTAAAGAAAGAATTGAAAAAGAGGGTAAAGAATAAATCAACACTAAATATTTAAGCACAAGTCATAAGCAATTATAGAAAAATGAACTGGAAAAAAAACTCAGCCTCCCTTAGATGCCAAGTGTATTTTTTTTATAGTAAATGGGTACACTGTCATTGTAATCTGTATTTCCAACCTAAAAGAAAAAAACTTTTTTTTAAATTGTGCAACTACGAATAACTACAAAAACAATAGTAGAATGAGAAAAATTACAGCACTAAAAACACCACAGTAGGCAAAAAAATTGTACTCCCTATTGAGACAGAACAGTGCAACGTATCTTTTAATCCAAATTCTTCTTTACTCAAGGAAATTCCACATGCAGTGAAACAAATTCCTAAAAAAAAATGGTTTCGGCAAAGCAAAGTGGATGTGCTGCATAAAACAAGAGCAGATCATAGCTGTTAAGTCCTCATGCACACTGGACGTTTTTACAGCTGCTGTTTTTGGCTTTTGGCATTTTTTTCTACAGCCAGTAAACTCCCCAGCATGTTATCCTATGTGTCCATGCACACATAGACTGTAATAAGCGCTTTGGCAGGGGCGTTTTTTGCCTGAAAAAAAAGAACTAGTGGGTTTCTAGAGGAGTTTTTTTACCTGTAAAAATGCTTCAATGCTGAAAAACGTGGTAAAGCGCGCTGAACTGGCGTTTTTAGACTTTTTTGAGCTAAGAAAAAAAATTTAGAGGGTCAAAAAATTGCTAAATAACGCAAATGCGAAAAAAACATGGCAAAACGCTTAGCGCTAATGCAAAAATGCTAAAAAACGCTGAAAAACTCACGTTTTTAACCTGACTTTACACAGCTAACATTACCAGCGTTATTAAAATGCCCAGTGTGCATGGAGCCTAAAGCTAACGTGTAAAAGGTTGCAATTTGCTACAGTGCTACTACAGTTCTTGGCTTTAGGAATATACTGTTATATGTGTATGGTACATTATTCAATATTGTCTCTTTTTGGGCGTATTAGCCAGTGTTCACTATGTAGTTAGTGAAGTACTAAAATCTTGTCTTCCCATTTTCTGCTTTTAACATCTTATTTTGTTTGCAGTGATGCTTATAGACAGGTTGCATTATATAGAATATCAGTTTGTTTAATATTTTCATATATGGGATACAAGAAAAGAACATTGCCTGTGGTTTTTTTTTCAGCAGATTCTGGCTACACGCAAGAAAAAGCTAGATTCATTTTCTCAGGTTCAAATCCAATTGTGTTCTGCTCCCAGATGAATTCCAACTTTGATGTGTGTCTGTTAAAGGAAAGCTAGATTAAAGGACCAGTATAGTGAAAAATATTGTATTACCAAACTGTATGGGGTTAATACCTGTGATAATAGTATTCAGGATTCCTTCTTTTCCATTTCATATTCTATTATTTATATTTTTTCCACATTTACAGTGCATGCAAGCCAAACTGTTCAGCTTTAATTTCAGCTACAGGGTTTAGGGCAAATCATGTAACACCACCAGGGAGACTTACCATCGTGAGTTTTTATTCATATGGTTTAAACATTTTTTTTTTTTAAAGAAAAAAAACACATTGTAACTGCAACAACAATGCAGTGATTTTACTGCTGAACAAATAATATTGTTACCATGTTAATAGAAGTACAGTTGTGACCAAAATTATTCAACCCCCAATGCTGTAAAGGGGTTTAGGGACTATAGTGTACATTTGGAATTGTATTCAGAATCAAATCCTACAAGGACGTTGTAACTACCCAAATGCAACTAAAATGACATCAATTGTTTATGTAATACAGTAGTAAATGGTTCTTATGTGGTTTCTTCATTGCCACAATTATTCAACCCCTTAAAGACTACCACTCTGAAGAACAGAGGTTCATACAGGTGCTTTCCATCAGGTATTGAAAACACCTGTGGATGTCACCGAGCAGCAATCAAGCATAATAAGCACCAATTAGGCAGCTTTAAAATGACTGTGATACTCAGCTCCTTCTAGACATTTACTGGTGTGGTTACAAACATGGTGAAGGCAAGAGAATGGTCCAGGAAGACAAGAGAAGAGGTGATTTCTCTTCACAGGAAGGGCAATGGCTATAAGAAGATTGCAAAGATGTTAAACATACCAAGAGACACCTTAGGAAGCATCATTCGCAAATTCAAGGCAAAGGGCACTGTTGAAACGCTACCTGGTCGTGGCAGAAAGAAGATGCTGACTTCGACTGCTGTGCGCTACCTGAAGCGTAGAGTGGAGAGAAGTCCCCGTGTGACTGCTGAGGAACTGAGAAAAGATTTGTCAGATGTGGGTACAGAAGTTTCAGCCCAGACAATAAGACGCACACTGCGTAATGAAGGCCTCCGTGCCAGAACTCCCAGGCGTACCCCCTTGCTGTCTCCAAAGAATAAGAAGAGTCGACTGCAGTATGCCAAAAGCCATGTGGACAAACCACAAAAGTTGTGGGATAGTGTTCTGTGGACTGATGAAACAAAATTAGAACTGTTTGGGCCCATGGATCAACGCTATGTTTGGAGGAGGAAGAACAAGGCCTATGATGAAAAGAACACCTTGCCTACTGTGAAGCATGGTGGAGGGTCAATCATGCTTTGGGGCTGTTTTGCTTCTGCAGGTACAGGGAAGCTTCAGCGTGTGCAAGGTACCATGAATTCTCTTCAGTACCAGGAGATATTGGATGGAAACGTGATGCAGTCCGTCACACACCTGAGGCTTGGGAGACGTTGGACCTTTCAACAGGACAATGATCCCAAGCATACCTCCAAGTCCACTAGAGCATGGTTGCAGAGGAAAGGCTGGAACATTTTGGAGTGGCCATCGCAGTCACCAGACTTAAATCCGATTGAGAACCTCTGGTGGGACTTAAAGAAAGCAGTTGCAGTGCGCAAGCCTAAGAATGTGACTGAACTGGAGGCCTTTGCCCATGAAGAATGGGCGAAGATACCCGTAGATCGCTGCAAGACACTTGTGTCAAGCTATGCTTCACGTTTAAAAGCTGTTATAACTGTAAAAGGATGCTGTACTAAGTACTAAGATTGAATGTCACTTGGGGGTTGAATAAAACTGATAATGCTGTGAGCACAGAAAAGACATTTGTGGTTATTTCATTATAACTGTTATGTTATATTTGTCTGACCTACAAGTGCCTCTTTAATGTAAATGTAAGCAAGATGACTGAATGATCAAAAGCAATGTCAAACTGGCCAAAACACTCAATTTCAGTGGGGGTTGAATAATTTTGGTCACAACTGTAGAAAAGAATGGATCAGTTGGCAGAATCAACAGGTAAACTATGTTAGGGCTCTTTGACACTGCCACGGTAGATGGCTTTTTAGAGGGCGGTGTAGCAGCAGCTGCCAGGTATTCAGGAGACACTACTGCCACCTTCTGATGCCTGTTTTATTTTTTAAACTTTTGTTTTACATTGTAGGATTGCAATTGCGTGCTAAGTGTTTGGCTAATTGTTGTGCCGCAGCCCCGTTGGTCTAAATGGGCAAGTTTGACAGGCGGTGCCACTTATCAAACTCTGATGCCTGAGTTAAAAATACTTTGCCCATGAAGCAAAGTATTATAGGCTTAGCATATGTACAGCCCTATCAGGCTGTACTGTTAGAATTCTAGTGGGTGGCTGGGGGCCAGAAAAACCATGGATCAGCAGTCTGTTTTTACCACCCCTTGCTACCAGTGTAAAAGAGATCTAAACGGTGTGCTAAAAAAAAGTGCTTCAATAACAGACTGAAACTTTGGTGTTCTTGTTTCAGCCTAGGGGCCGCCAGGGCCATCTTATCATATAATTTACCAGCCCATTCCTTTTCTAAATGAACACAATGAGTGAAAGGTATTGATCACTCACTGTGTTCATTTATAACTGAAGCATAGTAAACTATGCTTCAGTTTATGAATGAACAGGAGGCTCTGAGGCAGCAGTAAGTAACTGGGAAATCTGTGTCCTCAGTCCCTGCCTCTGTCTCAAAAGTGAGACTTCAGGGGTCTGCATAGACCTCTGATATCTCCCCAAAGACCCCCAACAGTGTTGTGAAAAAAAATGTAAACACTTTTTTTAAAAACTGTAAATAAAATAATAAAAAAAAATCAGACCAAAATTCTAATCAGACTAAAAAGCCAAGTCCAATATGGAACATATTTTGGCCACACCCACTGTTTTCCTCAGTGTTTGGTGATGGCGGCAGTGCATGACTTTGCCCAGGGGCCCATAATACTATTAAAGTGTCACTGGGGGGTTTTACCTACCTAATCCTTCACTCCCTCAGCAGCTGGTGTTCTCCTCCCCTCCCCTACACTCACCTGTGTCCTCTTGTTCAGTGCAGGCATATGGGCTCTGCATTATATTTGATTACTCCAGTGGACCTGCAACTGCAAGAGCATAATGGAGAAAAGGATAAAGGATGAGTCTTACAGCCTGGGGGGAGCATGCACAAGCAGAGGGTTGGGTACGTAAATGTGCTTTTTCAGCACCCCCGACTTACCTGAGCATTTAACACTTACAATGCAGGGTTAGCCCCACTGCAAAGGAACACTTTTCCTTTCACTGGAGTTCAATTTTAATGTTGATATTAAATGAGGTTGCACATTATTTGAGACAAAGCTTAAATGCAACTGGTGTTAACCTAATTTGCTAATTTTAATTGTGTAAGTTAAAGTAATGCTGAGTACACACAATCCGATCCGATCTGCTTAACCCGAACGATAATTGGAAAGTGTTTACAGCTGCCTATCCAACAGAACTTGGTCCAATCACCAGCTTTTATTAAAGGGACAAGCTGCAAAACCAGCATCTGACCAGCAGCTGATCAGCTCTGGTAGCCAATGGCTGTGAGCACTGATCAGTGCGTTCTAGCAGGAAGCGGGGGCAGTCCACCTGTCAGAACACAACAGCTGAGCAGGGGAGATCACCACACTAACATTGCATAGTTAGTACGTTAACCTCTCTTTTCAACTCTCTCATTGTGTCAAGTATACATCCTAGCTGGCTACAATTGTGATTCTGGAGTTCGTTCTATGCAGCTGCTGGCCAACCCTCTCAAAAAATTGCATTTTGTTGCTAACCTTATATTGGGAGCGATCTAATTCTAAGCTTGGTAAATGCAGATCACCGTGTTCCCTGGTTCTGAGCACTATCATCTGTAACCCTCAAAAGAAAGATTGCACAGAATGCAATCATACGCCAGAAGGATTAAGTTGTTTGCCACTTTCCGTTACTTATTATTCCTACCTATTAGTGATGAGCAAATCTACTTGGGTTTGTTTCACATTCACGTTCTAAAAATCAGCAAATTGCAAGCTATAATGCAAACTCCATTGAAGTGGGTTGCACAGCACTTAGCAGAAAATTATCCATCATACATTCTGTAAAGGGACTGCAGAGTCCATGCCTGGATTATACAAATGGCCAACTTTTGGGATAGACAACTTCAAGCTGCTGCTGAGGTGCTGTCATTAGTGGTGGACCTTAACGCCTTTAACCTAGTAACCAGCATACAGTAATCTCTCATTAAAATTGGTCACATATTTATTTCAGGTACTTATATAGAGCCGTCAATATATGCAGTGCTTTACTTATATACAGTATATTGTACATTCACATCAGTCCCTAATCTTCAAGGGGTGAACAATCTAAGGTCCCTAACTTACATTCATATATACAGATACTAGGGCCAATCTAGACAGCATCCAATTACCCTACCAGCATGTCTTTGGAGTGTGGGAGGAAACCGGAGTACCCGGAGGAAACCCACACTAGCACAACATGCAAACTCCAGGCAGGAGGTGCCGTGGCTGGGATTCAAACCAACAACCCTAGTACTGCCAGGCGGAAGTGCTAACTATTTTTCCACTGTGCTGCTTTGCATAGCGTTCATAATTCTGTTCTCAGGTAGCACATAAGGCACTATGTAACCCACTGTTTAGTACATTCTTCAGAGCCAAATCTAGGGGGGTGCTGGGGTGGGCTGTGCCCACTCAGATTTTAGTTGAGCCCCCCAGGTCTCTGAGAGAGCCTGGCTCATCCATGAGCCAGCCTTATGGGACAATTGATGTCGGAGAGCACACTGATGCAGACAGTTAAGGTAAGGGGTACTCTGATTGGGAAAATCCATGCAGGGGATCACTGTGATTGGGGATACCAGATGTAAAGAGGCACTCTGATTTAGACACCTGATGTAAGGGCTACTCTGATGGGGTAACTGATATCATGTAAGGGGGCACTTTAATGGGAACAGTTAATTTAAGGAGAGCATTGATGGGGACACTGGATGCTAGGGGGCACTCTGATGGGACATTGGTTTTAAGAGACATTTCAATGGGGACAGTTGATGTAAGGGGGACTCTGATGGGGACAACTCATGTAAGGGAGCACTCTGATTGGGATCCTGATGGAAGGGGGTACTCTGATGGGGACCCTGATGTAAAAGGGTACTCTGGTGGGTAGCCTGATGTAAGGGGGCACTTGGATGGGTACGCTGATAAGGACATCTGATATAAGGGGGCACAGGTTCTGTTTAACCACTTCAAGTCCGGATACTTTTACCCCCTTCCTATCCAGGCCAATGTTCAGCTTTCAGCGCTATCACACTTTGAATGACAATAGCGCGGTCATGCAACACTGTACCCATATGAATTTTTTAGCATTTTTTGAGACAGATAAAGTTTTATTTTGGTGGTATTTATTCACCAATGGGATTTTTATTTTTTTTGCTATATAAATGAAAATGTCCAAAAATTTTGAAAAAAAAGTGTTTTTTTTTAGTAAAACTTTGCAAATAAATAATCTTTCTTCATAAATCTTGGCCAAAATGTATTCAGTTACCTTTTTAATAAAAAAAAAAATAACCCCAATTAGTTTATAACCAAAAATTATATTTAAAAAAAAAAGTTTACATTTTTATTTTATTTTTTATATTTATTATGTATGTTTTATTTTATTTTTTTACATACTGTCAGTACAGTGTCACCATGGTGACACTGTACTATTTGTGGGGGGGTTAGGAAGATTTTTTTTTTTTTTTTTTTTTTTTTAAATTACACTGATTGCTTTTATACCCATAAAGGCTGTACAAGCAATAATTTCTCCTTCTCTGTGGCTGCATTCTTGCAGCCATTGAGAAATACTGTGTGAGCTGTGATTGGTCACAGCTTGTCACATGGTACAAGGATGTTATGAATAGCCTTGTACCACGTGACCTCTGTGATCATTCACAGATTTCACACGTAAGCAATGATGTCAGAAGTGACATCTTGTGTACTACTGTTCATGTGATCACTGATTGGCCAATCAGTGATCACATGATCGGGACCTCCCCATTTATAAACGGCCACCTGCCCCTGCACTGCCACCATCCGGCCGTTTATATTCAACGGCCGGATGGGAAGTGGTTAATCACCCTAATCTAATGACAGCCTAATATATACTAGTGTTTCCCAGGTCATGACATAGTGTGACAGACTGTCAGTGACTCACACACAGTGTTGACATTGTGCCCCTTGACTCTTCTTTACTGCACCCCCATATCAGATAGGCTAGATTGGGCCCTGCTATTCTTTCAAAATTGAGACTCCAGTTTGTAGTATTCCTATATATATCACCTTCCCTGTAATGTACATATTCCAGCACAACACACCAAAGATGAGATTATGTTTTATAAATATTTTATATATACAATGTTGTATTAATTTCACCCAAAACTTTATATAATATTCTGAGATTCCCTATATACAGATCTTAAAATGTTTAGTACAATCATTAGAAAAATCCTGCATTGGTATAGGAAATCAACCACTAATTACTGGAGATATAACATGCTACTAAAAGAATATATTTCATTACGCCAGTATTTGCTAAAATAAACTAATTCAGTATCCTGATGAAAAAATGCTATCTGTACCCAGAACTGGATGTTCAGAAAAAAATAAGACTTTTAGGATAAACTAATGTGGGGGTCATTTTACATATTAGTAGACATAATATAGTATGCTTGATAAAGTTATTGCACAATGGTTATAGAACTAGAATTATCTAATCTGTAAAAGTCAGGTCTGCTGTTTTTTACTTTTTAGTTTTGTGCCCAAGGATATTTCTGCACTTGAGCAGCAAAAGATGTTCAGATAAGAAAGACACTCCTTGTAGTTGTGGTTTGAAGGAGAACCTGTAGAGCTTCTGGCAGTCTCTTGTTCTTTCCTCTGATCTTATCACCCATGGAATAGCTGATTTGAGTAAGAAGTCTTGTATAGCCACACATACGAAAAGATGCTGTTAAGGGGTACATGGTTAAAAAAAGGAAAAATACCAAACAGCAGCAAATGACCTTGCACAAGTAAAATCAGCATTAATAATGTGTTCTGTTTTTAAAAAGAAAATTACACATTTCTTTAGGAAAAAATAAATACTCATAGTGGACCTTTAACGTGCCCCAAACGGGACAAAATGACAAGTTCATTGTAAAGGAGGTACTTTAGGTACACTGTACTTACCTTCTCAGTGCTGCCTTGTCTCCCCGATGCATCACCCAAGATTCCTGTGTAAGTTTCCACAGTTCTTTGGACTTGTGACTGGCTGCTCCTGCACTGAACTATGCATTGTGCGAAAGCATGGGAGCGTTATGTATTCTCCTGTGTCTGAAATACCTGTTATTTCCCATGAGGTCTAGTGGTGAATGGAGGCAGCGGGGTAGCGCAGGAAATGTATTTTCCTGAGCTACCCTGCACTACCATCCCCATGTAGTTGACTTTTCCTAAACTACCCATCCTTTGTAGCAACAGTGCTGAGCTCAGTTGATGCCGCTACAGAGATTGGGAAAGCGCACTGTGCATGCTTGGGTTTTGAACTAGGAAGATCACTCACTCCTGTAAAATTGGGGACAAGTTTACAACATATAGTGCATCTTAACTTTTAGGCTTATCACTTACAATGGGAGATTTTCTGCTTGGTTTTGGGGTGCCATTCATGGCCTACAGATGCAGCAGTTAAAGCAGAAATTTATCCATAACAACTAGACAAAAAAATTATGTCCTTTAGCATGGAACATACATTCCTCATTAAAGTGGTAGTAAACTTTTATCTGGCACCTTTACCTACAGGTGAGCAATAATAAAGTTTACCTGGAGGTAAAATGAATATCTCCTAAATCAGGGCTTGAAATATCCACTCGCCTGCTCGCCAATGGCGAGTGGAAATTATGGTGGGGGCGAATGTGTCCCCCAGGGCAGGGGCGTATCTACTGCAAGGCAAACAAGGCGTTTGCCTAGGGTGGCAATTTTTAGGGAGGTGGCACCGCCCCCTGGAAGAAGGGACCTTTTGGGCAGCAGCGGACAGAGCCATGCAGGGCCGCCAGCAGAGGGGTCGCACTGGTACCCTTGCAGTAGCCCGGACAGCAGGAGAAGTGATGCGGGGAGGGCAGTTGCAGAGCGATGCTCTTGTACCTCTCCCTCCAGCAGCTGACAAGCCAGGACCAGAGGACAGCCTGGAGCAGGGAGAGGAGAAGTGTTAGAGAGGAATAAGCTCGGAGCAGGTGAGCTGTGCTGAGGAAGTGTTTGTGTGCAGCCCTATACGATGTGAGAAAGGAAGAGAGAGAGAAGGGGAAGAGAGAGAGGGAAGAGAGAGAGGAGGAGAGAGAGGGGGAAGAGAGAGAGGGGAGGGAGAGAAAGAGAAGGAAGGGAGAGAGGGGAGAGAGGTGAGAGAGAGGGGGGAGAGAGAGGGGGAGAGAGAGGCAGAGATAGAGAGGAAGGAGAGAGAGACAGAGAAAGAGAGGGAAGGGAGAGAGAGGGAGAAGAGAGGCAGGGAGAGAGAGGGATGAGAGAGACAGAGAAAGAGAGGGAAGGGAGAGAGAAGGGAGAGAGAGAGAAGGAGAGAGAGGGGGGGGAGAGAGATGGAAGAGAGAGAGGGAAGGGAGGCACTGAGAGAGGGGGGAGAGAGACAGAGAAAGAGAGGGAAGGGGGAGAGGGGAGAGAGAGGAGAGAGAGAGGGAAGATGTGTGTTTCTGTGTATGTACATGTATCTGTGTGTATGCGTGTCTGTACGTGCCTGTGTGTTTACATGTGTCTGTATGTGTGTGTGTGTGCGTGTGCGCGCGTGTGTGTACATGTTTCTGTGTGTGTATGTGTGTGTGTTTATGTACATATCTGTGTGTGTGTGTGTGTGTGTGTATATACATGTCTGTGTGTGTGTGTATGTACATGTCTGTGTGTGTGTGTATGTACATATCTCTGTGTGTGTACAGGTGTCTCTGTTTGTGTGTGTTTGTTGGTGGCGAGTAACTCAAAGGCCTGGCTAGTAGCTCAGGACTTGAAATTTTAAGCCCTGTCCTAAATATGCACCATTTAGGAAATATTCCAGTGAGCATCAGCTGCTGACGTCACCGGCGCATGTGCTCTGAAGGGACGGCATACTTGTGCCGTTCCTGTAGAGCAGTGGTTCTCAACCTTTCTAATGCCGCGACCCCTTAGGGGAATAGTGCCACGTCATTGTTGTCAGTGGGAGGAATAGTGCCTCATCATTGGTGTCAGTGGGAGGAATAGTGCCCCATCACTGATGTCAATGGGAGGAATAGTGCCCCATCATTGGTATCAGTGGTAGGAATAGTGCCCCATCATTGGTGTCAGTGGTAGGAATAGTGCCCCATCATTGGTGTCAGTGGTAGGAATAGTGCCCCATCATAGGTGTCAGTGGGGGGAAGAGTGCCCCATCATTGGTGTCAGTGGGAGGAATAGTGCCCCATCATTGGTGTCAGTGGGAGGAATAGTGCCACGTCATTGGTGTCAGTGGGAGGAATAGTGTCCCATCACTGATGTCAAAGGGAGGAATAGTGCCCCATCATTGGTGTCAGTGGTAGGAATAGTGCCCCATCATTGGTGCCAGTGGTGGGAATAGTGCCCCATCATAGGTGTCAGTGGGGGGAATAGTGCCCCATCATTGGTGTCAGTGGGAGGAATAGTGCCCCATCATTGGTGTCAGTGGGAGGAATAGTGCCCCATCGTTGGTGTCAGTGGGGGGAGGAATAGTGCCCCATCGTTGGTGTCAGTGGGGGGAGGAATAGTGCCCCATCGTTGGTGTCAATGGGAGGAATAGTGCCCCATCATAGGTGTCAGTGGGGGGAATAGTGCCCCATCATTGGTGTCAGTGGGGGGAATAGTGCCCCATGATTGGTGTCAGTGGGGGGAATAGTGCCCCATCATTGGTGTCAGTGGGGGGAATAGTGCCCCATCATTGGTGTCAGTGGGGGGAATAGTGCCCCATCATTGGTGTCAGTGGGAGGAATAGTGCCACGTCATTGGTGTCAGTGGGAGGAATAGTGTCCCATCACTGATGTCAATGGGAGGAATAGTGCCCCATCATTGGTATCAGTGGTAGGAATAGTGCCCCCATCATTGGTGTCAGTGGTAGGAATAGTGCCCCATCATTGGTGCCAGTGGTAGGAATAGTGCCCCATCATTGGTGTCAGTGAGGGGAATAGTGCCCCATCATTGGTGTCAGTGGGGGGAGGAATAGTGCCCCATCGTTGGTGTCAGTGGGGGGAGGAATAGTGCCCCATCGTTGGTGTCAGTGGGGGGAGGAATAGTGCCCCATCGTTGGTGTCAATGGGAGGAATAGTGCCCCATCATAGGTGTCAGTGGGGGGAATAGTGCCCCATCATTGGTGTCAGTGGGGGGAATAGTGCCCCATCTTTGTGTCAGTGGGGGGAATAGTGCCCCATCATTGGTGTCAGTGGGAGGAATAGTGCCCCATCACTGGTGTCAGTGGGAGGAATAGTGTCCCATCACTGGTGTCAGTGGGAGGAAAAGTGCCCCATCATTGGTGTCAGTGGGAGGAATAGTGCCCCATCACTGGTGTCAGTGGGAGGAATAGTGCCCCATCATTGGTGTCAGTGGGGGGAATACGGCCCCATTATTGGTGTCAGTGGGAGGAATAGTGCCCCATCATTGGTGTCAGTGGGAGGAATAGTGCCCCATCATTGGCGTCAGTGGGAGGAATAGTGCCCCATCGTTGGTGTCAGTGGGGGGAGGAATAGTGCCCCATCATTGGTGTCAGTGGGAGGAATAGTGCCCCATCATTGGTGTCAGTGGGAGGAATAGTGCCCCATCATTGGTGTCAGTGGGGGGAATACGGCCCCATTATTGGTGTCAGTGGGAGGAATAGTGCCCCATCATTGGTGTCAGTGGGAGGAATAGTGCCCCATCATTGGTATCAGTAGGAGGAATAGTGCCCCAACATTGGCGTCAGTGGGAGGAATAGTGCCCCATCGTTGGTATCAGAGGGAAGTATAGTGCCCCATCGTTGGTGTCAGTGGGAGGAATAGTGCCCCAACATTGGTGTCAGCGGGAGGAATAGTGCCCCATCGTTGGTATCAGTGGGAGGAATAGTGCCCCATCGTTGGTATCAGTGGGAGGAATAGTGCCCCATCATTGGTGTCAGTGGGGGGAGGAATAGTGCCCCATCATTGGTAATAGTGACACCAATGATTGGGCACTATTCCTCCCACTGACACCAATGATACTTACCTTGCTGACCCCTGCTCCAGCCTGGGCTCGCTCGCTCCCTCCCTCTCCCATGGTACAAACACTTACAGGTCAGATGGCTTCCTTCTCCGGCCGCTTTCCTCCTCTTCACTCGCTCGTGCTTCGCGGTGCCGCTCGGCTCCTCCTTTCCAAGCTCCACCTCCTCGCCGGTGATTGGCCGCCTGTGTGCCTCTCTTGAGCTACAGTTCCGGCGGCCAATCACCGACGAGGAAGGATTGATCCCGGGGGTGTGTCCAGATGACAGGGACGGAATGTCATCCCGCCCACACCTGCAGACGGATCAAGGAGCGGTGTCTCGGTTCCTAAGGCCATCGGAAATATGTGTTTTCCGATGGTCATAGGCGACCCCTGGGAAAGTGTCGTTCGACCCCCAAAGGGGTCGCGACCCCCAGGTTGAGAACCGCTGCTGTAGAGCCATGGATGTGACTCCCACCCTCATGCACAGGATTGATGTCATTGACTATTCAAGCAGCAGCAGCTTGCGAACCCAGAAGGAAGACTGGATGAAGATGGAAGCCCTGTCAGTGTTGACAGCGTGCCACTGGAGGGCTTTGTTTTAAGGTAAGTCTTTCATAATGGCCTAGTATGCAGTGCTTTGCAGGAGGAAATCTTTTTTTTTTTTTTTTATTTCACCACTTTACTTCTGCTTCAGTTATGCTACCAAAATTAGCGTGTGCTGTAAATTGCCTCTAGTATTATTCCTGTTTCTTCTTGCTGAAGGCTGCTATTTTGTTGAAGCCCAGAGCCCCTGAGCAGCAGCAGATCTTTAGCCTGTCAGCAGATCAGCCTCTACATTTTAAGCACTGTGCCAAAAAATAGAGAGCAACTGAGCATGTGCAGAGCAGGGTGAGGCAGTGTATTATTTCATTTTACACAGTATAGGCACTTATTTTTAAAGCTTTTACATAGCTATACCTGCAAAAGGGGCCAGCCTGGGGTGATCTAGCAGGACGTTGTTTTCTGACTAAAGTTCAACTTTAGCCTAAGCAAAATTTCTATAAGCTGAACAGTATTTTTTTTTTTACTGATGCCCCCGAACTGCATACTTAATTTTTTCAAAAGGTAAACTTAGCTTTAAAGTTCACCATATACATTATAATCTAATTATACAATCTTCTTCAGATCTACCAACAAGTATGTAGAGCAAGGGTAGGTCTGATTGGCTACAAAATCATTGGATAATTTGGGAAGGTCTTCACTCAGTTTACTCTAAATTTGATTAAATGGTCCGATTGTAACTCGTAGGGTAAGTCTTAAATCACGAAATTCTAACACAGAAATAGCTGCCTTTATTTTATACTTACTTTTATTACACATCTGTCATTTATTCTGAGGTTGCCCCCCACTAGGTCCACTGCAAATACATATCAAAATGTTGGACTTCTATCCAAATTTTCTTTCTTGCTCCCTTGACATCCAGAGTGACATCGTCACCCAGACACCTGTAAATAGTTGTTAACTCTGGAAAATTTGATGTATCTGACATAACCACCTTTGTACTGTTTCCAAGAGATACTTTTTTTTGATCCTGCTGTGGTAAACATCTATTGTTATGTTGCAGCAAAGCACACTTGTGCTAACGAAAATGCTAATGACAGATTAATTTCTCAGCCTTAGCAGACACAACAGTTTGTATTCGGGGTATTTGCTAAGCAACTTGGATATTCTATAATGAATTGCGGATTCCACAACCTAGGTTTGTGAATGTTTATTACATTTGTTGCTGTGTGTTTCTTTAAATTATTCATTAAAACTGAACTCCAGACAAACAACCAAATACACAGCTGTGTTATGAATATCTTAACTTTTTTATATGGTTTGCAATTCTGTCCAGCCGCGCTGACTTATACCCCATTGCCAGACAGTATAGCCAGGAGGGTGACACAAATTTTCTGTGTAAGTATTAAAGTTTAGCTGCCGACAGATATAAAAGCACTAATGTAGCAGGAGTGTCACTAGTGTCAGGCACCTAAGGCACATGTTCTGCATCTCCTGCAGGGTGCTCCAGGTATGCCAACCACCCATACAATAACACAAAATCCCTATGATCTGTGTTGTCATTAGAAAATGCAGATCATAGGCAAAGGTACAGAGCCAATCCGAATGTCTCTGTGCCTAATTATCACACTTGAGCATCTGTTCTTTCTTCCTCTGTCACTAATCCTCTTTCTCTTCCAGCACTTCTCCGAAGAGTAACACGACTCCCACTAACCACCAATAAAAGGGGGGCACACTGACCACAAATTTATGGGAGCACAGATACTGACCACTGGCTCCAGGCATTATTTTTTCCTTTTAAGCACCAACGCTATGCATGTTTTTTCCCAATGTCTACTAATGCTGGCCTTTTTTATCTCTAGATGACCACAGATACTGGGTATTTTTTCTCAAAACATTTCTAGTGCTGACCACTGACGTCAATCATTTTTTTTCCTCTAATTGACTGAAGACACCAGCCATCTTTTCCTCTTGCCGACAAGCAATAAAAGGGGTACTAAGACACATACTGCTGACCGCTGAGCTGCCTGTATTTTCACATGCAATAAGAGCAAATACCAAAATTGTACTTGATTTTTTATTTCAATTGATTCTATCCCCCTCTACAGCAGTCTGAGAGAGGGCATGGCAACCTTAGAATCCAATCAAGTGTATTTTATTCATATGTGTTGACAAGGTCTTTTCTGACAGGAGAAGACAGCAAAGAGAAGACCTCATAAGACTGTTGCTACTTCTTCGCTGTTCAGTAACAGGCTAGAGGCAGGGAGATGGCCAGGCTGTATAGCTTGCCTGCCATAAAGAGAGGTCAGGTCACTGGCAAAGCTGTTCCGTCTATAAGCTGAGGAGTCCTTAACTAAGGCTGAACTCTGGTAACCTGGTGGGACCAACTTGAATTGTATCTGTTGATTCAAGTTTATGTTAACCCCATGCTTGTCAGGTCTAACAATGAATGCCTAGCTTCATACAAAGCACAGAGAAAAGGAGGGGATATGGGACTTTAAGGTGCGTAATAACAAATTGAAAGTACATAAAGTATTATAAAATATACATAATTTATTGATGACATCATATTAAAAGGCCCATAAAGTTCTGTGTCTTCCTACGCCAAAAAAGTATTATAAAAACGTGTAACAGTAGTACACTATAAAATATAGACACCATCACATTCTAAAAACATCAGAAACTTAAAGAAGAACACTAATGCGTTTCGACTTGCAGATAACATATGTCTTAATGAAACGCGTTAGTCTCTTTATAAGATTTCAAATGGTTTTAGAATGTGATGGCATTCTTCCAGCCTGAGGGATGTGGTACTGTGTACAGCTTGGTTGAGCAGAAGAACCCCCTTAAATATAGACTGCCTAGCTTTGTTTTGAGGGATTCTTCACCATTACAACCCTATTTCTGCCTGCCTGCTAATTTTCTGACTTGGCCTGCAGCTGGTATTAACGCTCTCACTTCTCTTTTCACTTTGGATTAACTGCTTTATTGTTTATGATGTCCAAGCTACCTTTGGCTTAGCTATTTCTGCTTGCCTACGCTGTCTACTATTACTACTTTATTGCAATGAGAGCGGTCACCACTAGCTACATTCTCTTTTTTTACTCCCCAAATACTGCACAGCAATTGTGTTTACTATTCAGTAACTCTCTTCTTGAGCAGGGGAGGGTTATTTAATGAGCCTTAAACTATTTGGTGACCAGTTCACTTTAACAGTTATGTTCCAGTTTGAACTCTAGGTTTTTAACCACTGACAATGTTGTCACATTTTTACAGTGTTGGGTTGAGGGACAATTATAATGATGTGATGGGTTTTTTTCATTCAATTGTTAATTGCTTACTGCCCCTAATATAGATTATTGATTTTAGTCTTACTACCTGGATCACATTAAGTACCTGTTTTCTGCAGAGGTCATTGCTTATTTGTTTGCATTTATAATTCATATTTGAGGTTTGCTATTCCATACCTGATATGATGAGTTGGCAGACTATATACTAATATTGCCCTCTTTTACAGAGTTACTGTATTAGTAACACAATTTATAAATGTGCTGTCTATCATGGTGGTGTGTATCTCCTGACTATGTGGATAGGAATACAAATCCTTTGACAGATAAACAGATCCCAGATAGGTACAGTCATGGCCGAAATTGTTGGCACCCTTGATATTTTTCCTGAAAATCAAGTATTTCACACAAAAAAGGTATTGCATTAACACATGTTTTGCTATACACATGTTTATTCCCTTTGTATGTATTGGAACAAATATAAAACAGAGGCAGAAAAGCAAATATGACATAATGTCACACAAAACCCCAAAAATGGGCTGGACAAAAGTATTGGCACCCTTAACTTAATATTTGGTTGCACACCCTTTGGAAAACATAACTGAAATCAGTCGCTTCCTATAACCATCAATAAGCTTCTGACACCTCTCACCCGGAATTTTGGACCACTCTTCCTTTGCAAACAGCTCCAGGTCTCTCTTATTGGAAGGACACCTTTTCCCAACAGCAATTTTAAGATCTCTCCACAGGTGTTCAATGGGATTTAGATCTGGGCTCATTGCTGGCCACTTCAGAACTCTCCAGCGCTTCTTTGCCATCCATTTCTGAGTGCTTTTTGACGTATGTTTGGGGTCATTGTCCTGCTGGAAGACCCAGGATCTTGGACGCAAACCCAGCTTTCTGACACTGGGCCCTACAGTGCGACCCAAAATCCTTTGGTAATCCTCAGATTTCATGATGCCTTGCACACAGTCAAGGCACCCAGTGCCAGAGGCAGCAAAACAACCCCAAAACATCATTGAACCTCCACCATATTTTACCGTAGGTACTGTGTTTTGTTCTTTGTAGGCCTCATTCCGTTTTCGGTAAACAGTAGAATGATGTGCTTTACCGAAAAGCTCTATCTTGGTCTCATCTGTCCACAAGACGTTTTCCCAGAAGGCTTTTGGCTTACTCAAGTACATTTTGGCAAACTGTAGTCTTGCTTTTTTATGTCTCTGTGTCAGCAGTGGGGTCCTCCTGGGTCTCCTGCCATAGCGTTTCATTTCATTTAAATGTCGACGGATAGTTCGCGCTGACACTGATGCTCCCTGAGCCTGCAGGACAGCTTGAATGTCTTTGGAACATGTTTGGGGCTGCTTATCCACCATCCGGACTATTCTGCGTTGCAATCTTTCATCAATTTTCCTCATCCGTCCACGACCAGGGAGATTAGCTACAGTGCCATGGGTTGCAAACTTCTTGATAATGTTGCGCACTGTGGACAAAGGCAAATCTAGTTCTCTGGAGATGGACTTGTAACCTTGAGATTGTTGATATTTTGCCACAATTTTGGTTCTCAGGTCCTCAGACAGTTCTCGTCTCCTCTTTCTGTTGTCCATGCTTAGTGTGGCACAGACAGACACACAATGCAAAGGTTAAGTGAACGTCTCTCCTTTTTATCTGCTTTCAGGTGTGATTTCTATATTGCCCACACCTGTTACTTGCCCCAGGTGAGTTTACAGGAGCATCACATGCTTGTAACATTCTTATTTATCCGCAGTTGTGAAAGGGTGCCAATACTTTTGTCCAGCCCATTTTTGGAGGTTTGTGTGACATTATGTCGAATTTGCTTTCTTTCCTCCCTTTTTTTGTTTTGTCCCAATACACACAAAGGGAATAAACATGTGTATAGCAAAACATGTGTTAATGCAATACGTTTCGTGAGAAATACATGATTTCCTGGAGAAATATCAAGGGTGCCAACAATTTCGGCCATGACTGTATATCAATGGTTCATTCTTCCCAATCCCCAGCTTGTAGATTTGATCATGAATACACACTGGTAAACCACTGACTATGCTCACTCTGCTCTTTCCTCCTGTCTGCAACTGTGTATGTAACACAGCCTGGTTCACTCTTAATGCTGTTCCTCCCTCCCCCAGTTTGAATCAATCTCTTTTTCTGTCTTCTTCAGCCATCCCTTACACAGATTGATTCAAACTGGGGGAGGGAGGAACAGCATTAAGAGTGAACCAGGCTGTGTTACATTCACAGCTGCAGACAGGAGGAAAGAGCAGAGTGAGCATAGTCAATGGTTTACCAGTGTGTTTTCATGATCAAATCTACTCTGTTTTTCTGTCTTCTTCAGCCATCCCTTACACAGAGTCAGGTACTTACAGTATACTGGTTGTATGTAAAAATGCATTTAATATTTTCTAAAGGATTAACAACTGCATTAAATTAGTTTTGTTACATCTGCTATTGCAGGCCACAGACGGTTCATTTATCGGGCGAATTTTCGTCCAAAAGAATAATAATCAGCCGATATTCGCACCGTTAGTGGGGCAATGTCATCGGCCGATTTTCGCGGTTCCTGCTCATTTATTTTATCGGTCATGCTGGAAAATTTACGAAAAACGGCTGATTTTCGTAATCATTGGTGACAACAGAACGACCGATGTTTCGTTTTTCGGCCGAAAATTCTGTCGATAAATGAACCGTCTATGGCCTGCATAACAATACATCTGTTCTGTAAATATAATGCAGTTACCAGCTATTACAGCATATAAAAAGGTTCAGCTTGACTACCTAATTGCCAGCCACACAAATATATCTGAGGGCACTAACAGATTTAGGAGAATAGCAGAATCCAGAATGCCTCTTTTAGTATCATTCTCTCCAGCACAAAAAACTGCTTTCTTAGCAGAATATATATCACCTTTTGTTGCACACGAAATAAACTATAAGATATAGAGTATCTAATTCTACAGCTCATCTGCAGAACAAAGCAAGGAGTTCATTCTTTTATGAGTCCATTATTTTTTTTTATCTCTAGGACTACAACAAAAATGATTTAGCGGCATTGCATTATTCATCTGCTGATGGAGTGGACCGCATGTATGATTTCTCACTGATTACTTTGCAGATGGGGAGGACTGCTGATCCTGTTAATGAGATTCAGAGGGCTGAATAAAAAAAAAATACAAGATAACCTTATAGGCTCAAATTACTTCTGCCTTCAGAAAAAAAATGGTTTTCCCTCATTCCATTATCATTTACATGAAAAAAGTGGCAAAAGAAAATGCATAATAAAAAAAAAATATATCATTCAGGTTGCAATAGTAACAAAAACATAATTCAGAGAGAGTGAGCATGCATATTAAGAAAAAAAATATTTGCTTTGCTTTTACACAGATCTAATTTAAATTACATTTACTGGAGTCATTTTGCTAGTTAGTGTGCCTCGTTTAATATTTTCTGGCTGCAAGAATACAACAGGGGTTTCTTCATTTCAAGTCAATTTTGTACAACGACATATCACTGTGCAACAGTACTTTAATGCAGTCTATACTGTATGTCTAGCACAGAAAACTAATTTCATTGTGTTATACAGTATGCCAGCTATAGCACCACATTTACAGCTTTACAGTTATAGATTAATTAAAGAGACCTTGTAACCATCTTATAAAATTGCAAGGAAAAGCACAGCACAATCAAGTATTTAAAATACTTACTTGCAGTGTTTTTCCATTGCAAAAGTTATTTTTTATTCATTTGCAATGTGCCTTTGAACTGGCTAGAAATTTTGACTACTCCAGGAGCGTAAATTCCATAGCATAGCCCATCTGTCCTTGCATGTCTTAGACTTCTTTCTTCCGGGAGTGTCTATTTACTGTCTCTGCTGACCTAGCATCAAAACCCATCCCCTCTTATTAGGGGTCATCTTATCAACCTAAGTGCTATAGCGAACAAGCAGAGAAAGTAGCACGTTGATGCTCTTCTCTCTACTATAGAGCAACTAGAGCTCCCAATAGGCAATTGCCCACCCAAAAACTTATCTCGAAGCTAACACAAGCCAGACATGACCTTCGCACATTGTTAAGGTATTCCCATGACCGCCATCTTAGAAGCTTGAAAGCTAATTTTTATCAACATATCAACAAAGCGAGTTAATTATGTGCAAGTTAAAGAAAAACTACTTAAAACGGAGCTCCACCCAAATAGGGAAGTTCCACTTTAAGGCCTTTCCCCCTCCCTGTCTTCTGGGGGGAAGCAGTTACCTCACTTTAACAAGTACCTGCTCCTACTTATGCTCCAACCACCTAGGCAATTGGAAGCTGAAGTTCTCCTCCTTCCCCGCAGTCTTCTGGGACACGTGACAGATCCTAGAAGACTGTAGGACAAATCACAATGCACAGCATGAATCATGCATGCAAAGTTGGCACCCGGCTGTGAAGCCGCAAGCTGTCACAACTGGATGCCCACAGTTGAAATGCTGGCACCAGGGACAGAAGATGGTAAGGAACAGCTTGGGTGAGCAGATAAACTCTCTTATAAGACATACAAATTGAGTCCAATGCAATTTTACTTCTCATAGTATAGTACAGAGAATATTTTCCAGTCTCTTGAAGTGTAAAAATACAATAATCTTCCCAGTCTATTGCCTGTTATGAAGACTTGAGACTAACCGAGGAAACATGGAAAAAGACAGGGAGGGACTAACTAGGATTATACTACCTAGCACTAAACAGGAGGGAATATAAGAAGAATTTACCAAATGCTCAAATAAATAAGTTGCTGTGGCACTACTAGGTGTCAGTAGACAATACAACATAATAAAATCCAATGCAATTCAGGAACATTGTAAGTTGAACACAACAGAAACTAAATAAAACAATGCAGAAAAACTATAGCCAGAGACTAATCTATCATACATGGTATTTACAATACATACAGGGAAACTGATAAGGATACATGGAAGAGAAAGCACTAGCAGGGATGGGGCTGAGCAAGGTGGAGAACAGAATCGCATGTGAACCATGAGGACATAGAAACTTAGAAAACCAGGTTAAATTTTGAGGCATCTGAGGTTGGGTATACACTAGTAAAAAGTTTACCACAAATTCATATGAAAATTCTCAGAACATTTGACTGTCTTTTGGAAGTAGTTCAAAATCTGGCTTTTAACAATCGAGTTTGGAATGAATGGTCTTTACCATACAAAAACTACATACACTGTACATTGAATTTGTACATTGAAGAAAAAATTTCCATCCTGCTCTTTTGAATTTTCTCTTTACTGTGGTCATAAACAAACACTGATTTGACCCAATAATGATTAGAAAACTGAACAAATGTTCTTACAATGAAATATGTCAGACAACATTTTACCAGTATATAGCTATTACTGTTACATGATGTCAAAACAAAACAAACAGGTATGACTACCATATTTTCCATATACTTCTATTGTGCTGTAGTCATCAATCATACATCCATATTTGCAATGTACTACAAATCTAATTAACTCATCGGGGGCAACTTAGTGTATAAAAGATAACTCTACCCTCAGTTTTTGATAAGAGATTCAGAAGGTACACACATCTAGCTAGGCATTTAGATACAAAAGTTAAAAGGCTATTCCAGTACATTATCCTTACTAGAAGTGGTTTAAAGTTGTTCACATGATGATCCTTCAAAGTAGGAATAACTTCAAAATAAGTTATGTGTAAAATGGCATCAGAATCCGCGTTGGTTCATTCAAGAATTAGCTGCCAGCACTGTATTCTGATACAGAGAATACAAAGCATACACATAAAAGTGCAGTTCTAAAAATGAGAATATTATACAATATCTAAATTGATATAAAAAAAAAAAACACTGTGAAATGAATAAGTAAGTCCCAGTGCAAAAGGACACTGTGAAAAGTCCTTAAATACAATCATATGTCTTCAATCACTAGGATGATCATATATGTCCAGGTGCAGCACATATCACCCCACTCAGTGTAAAATATCCTTAAGTGCAATCATATATCTTCAATTAATATGGTGATCAGATAATTCAAGTGCAACATGTGTCACCCCACTCAGTGCTCATGGGAGGCTTGAACCTTTAAGCAGACACAGAGAAGAAGCTGAGAAACCTCTGGAGAGATCAGGTATCTTCCAGGCCTAAAAAAATAAAAGAAAGCTTACTGCCAGGGGCAGCCTATAGAGTGACCAAGGAGAGATTGAGTCTGGAGTTGGGCTTTAATGTTGGGAGGAAAATTTAAATATGGGATAAAGCAAGGATTTATTTTGGGAGAACCACAGTCAGCTTGAGAGGTCAAGAATCTAACAAGGAATGCCAAGGTACTAGGTACTCTCTGTGTCCTGTGCATAGAGTCCCTCGGCAAAGTTTTTTTGTTCTATTACATGCTTGACATTGATGATCCATATGGAGTGGGTGAACGCTGTCTGACCTATGTGTAGAGGCTGTGGAGGAGGTTGGAGCGGTTGCCATTTGATCATATTTGTGGCTTATTTGACCACTCTATAACATGGTGGTCAAATTTATCTTCTAAGCCTCCCTTGAGCATTTGAGTGGGCTGAAACATGTTGCACTTGAATTATCTAATCATCATATTAATTGAAGATATATAACTGCACAAAAGGATAGTTTACACTGAGTGGGTTGATATGTGCTGCACTTGGACATATATGATCATCCTAGTGATTGAAGACATATGATTGTATTAAAGGACTTTTCACAGTGTGCTTTTGCAATGGGACTTATTTATTCATTTCACAGTGTTCTTTTTTCTTTTTTTTTATTACATCAATTTAGATATTGTAAAGTATTCACATTTATAGCGCTGCACTTTTATATGTATGTTATGTGTAAGCATTTATAGTTTGTATTAAAATATGCAAATAAATTCTGAGCTTTTTGCCAAGTATTTATAACAACGCCTTGAATTTTCTATCAATATTTAGTCTAATGAACCAGCACTGTAGAAAAAAAAGTAACCAAGCAGATTCAGAGCGATGTCACCTTTCTTTTCATAATGTATTTTTGTATATACTATGCGTTGCTTTAGTCGAATGAAGGTAATATTTCTTCTACCATCCCCTATTTCACACATCCTTCTGCAATCATCTCTTAGTGATAGAAAGAACACCTATAATTCTTGAGTTACTGGTACAAAGTTGACTTCAGAAGCAATCTGAGTATAATATCTTATTTAAAGACAAGCTGTACTACAGCAGGTGCACACACCCCCTCTGTCTCCTGTTCAGTCATTTTCAATGTCCTCAAATCAAATGTCCTCGCTACTTGTCAAACAGATCATCTCAAACTAGACAAAAAGAGTGATCAGCTAGAAAAATGATACAATTTACAGCACTGTGCTATTCTATAGCTTGTTCTTGGAGGCCAAATCTGTTTTTCTGATTCACGCTTACTTCTGTGTTGCTAAATTATTTTTTCAAACTAGTGTATGTAGCGCTTACCCACACAGGAGCCACTGGTAGATTTGGGTCCTCTGTTCTTGTTCAGCCTTGTGTGAAGTATCAACTTCACTGACACCACTAGTATACCTGTCTGTATACCTCAGCAAGCATATAAGAATTAGACTCTCAAATTTATAAAAGAATAACAGACAGGATTGCAGGTTAAAGTCATAAACAGTATCACAAAGTATACTGGCACATTAAAATCAATGAACATGAACACAATAAGGAATGCACAATTAGCTTCAACGAATCCCTTACAGGGGCTTTAGATTTCAGCATATACCGTGACCCCAAGGACATAAACTGTAGCTCTCTGCATGAGATGACACGCTCCAAGTGACCAACAAGGTAAGGTGAATCAACTACGCCACTCCACTTGAGAGCATTTAAACAAAATGGGTTTGGTTTAGGCCCAAGATCTATTGATTTCACAATAAACACAAATTTTCTCTCAAGATAAAGTTGCCTGAGTATACTATTTGAGGTGAATCTTCTGCTGGCTATTTTGGGGCCTTTGGAGACACAGGAAAATAAGAGTGTGTCTATACCAGGCGCTAAGGTGTTGCACCTGAGAAGTTGAGTTAGAAAGAAAAGTGATCTTTAGATGTAGTTGAGTACTTTAGACAGAGACAGACCCAGTTGCAGTAGTTAGATGTCAGGGTGTGCACCATTGCAGTACATAGTTACATAGTTAGTCTGGCTGAAAAAAGACAAACGTCCATCAAATTCATACATTAAAAAAAAAGTTATAATCCTATACCCAGAAAAGCAAGATCCAATTTGCTCCTGCAGGGAAAAAAAATTCCTTCCTGATTCCCAGAGGCAATCGGATATTCCCTGGATCAACTTTACCTATAAATGTTAGTATCCAGTTATATTCTGTGTATCCAAGAAAGAATCCAAGCCTTTTTTAAAGCAATCCATGGAGCTGGCCAGAACCAACCAAGACTGCCCCCTTGTCCTCTGTGATGACCTCAGGGTGAATGACTCTACACCGAGTTCACTATATGAACCACTGATGTATTTATACATGTTGATCATATCCCCCCTTAATCTCCTCTTCTCAAGAGAGAATAAATTCAGTCCCTCTAATCTTTTCTCATAGCTGAGCTCCTCCATGCCTCTTTTCAGTTTGTTTGCCCTTCTCTGTACTTTCTCCAGTAGTAAGATGTTAAGGTGCAGACTCACAATAAAATGTGCACTCCAGATCCAAGATCTATGCTTCACTGAAATAACTCTTTGTAATGAAGAGAAAAAAAGAAATAATCATTTTGGGTATTTATAGACTATTAGGGAGTCACTGGTATGTATACTGAAAGGAAACAACAATAAAAAAATGACTGAGGCTCTACCTCAATAATCACTGGTTTCTCCGGTCACGCCGGATGCATCATAGGAAACTGTTCAGGTTTTCACCATATCCCCCTCTTTTCCAGCTCCTGGGGTGGCTCTTCCCCATTAGATATGGATCAGACTTATGACCCTAAGGGCTTGAGACCCTATGGGATGGATTGGACTACTCATGAGCAAAATGGATGGCTAAGTATCTTTTCAAAATTTTAAAAGTGGTCTGTTCCTCATTCAACCACAATTTGAAGCCTTTCATGTTGCACAAGCTCATCTATGTGGAATGCTAGCATGAACTATGTCCATGTTTTGGGCATTATAGCCTACAAGAATTTTCAGCTTTACCCACAATGTATATTGGGAAGATGCCTGTTTTTTCTCAGTTGCTGGTTTTATAATTGACCAGTTATGATTTTATTTGGGATTTGGTTTCTATGCTGTGTCTGTATGTTTTGATACTATAATAAAATTGTGATTTTATATATGTTGAGCTGTCCCCCAGGTCTCATAGACAGTGGTTATTTTGGATGATCTATATTCTTATATTGTGAATATTTTGAACCTCACTCAGGTTTTTATCGTTGTTGTCTAAAATGTTAAGGTGTGCACATTTGCAGTAGTTAGATGCTAGGGTGTACACAGTTGTAGTGCTCTGCGGAGGAGAGCAGGTAACCTAGCTGTTTTAGGCCTAGCCTAGCAATAAAATGAGCAGTTAGCACAACAGTAGGTACAAGTTTCAAACCTGCAGCTTCTTGCAAATGAGAACTGACAGAGTCAACAATGATTCAGCACAACAGTTGGTCTGTGGCCCGCTCACCACTCTCTCTGTAATTCTCTTGTGGCACTTGGTTGGATAAACTGATGGGGGCCCCTTTCTTGTAGTTGCCTGTCACTGATGCCAGATCACAGACTGGCACTTCAGAGTTGGCACTGGAGCAGCCAATAACACAGCAGGCTCAGCTTGGTCCAGCCACCTGGTTCAGGATACAGCAGTGTCCAGCAAAACTCAGCACAGCACAGCATGGCATAGCACTTGTTATCCTATCCTCTCTGTGGTTGGCATGCTCCCCAACAAGTCGTGCTCCTTCCTGGGCTTTTCCTTTTATCAGACCCCTATAGCTCTCAAGTGTCACTGGGTATTGTAGTTGGTTTCCCAGTGATGGCCATGGCTCATATCCTTCTCCAGACTACATCTTCCAGAGTGCCACAGCCTAAAGTCAGTCACAAGCAAGTAAAGCATGTATATTTAAACCATGTTGTTGCCCCAGGGCTGCAAGAATAGTTAGTTAAAGTGTATAGGGTATTTTCATTGTGAATGGTGTAGAGTACAGTTAGAGCTCCTGATTTTTTTTTAACGTCACATTGTAGAGATTTTCCTTTACTTCCTGTCTGAGTGACAATGGATCCAAACTGTATACAAAACTAAAAATGGAAAAAGGGCTGGCTAATGGTAAACCTTAAAGCCCATCTCCAGCCCCTCAGTGAGAGCTCCTTACTGCAGTACTGAAAAGCTTTTACTTAATAATGTAAGTGCCATTCAGTGCAGCAGTATTGTGAGCCTTGCCGGTTGTGATAATTCACCCCTAAGTGAATGGCCCATAACAGTGTGGGCTTACAGGAAGGGACTGAATGATCATAGCGATCATTCAACCTGAAAGTGGCCATTGATAAGTTTGATAAGCAGTAAAAGAGGATGCAGAGGGAAGCTTTGTCATGTGCAGAGAGTGGGAGGGAGGGGGAGGATTTTAATAAACTGGAGCTCTGCTACAAAGGAATATATATATATATATATATATATACACACAATATCTCCCAGAAGGGGTGAGTACACCCGTCACATTTTTGTAAATATTTTATTATATCTTTTCATGTGACAACACTGAAGAAATGACCCTTTGCTACAATGTAAAGTAGTGAGTATACAGCTTGCATAACAGTGTAAATTTGCTGTCCCCTCAAAATAACTCAACACACAGCCATTAATATCTAAACCGCTGGCAACAAAAGTGAGTACACCCCTAAGTGAAAAAGTATATATACTGTATAGTGGGGAGTTAACTCATATCACCTTCCCTGGGCAAAATCAGTCCAGACGGCAGGTCTTTCTTAAAAGTATGGCGTTTTATTTAAAAGGTTGCATGGTAAATAAACAAAACAAAACAGAAAATAAATCTTGCCATCCAGGCACTAACTAAACAGCAGAGATTTCTATTTCACAAGTGAAGGGCTTCTCCCAGTCACCAACAAATGAAAACATTGTGCCAACCTTTTCCTTTCTTGTACAAAGCAAACTTTCACATCCACAGCTCTCTCAGGTATGGCTTCCTGAGCCCCAGGCTAAGAGCAACCTTTTGCTCCAGTCCTGCTTTATTTATACCACCTGCTGGTGGTCACAAGTGGAATAAAAAATCTGGTTCGAAACCTACACTGGCAAGGTGGCCCAGAAAACCTGGACCAGACTCCACATTAGTTCTCTACATATGAAAGCATGCGAGGTGATACATAGCGTTCCTCAATCACCTCGCCCTTCATAATGTCACTATATATATATATATATATATATGTATATATATATTATATACACACTCACTGGCCACTTTATTAGGTACACCTTGCTAGTGCCAAGAAAATGCCCCCCACACCAAGCACCAAGCAATTGAACAGGTGTACCTAATAAAGTGGTGTGAGTATATATATAGTGTATATATATATAGTAGAGAGGGAGATATTGGCCTACAAGACAGCCAATCCATTCATAGCACATTTAATAAATATCAGCAGCATTGGTTCCAGTAGCCTTGTGGCAAAAATACACTTTATCAAGTGCATAGACCAAGAAAGATATTTCTAGAAGAATAACGTCAACTGTTGTTGCCTGAGGCAAAAGGCCTCTATATGTGCATGGTATTTCTATTAAGAAAGGGCAATTCTTGTATCTTCCACAGTGATAAACTAAATATGTGGTTGTGCATGACCTTCTAACCGTATACATCCATTCGTTTATACTGTATGAAGTATAGAGCTTATCACAGGAGAACAGATAGTTAATTATAGCAAGGGATACAAGAATAGGTTGATATATATATATATGAGTGGGCACTGCTGGGCTGAATCAACAATACATTTCTCATGTCCATAACAGAGTCCAGTGGCTGCTCCGACCTTTGCATTAAGGAGGGTGATTCAGTACATTGCTACTTTTTAGAACTTTTCACTTTCAATATATTTTCATTATGTTTTCATTGAGTTTTCAACAACAACACAGTAGGTCACAGGTCTTCATCATAACAGAGTAGCATAGACATTAATAAAGTATTGAATTAAGATTCCATACTGTTCCTCTTGTTTTCCAAAGTTAAAGAGATAATGTTGTTTGTAGGGAGGGACCCTTTATTAAAAAGAGGTCAAGCATCTGGTTACAACGTCGCCTTCTATAACCCTATAATTCCTAAGGTTGTGCAGTGGGTAGGTGAGTTATCAACAATGAGAGTAATTACTAGAAACCTGGAAAGGGATAAAGGTTTAGTAGGGCATAATTGGAGGAGAGGGGTAGAGTAAAGGGATCAAGTTTGGATTGACTGATCCTTTTAGGAAAAACTGTGGTCTACACAAAAGTTTTGCTATAATTGTTTATAGCATAGCTTTTAGTTTATAAATCTAACAAAAAAAGCAACAAAATGGATATATTTTTTAAACAAAGTGGGAGGGGGGGTGTTGGTGACTGGAAAGCTGTAAGTATTTATTTAAATACTGCAGAGGTGGACCTGCAGGCTGTAAGTCATATCCAACCAATTTCTCTCACATGCACAGGCCAACATGCTTATGAATATTTTGCAACATGCAAAGAAAAAGAGGAGGAGAAACATTTCTTTTTCTTATGCATATGTTTTAGGGGTCAAAGTTCAGAAAGAGATCAGTCCATGGGTCTGCAGGGTTCTCATTAGCCTTATATAGGGCCTTGTGGGAGTAGTGCAGACACTGGAAGAAATATCAGTATGATCCATCAATTTGCTTTTTTGGTACAAAGAGAGTGGTCCCTTCATCTCCCAAGCACCTCCCTTGTATGCATGACTTTTATTGGAAAATCCTTACTTAGCTTGTCCAGCAGCAGCAAACTATGGAATTGGAATTGGAATGAACTGAGATTGCAATGTGCTTCTGTGGCAGTGACCTGATAGAGAGGATTTACAAGAACAAGCACCGCACTGAGCCATCCACAGCATAAAGATCAGGAAAACTAGAAAAAAGGCCAAGACATTCAAAATATTTATATATTTATGAAACACAGTATGTGAGCTTTACAACAAGCCCTCATTGACCTCTGTAGTTGCAGACCCTGTGGAACAATTCATCCTCAAAGTATACAGCAGAAACCCTTTTTACTTTCATTTTCAGCATAACAGCTCATTCTGCCACATCCCTGCCCTGCCTCCCAAAAGTGTTTTGACAGCCTACTAGAACTTTGGTAGATATAAAAGAAAAAAAAAAACACGGCCATGCTTTCTCTTTACCTTGCAAGCAGTGTAATCACTTCAACTAGGTATCGGCTTCTTGTAGTCTGATATAGCAGATCTCAAAGAGAAGGGGGTAGATCAAAGGAAAGTCCAGAAGGCCACACTAAAGCACATATCCACTTTATGTGGGTTATGATTAAGCGCTGAGATTAGCGCGATACACAGAAACCTTTTTTTCCCCCCACTGGCACACAGTATGGTGTTTGTAAGCTACTTTTCTATACAATAAAGTGGATATGTACTTTAGTGCAGCCTCCCGGAATTTCCTATGGTCTATATCACAGGTGTGTGAACTGGGCCAGCACACACGCTGAAGGATTGTAGAATGTGGGAGTGCTGAGCCTACCTGGAGGAGCACTACCTTCTCTTTCTAGAAGGGGGGTAGAGATTGAAGAGAAGCAGCACAAGGAGCCAGCTGGGCGTGTTGCAGTGCAAGGAGCATGCTAATAGGCAGAGAGTATAGAAAATGGAGAGTGACAGAGATATATGCTCAACAATGTGCTGCTTCTCCTTTCACTGTCCTATTACAGGGTTGGACTACAGAGAGGACCATTAAACGAAAAAGAATCTGCAGCAGAGAAAGCTCAGGCTAGACAGGGCTGTGCTGTGGGGCAGAGCTATGTAAGTATCAGAATTGGATGGACAGCTATAAACATACTTTAGCAGATAAAATTGCTCTCATATAAGTATTTCATCTGCCTTTTAGCTGTTTGCCTAGAGTTCATCTTTAAGAATGTATTGCTTCACAGTACCTCCAGCTAAAGAGGTAAATGAAGGCTTGTTTTAACCACTTCCCGTCCGGCCCATGTATATAAATGGCCGGAGCAGTGCAGGGGAGGTGGGCCATTTATAAATGTCCTCCCTGCTTGTGCGTGCTCCCTGGGAGGATCGCTGTACGGGACCTCTGTGTGAGGTCCCGATCATGTGATCACTGATTGGCCAATCAGTGATCAGATGAATAGTAGTAAGCAAGATGTCACTACTGACATTATTGCTTACTACATGTAAAATATGTGTACCATGTGACAAGCTGTGACCAATCACAGCTCACACAGTATTTCTCAATGGCTGCAAGAATGCAGCCAGAGAGAAAGAGAAATTATTGCTTTTACAGCCTTTATGAGTACAGTGTTGCATGACCGCGCAATTGTCATTCAAAGTATGAGAGCGCTGACAGCTGAAAATAGGCCTGGACAGGAAGGGGGTAAAAGTGTCCAGACTTGAAGTGGTTAAAGCTCACTTATAACTGGTTAAGAATATGCATATATATGCATGTCCACAATTCTACTTTTTGAGGTTACTTGGGTCCACTAGAAGTGCATTTTCCCTTTAAATCAATTTAGAACAAACACCACTAGCAGTTACAATGAAAATAGTATTATACAATTGGATTTGTGTTTTGGAACACTTAAAGTGACACTAAATGACATTCTCCAGAAATAATCAATACACATCCACTATTTAAAGTGGTTCTAAAGGCAGAAGATTCTATGTATGAAGGTAAAAAACCTTCTGGCTGTAGATCTCTCCTCAGCTTCCCTTATACAGTACTTACCTGAGCCCCATCCACCAATGTGCACGAGAGCTGTGGCTCTCCAGGGACTCTATCTCCTCATTGGCTCACACAGTAGTAAATAACAGTCAGTGAGCCAATGAAGAAAAAGTGGTGTATGGGGCAGAGCCCTGCTCTGTGTGTGAATGGACAATGCCCATTCGCAGGAGCATGGATTGCTATTAGGAGCACTCAGCAAGGGAGAGGAGCCAGGACTGCCGGCGAGGAACCCAAAAAGAAGAGGATTGGGGCAAAACCATTGCACAGAGCATGTAAGTATACCATGTTTGTTTGTTTGTTTTTAAAATTTTAACCTTTAGAATCACTTTAATAGGCCTATTCTCTATTTTTCATTAAATCATTACTTTAATTAATTTTTACTGTGGTTTTCTGCATCCGTGTAATGTCGTCTTTGAGCTCCCTAAACTCCCTTCTTCTCCCTCACCTCCGTTTATTTAGAACTACCGTTTCCCCGAAAGACCTACCCCAAAAATAAGACCTAGTTTTATTTTTCGGATAAAGTATAAGACCTAGCCTGAAAGTAAGACCTAGTTGTGATCAGGGCTTTTTTTCAGCCGGAACGTGATGGAACACCGTTCCGCCACCTCCGTCACTGGCCCTGTGCACACCAATATCTACTGTCTCTTATAAACAGAGAAGTTCTGCTTTTGTGTTTGCAAGTGACAGCCCCTCTTGTAAGTGACAGCACCATCCACTCCCACAGAACCTCCCTACCTCTGTACTCACTGTGGGACAGGGAAGGAACAGATATCTGTGGGCGCAGTGTGTATAGGGGCGGGGCATCTCATCCTGCAGCCTATTGCATGGAAGCCAATGCCCCAGGCATGATCGCCGGCCAGTGGGGAAGAGGCGGAGTGGTGGGTAAAGTGCGCTTGGTGCACTGTGTGAGAAGATCAGTGATAATAATATGCACTGTCACTGTACTAATGACACTGGGCAAGAAGGGGTTCATTTCTAGGGCAATCAAGGGGTTAAATATGTGCTTAACAAGTGATGGTGTGTGTACTGTGTGCTGCTTTTACTTGTTTTAGTTGTTTTCATTTCCTGTTTAGCAAATCACAGCACAGTCTGGCTGGCAGGTAAGTGCATGTGCCGCCTACCCAAAAATGCAGAATCATGTATATATACGTGATTCTGCACAGAGCAGCCACCTTGTAGCAGTAAAGCTACATGGGCTGGTCTGCAAGTGGATAACCACAACCAATGTACACTGCTATCATGTTTCCCTGAAAATAAGACACTCTCTTATATAATTTTTGACTCAAAAAACACACTAGGTTTTATTTTCAGGGTAGGTCTTATTTTTTTAATGTACAGGTGTGGACAGGGGGTGCAGAGGTGAGCTGTAGGCAGTTGTGGATGAGGGTTACTATAGAGAGGACTGGCTGATGACAGTTGTGAGCTGCAGTCAGGTGTTGCAGAGGTGAATTGACAGGTGATTTTCAGACAGGGTGCAGAGATGAGCCACATACAGGGTGCAGGGGTGAGTTGCGGACAGGGGATGCAGAAGTGAGCTGTGGCTGGAGGGTGCAGAGGCAAGCTGTGGCCAGGGCTTGCAGAGCTGAGTTGTAGCCAGGGGGTGCAGAGGTGGGTTGCAACTCAACTCACCTCTGCACCCCCCCAGCTGCAGCTCTCCTATGCACCCTGTCTGCAACTCACCTGTCAATTTACCTCTGCAATATCTGACTGCAGCTCGCCTTTGCACATCACTGATCACTGTAATATTGGCACTGGTGATGCCAGTGGCAGTTAGTTCCCAAAAGGTCAGTTAGTGTCAGATTGGCCACTATCGCAGTCCTTGCACTATCGCAGTCCTGAACATTGGCACTGATTGCCGCCATTACTAGTATAAACAATAAATAAATAAAAATTCCAGTGTATTTCCCACAGTTTGTAGATGCTATAACTGTCACACAAATTATTCAATAAACACCTATTAGGATATTTTTTTTTTACCAAAGACCTGTAGTAGAATCAGGGGCGGACTGACAACTCATGGGCAATAGGGGATCATGGGGCCCCTGTGTCCTTGCCCAAACTCAAAAAAGCCTATGAAAAAGGTACCAGGGGCATCTCATGGGGCCCCCTACTGACCCCGGGCCCTCGGGCAGTGCCCGAGTTTCCAAATGGTCAGTCCGCCCCTGAGTAGAATGTATTTTGGCCAAAATTTATTAAGAGATTTGATGTTTTTAATTTTCTTATTGGATACGTTTTTTAGCAGAAAGTAAAAAATATAGTTCTTTTTTCAAAATTGTCTTACATTTTTCTTCTATAAAATTAAAAATAAAAAACCCAGAGGTGGTAAAAAATGACCAAAAAAAATATATATGTTGTTTGGGTACAGAGCTGCATGATCGCACAATTGTTAACCAAAGTTAACAAAAAATGGCACGGGGCAGGGGCAGACTGACAACTCATGGGGCCCCCGGGCAATAGGGGATCATGGGGCCCCTATGTCCTTGCCCAAACTCAAAAAAGCCTATGAAAAAGGCACCAGGGGCATCTCATGGGGCCTCCTACTGACCCCAGGCCCTCGGGCACTGTCCGAGTTTCCAAATGGTCAGTCCGCCCCTGCACGGGGGTAAATCTTCCAGAAGGCAAGTGGATATATAAACTGCTTTATGCACACTACACATTCCATAGTGCATAGTTCTTAGTCCATCTTGGCAGCGAGCAAGAGAGGTTGGATATGTTCCTACATACAGTGGGACCATGGAGAATGAATGTAGCCACTCTAACAGGAAGTCAGATCACAGGAGCAAAAAAAGACATTTGGAGATTTGGAAGGGGCTGAGAGCAATAGAAGGGACTTTTCTGAGATACGAAAACATACTAAAATAGATTATTTTTAACCAGGGTTTTGTGTCACTTTAACTGTATTACTGTTTTTGTTTCAGTCCATTAACTTGAAGAGTAGAGGCCAATATGTGTTGGCACTTTAATAAAGGATCACCTGGGTTGTATATTGCTGATCGAGTCCAAAATACAGTAACTTCTGATAAAGAGCACACAGTCCATCTATGACAGGAATAATGTAACACAGCTTTGTAGTTACAGGGAGGAAAATAGGTTTCCAGAATATGTACAGCTGAAATGTACCTCATTTGAACACCACCGTGTTCTTGATTTTCCCACAAAACAACACCACTGGCCTGCAACGTAATCGAACATAAGGATGTTAATAAAAAAAGAGAGTTTAAATAAATGGCAAGAGAAAGGTACGTTTGAATTTAAGACTTGGGTCATCATTCCGCTGTTTCTAGGAAAGGGAATAAATAAAGCACTGGCATAATTTTTCTTTCTTTTTCTTTTTCCAATATGCATAAATCACTCACAACAGTGATAATTACAACTTTACAGCTGTCATTTTCCACAATCATTTGCTTTTCTGACGATACCTCTTACTATTTTTCTTTCACACATAAAGACATGGGAATCAAAGCAGTCCTTGTCACGCAGTCAAAAAAGAACTCCATGGGTAGTAACAAAAGCAGATGCCAGAGAGAGAGGGAAAACTGGCAAAATCAGAGATGCTTCCTGGGGAAGCTGTTGACAAAAGAATCATAGTCGAAGAGGAGGGGATGAAATAATAAAAGGTCAGATTGCTAACAATAGAGATCTCAATAAATAGATTTACAAAGGAATGTATTTCCTCATATATTTGTGACATTATTTAAAAATGAAATAAAAATAGTTGACCAGATCATTGCTTTAATGGATCTCCAGGAAAATTGGGACTACTTTGATTGGGGTCCCTAGCACATAGTAAGGATACACTTACAATACCAACTGCTGGTAATGAGGAAAGGTCATAACATAGAGCCATTCGCCAGTGTTATTACTGTGTTTCTCACACCAAACTTCAGTCTACTAAGTGCTGTAACCAACAGTAGGACTGGAGGTGGTGAGATGCAGGACCCCTAGGTGATCTATATGTAACACCGTGCTATTATTTACACTGAAGGATGCTAAAAGAGAAACAAAAGGTGGCAGTGTCCTGCAACTCAGTGGCACACATCCTGGTGAAAGGCTTTATGGATTTTGTAGGCTGAACTTTGTTGGAAGGCAACAAACTGAGGCACTACATTTCCCAGAGGAGCTGGTCCGTGGGTGGAAGCATATAAAGGTAGAATCCCAGGAAGAGAGGCAGGAAGTGAGCTGGGAGAGAGCTGGAAGGAAGGTGTGAGGGGAAAGCTGTGCAGAACGCCGGAGAACAGGACGAGGCCACAGAGTGGGAGAGCAGAGAAAGAAGGAGGAGCAGCTGAGCGCTGACATCAGCAAAAGAATCTGGAGATTTACCCGGTCGACCAGAGACCCTAAAGGCTGCTGTCATGAGGCTTTTGGTTAAACTCTGAATTGCAGGAGTAATATTCAGAATAAGTGAGCGCTTAAAACAATTAGTAAAATCACTAAATAAGATCACTAAATATGAATAAGAAAACAGCAGCTGAACACCAAAGAGGTACCATATGAACCTACTCAATAAAATTGCATACAAGGGAGAGGTGCAGCGCTAATTAAATGAATAAATATATATATGCTTAGGTAAACATACAATATAAATCAATCAATAAAAGTGCTATTAAAGTGCAAAACAGTGACTAAAACGGTGACTAAATGATGAATCTAGTCCATAGCGTGCTCAGAATCCAAGAGAGTCCTTAAGAGCTCCAATCCCTGGATTCGTGGATGAGGTGATAAAAGGTAAAAATTGCGCACTCACCAAATGCGCAATTCAAAAGCGCATTAAAAGCTGATATTCCAGGGTCCTCATATGGATCTGGTCAGATCTGGTCACAGAAAGCCCTCCGTCACCTGATAGTGTATTCCACACATAGAAGAGGCCGCTCTGCAGATGTAAAGGACTCCCACCAGAGCCCAAAGAACAAAGGAGGCCAAAATAGTGTGATACCTTATAGGCAAGGGGTGTTTATTCCCAAAAACACACAATATATACAGGCAGAGGTAGGAAGGATACTGACCATGCAATGGATATGTAAATGAATGGCCGCCGGGGCCCTCGTGGCGCCGGTCGGCGTGACGTCACACCGCTTATAGCCGCTCCCTGACGCGTTTCGTGCGAAGGCACGTAGTCATAGGGGGTTAGCTTACAGCAGTGGACGTCAGTGTAAGCCCTAAATAGGGAAAGTGGCGCATGCGCTGTAATCGCGCGCCATTTTCCCATCGACACATGTCTCCGTATCGGGCGCCATTTTCATGTAGCCCGCCAAACAGCGCATGCGCGAGCGCTGTCAGCACGGAGTAAACGGCACATCAATGATCACCAGGGAAAGGTGTGTAGCCCAGCAACCAGTGCATGGAGACAATTAAAGGCAGTCTCATGGGCAATTTAGGGACACCATCAATACCAGGTTACTAGTTATCAGATGGACGTCTTTCCCTAAAGCCTTATATATAAATATAGATAAAGATAAAAAATATATGCCCACAGATTAGTCAGCATATTAATCAATACTAAAAGATTTATTTAAAATCCAATATGAATGTAAAATGTCAAATGATCAAATGAGGTTATACCTGGTGGTCATTATTAATGCCACACTCTTTAATAAACTCTCATACAAAATACCAAAATACAGAAACATATGACATAGTAACTATAATGCAAAACCTATATAAAATCACAAGATAAAAACAAATCACATAAATGTATAATAAAAAGAAGAAACAAATCTCCTCATATATAATTATATAAAAATATACAAAAAATATATGAAAAATATATATAATATTTAAAATATATATATATAGATATATAGAGAAAGATTCCACTATGACCAAAAACCATAAAACCGAAAGAGGATGAAAAACAATAAAATAGAGATAAAAAAGGGGAGATAAAAAAGGGGGTGCTAACTGTTGTCAATGAAACAGTTGATGTCCATGTCTATGTTAAGTCCTTTAGGACGCATACAATCAATTTGGTAAATCCATTTAGTTTCCATCTGGGAAACCGCTTTCTTTTTATTCGTTCCCCTCCAATGGTTTTGCACTACATCAATTCCTACAAATACCAAGGAAGATGGATCTCTGTTATGATGAGTCCTATAGTGCATTGACAACGAGTGCTCTTTGTAACCTTTTTTCACATTGTTAACGTGTTCCCGCAATCGGTCTCTAAGTCTCCTGGTAGTACGACCTACGTACTGTTTCTTACACGGACATTGCAAAAGATAAACCACATATCTGCTATTGCATGATATGAAGTTGTTAATCTTGTAGTTTTTCCCGGTACTAGTAGACGTAAAATCATCAATCCTCTTTTTCCTATGTCCGTTACATGTGCATATGATACAATTATTGCACGGGAAAAACCCGACCATATTATTAAAAAACGTAGTTTTAGTAGGGGGATTGACGATATTCGGGGCTATCGTATTTCTCAGAGGTTGTGCCCTCCTGAACATAATCTCTGGCTTGTCCGGCAAGATCCTCGCCAAAACTGGATCCGCTTTAAGAATCTTCCAATTTTGGTTAATTATTCTCGTAATTGTTTTGAACTGGGCAGAAAATGTGGTCACAAAAGGACAAATCTTGGAAGGTTTACTAGTGGGATTATCAGTCAATAATGACTCCCTATCCATATTTGCCACCTCTTGCATGATACGAGTGAGGTGAGATTGCTCGTATCCTTTTTCAATAAACCTTTTGCGCAAAACAGAGGCCTGTACGTGGTAGGTGTCCACTGAGGTACAGTTTCTCCGGATTCTGAGAAACTGACCTTTAGGTACATTGGAAAGCCACAATGGATGGTGGCAACTGCTAGTGGGAATGTAGCTGTTGCGATCCGTCTCCTTGAAAAAGGAAGAAGTTGCAACAGCCCCATTGGAGTTAATTAATGTTAAGTCTAGAAAATTAATGCTAGTCTTACTATATTCATATGTAAGTCTGATGTTGAGCATATTGTTGTTAAGAGTCCCAAAGAAGTTCACAAGTGCTTGTTCTTCTCCTCTCCACAAGAGCAAGATGTCATCTATATAACGTTTATAAAAAACGAGCTCAGGCCAATCCCTGGCATAAATGACATCTTCCTCCCACCTGGCCATGAATAGGTTGGCCAGGCTGGGAGCGTACTTTGCTCCCATAGCCACGCCCCTTTTTTGAAGATAAAAAATACCATCAAACCAAAAATAGTTTGTAGTCATAGTGAAATCTAAAAGAGTGAGGATAAAAGTTTGATGCGAAATAGACAACTCAGATTCTTTCAGGTAAAATTCCACTGCTTCCATACCATGGGAGTGATCAATACTGGTGTACAATGATGTAACGTCTGCCGTTACTAAAAATGTATCTCCATCCAAGGAAAGGCTCCTAATGTCTTGTAGGACCTGCTTCGTGTCCCTAAGATAGGAAGGCGTAGTCCGTACCAAAGGTTGCAGGAAGCAGTCAATGTATTGTCCAGCTCTGGAACACAAGGATCCGATCCCACTAATGATGGGTCTACCAGGAGGATTCAGTGGGTCCTTATGCACCTTCGGAAGGATATACATAACTGGTAGCCTAGGAGCAGAGGGACATAAAAATTCTCTCTCTTTTTTATTTATTGTTTTATCCTGGTATCCTTTAGTAATGATATCCTTGAGAGATTTTTTATACATATTTAAAGGGTTTTTTGACAAAACACAATATGTCTCAGTGTCACTAAGGATGTTTTGTACTTCCCTGGTATAATTTTCTTTATCCATTATTACAACACCTCCTCCTTTATCGGCGGGGCGTATGACTAAATCCTTACGGTCAAGGAGGGAGTCAATCGCTATAGAAACCTCCCGATTATTATTATGGTTCTTAGTTTTAACGCCAGCTAGATCTTTGAAAACTGTCTCCTTAAACACATTTACGTAGCTAAGAGCCTGTGGAGGAGGGTTGTACAAAGATGCATTACGCAAATTAGAATGGGTATTAGTACTGGGTGCATTCCTAATGTTAGGGTTCTGGGAAAAATACCTTTTCAATGATAATGACCTAATAAATCTATGTACATCAATGAATGTATGGAATTTATCAAGTTTCTTATGTGGGGCAAATTTTAATCCTTTGTCTAATAAACCCATTTCTAGGGGTGTGAGTTCCTTTCCACTGAGATTAAAAATGCCCTTTCCCTTTAGGTTTTTCTCTTTTTTGGGTTTATTGACCCTTTTGCCTCCCCTTTGTCCTCTGTTCGAGCGCTTCTCTTGCGCGTATTCCCCTCTCCTAAAAAATGCACCGGGGTTACATCAGGGTGATAATTCTAACTCCAAATCAACCCCGGTGCATTTTTTAGGAGAGGGGAATACGCGCAAGAGAAGCGCTCGAACAGAGGACAAAGGGGAGGCAAAAGGGTCAATAAACCCAAAAAAGAGAAAAACCTAAAGGGAAAGGGCATTTTTAATCTCAGTGGAAAGGAACTCACACCCCTAGAAATGGGTTTATTAGACAAAGGATTAAAATTTGCCCCACATAAGAAACTTGATAAATTCCATACATTCATTGATGTACATAGATTTATTAGGTCATTATCATTGAAAAGGTATTTTTCCCAGAACCCTAACATTAGGAATGCACCCAGTACTAATACCCATTCTAATTTGCGTAATGCATCTTTGTACAACCCTCCTCCACAGGCTCTTAGCTACGTAAATGTGTTTAAGGAGACAGTTTTCAAAGATCTAGCTGGCGTTAAAACTAAGAACCATAATAATAATCGGGAGGTTTCTATAGCGATTGACTCCCTCCTTGACCGTAAGGATTTAGTCATACGCCCCGCCGATAAAGGAGGAGGTGTTGTAATAATGGATAAAGAAAATTATACCAGGGAAGTACAAAACATCCTTAGTGACACTGAGACATATTGTGTTTTGTCAAAAAACCCTTTAAATATGTATAAAAAATCTCTCAAGGATATCATTACTAAAGGATACCAGGATAAAACAATAAATAAAAAAGAGAGAGAATTTTTATGTCCCTCTGCTCCTAGGCTACCAGTTATGTATATCCTTCCGAAGGTGCATAAGGACCCACTGAATCCTCCTGGTAGACCCATCATTAGTGGGATCGGATCCTTGTGTTCCAGAGCTGGACAATACATTGACTGCTTCCTGCAACCTTTGGTACGGACTACGCCTTCCTATCTTAGGGACACGAAGCAGGTCCTACAAGACATTAGGAGCCTTTCCTTGGATGGAGATACATTTTTAGTAACGGCAGACGTTACATCATTGTACACCAGTATTGATCACTCCCATGGTATGGAAGCAGTGGAATTTTACCTGAAAGAATCTGAGTTGTCTATTTCGCATCAAACTTTTATCCTCACTCTTTTAGATTTCACTATGACTACAAACTATTTTTGGTTTGATGGTATTTTTTATCTTCAAAAAAGGGGCGTGGCTATGGGAGCAAAGTACGCTCCCAGCCTGGCCAACCTATTCATGGCCAGGTGGGAGGAAGATGTCATTTATGCCAGGGATTGGCCTGAGCTCGTTTTTTATAAACGTTATATAGATGACATCTTGCTCTTGTGGAGAGGAGAAGAACAAGCACTTGTGAACTTCTTTGGGACTCTTAACAACAATATGCTCAACATCAGACTTACATATGAATATAGTAAGACTAGCATTAATTTTCTAGACTTAACATTAATTAACTCCAATGGGGCTGTTGCAACTTCTTCCTTTTTCAAGGAGACGGATCGCAACAGCTACATTCCCACTAGCAGTTGCCACCATCCATTGTGGCTTTCCAATGTACCTAAAGGTCAGTTTCTCAGAATCCGGAGAAACTGTACCTCAGTGGACACCTACCACGTACAGGCCTCTGTTTTGCGCAAAAGGTTTATTGAAAAAGGATACGAGCAATCTCACCTCACTCGTATCATGCAAGAGGTGGCAAATATGGATAGGGAGTCATTATTGACTGATAATCCCACTAGTAAACCTTCCAAGATTTGTCCTTTTGTGACCACATTTTCTGCCCAGTTCAAAACAATTACGAGAATAATTAACCAAAATTGGAAGATTCTTAAAGCGGATCCAGTTTTGGCGAGGATCTTGCCGGACAAGCCAGAGATTATGTTCAGGAGGGCACAACCTCTGAGAAATACGATAGCCCCGAATATCGTCAATCCCCCTACTAAAACTACGTTTTTTAATAATATGGTCGGGTTTTTCCCGTGCAATAATTGTATCATATGCACATGTAACGGACATAGGAAAAAGAGGATTGATGATTTTACGTCTACTAGTACCGGGAAAAACTACAAGATTAACAACTTCATATCATGCAATAGCAGATATGTGGTTTATCTTTTGCAATGTCCGTGTAAGAAACAGTACGTAGGTCGTACTACCAGGAGACTTAGAGACCGATTGCGGGAACACGTTAACAATGTGAAAAAAGGTTACAAAGAGCACTCGTTGTCAATGCACTATAGGACTCATCATAACAGAGATCCATCTTCCTTGGTATTTGTAGGAATTGATGTAGTGCAAAACCATTGGAGGGGAACGAATAAAAAGAAAGCGGTTTCCCAGATGGAAACTAAATGGATTTACCAAATTGATTGTATGCGTCCTAAAGGACTTAACATAGACATGGACATCAACTGTTTCATTGACAACAGTTAGCACCCCCTTTTTTATCTCCCCTTTTTTATCTCTATTTTATTGTTTTTCATCCTCTTTCGGTTTTATGGTTTTTGGTCATAGTGGAATCTTTCTCTATATATCTATATATATATATTTTAAATATTATATATATTTTTCATATATTTTTTGTATATTTTTATATAATTATATATGAGGAGATTTGTTTCTTCTTTTTATTATACATTTATGTGATTTGTTTTTATCTTGTGATTTTATATAGGTTTTGCATTATAGTTACTATGTCATATGTTTCTGTATTTTGGTATTTTGTATGAGAGTTTATTAAAGAGTGTGGCATTAATAATGACCACCAGGTATAACCTCATTTGATCATTTGACATTTTACATTCATATTGGATTTTAAATAAATCTTTTAGTATTGATTAATATGCTGACTAATCTGTGGGCATATATTTTTTATCTTTATCTATATTTATATATAAGGCTTTAGGGAAAGACGTCCATCTGATAACTAGTAACCTGGTATTGATGGTGTCCCTAAATTGCCCATGAGACTGCCTTTAATTGTCTCCATGCACTGGTTGCTGGGCTACACACCTTTCCCTGGTGATCATTGATGTGCCGTTTACTCCGTGCTGACAGCGCTCGCGCATGCGCTGTTTGGCGGGCTACATGAAAATGGCGCCCGATACGGAGACATGTGTCGATGGGAAAATGGCGCGCGATTACAGCGCATGCGCCACTTTCCCTATTTAGGGCTTACACTGACGTCCACTGCTGTAAGCTAACCCCCTATGACTACGTGCCTTCGCACGAAACGCGTCAGGGAGCGGCTATAAGCGGTGTGACGTCACGCCGACCGGCGCCACGAGGGCCCCGGCGGCCATTCATTTACATATCCATTGCATGGTCAGTATCCTTCCTACCTCTGCCTGTATATATTGTGTGTTTTTGGGAATAAACACCCCTTGCCTATAAGGTATCACACTATTTTGGCCTCCTTTGTTCTTTGGGCTCTGGTGGGAGTCCTTTACATCTGCAGAGCGGCCTCTTCTATGTGTGGAATACACTATCAGGTGACGGAGGGCTTTCTGTGACCAGATCTGACCAGATCCATATGAGGACCCTGGAATATCAGCTTTTAATGCGCTTTTGAATTGCGCATTTGGTGAGTGCGCAATTTTTACCTTTTATCACCTCATCCACGAATCCAGGGATTGGAGCTCTTAAGGACTCTCTTGGATTCTGAGCACGCTATGGACTAGATTCATCATTTAGTCACCGTTTTAGTCACTGTTTTGCACTTTAATAGCACTTTTATTGATTGATTTATATTGTATGTTTACCTAAGCATATATATATTTATTCATTTAATTAGCGCTGCACCTCTCCCTTGTATGTCTGAATTGCAGGACATCCAAAACTGACTGAGATTTTTGTTATATGTGTGCTGACCTTTGCTTAAAGTTACTAAGAGTGAAAACTGCTATTATTTACACGCCTATAACTTGCTTTACTGTGCTCATACTCAATTTTAATATTAACAAAGTATCAGTTCACTTTAACTTGTGTGAGAGTCTATTGTCTGGTAGCATGGAAAGAGTTTACTCTGGCCAGAAGTGTATGGTGGTATCAGCAAGGGTTGGGCTTTCAGAATGGGGTCAAAAGTGACAGGGAGTGCAAAAAAAACTCAGCAACCTATAAGGGGATAGTTCTGCATTAATAAAACAGGGTACTTCTAATTCCTGTAAAAGAAAACTACACATTAGATAAGGCCACCCAGAAACAGTCAAAGCAGGTTTGCTGAGCAAGGCAGCTAACAAAACAGTTTCAATGTTCAAAGTTTAAAGTCAAACATTATGGCAGTTCCCTGGCTTAGAAACGAGCCATGCACGCATGCAGCCATGTGTGTATAGTAATGTGACATGCAGAGTTCCTCTGTAAAGCTTTTCATTCCA
The DNA here is from genome assembly GCF_062004578.1 of Staurois parvus. Taxonomy (NCBI): domain Eukaryota; kingdom Metazoa; phylum Chordata; class Amphibia; order Anura; family Ranidae; genus Staurois; species Staurois parvus. The sequence continues at coordinate 8,512,232 of NW_028317929.1, read as the reverse complement.
TGTCACTATACACCTTGTCTCCGTGACTGTTGAATTTAGGAGGGATACCGCTGAGCCTGCACCCACTCCACCTATCGGGCTTGCCTCTACCACCTCATTCCCAGTGACAGAATAGGGTCCTGCTGTGCATTTAGCGCAGACCTCATGCATGCACTTGCTAACTCATTCACTTCTATACCATGTGGCCAGGCTGAGGGTCTCCATAATGCAAGTTCTATGGGAAACCAACCACTGGGGAGGGAGCCATATCACTGACCCCCTCGCTACCAGAGGACCCATCACCTGCACCAGATACCACACTTCATGATAAGCTGCATTGTACCTTGAACCAGTTCTGGGTTACCCATCGCAACTGCATGTCTCCCCCTACTCTTCTTGCCGAGTATACCTTTTGTAGTGGCTCTGCTTCATACCCCATTTGTGCTTTACTGACCCTAGTTCTTTTATACACCAGGAACCATCATGCACCCCATTAAAATAACTTTAGACCAGGCTTAAACAGTTGATGCACTTGCGACGCCATGCACAATGTTTTGTATAAACTGCACGTTTTGCCCTTGATATGAACTTTGGGTTTTGATTATTAATATACAGTATATGGACTTTAGGAATTATGTTTGATGCATGCATAATTTTTATGCATTGGTACATATGCATGTCTAAGCATTTATTTATTTATTTGTTTATTTGGATGCACCATTTGGCTATTCATTTTTGAGGTTATACCATCTTGATTACATATTTATATATTTTATGTATTGATTCGTGAAGCCACACAAAAAATTTGTAACTGATAGACTTTTAGTGATGAGTTTTTGACTATATTTATTCATATATTTATTTATTGGTTATTATTTTATTGTTTTTGAGAGCAATTCACCATTCTCCCGGCTGCAGGTGCCATCTGAAGGACTGCAGGATACAGCAGCCCCCCTTGGGAGTTCCACAGATGTCACAGCATCTTCTGGGTGGGCTGAAGCTGCTGAACCTACCCTTCTCCCTTATTTATATCACACGGTGGATTGGCTAGGTCCAAAAAGCCTGGGAAAGGGATGTTCAGAACACTAACCCCTGCCCCATCCTGGGCCAACCAACTGTCTAAATAACACATTATAATTCACCTGCCTACAAGTCAGCTTATATATAAAGACATGTAGACAGCTGAGACTAATAATGGTGTCTGTCTACTAAGCAAGATATGAATCTAGGAATAGAGGCACTACTATGCCTCTGGGCTCCATGTATCAGGACAGAAAAAAAGGCCTGCATTTTGCACAAAATGTAAAGTCTTGCAGAGCCATAAACCATTTTTTGACCCTTGTTCCTTTTTGTTCTAAAGCCATTGTCTGTAATAAACTGTCTTCCCAAACGATGATACCTCAATGACTCTATTGCCGTGTTATGGCCAGACACTCCTTTTGCACTATTGAATATTTCCTATCTGTAGGGGTTTCTTCCCAGGCCAACATAAAAGACATCTATTTATACAGAAATTTTTGACTGAAGTTGGGGGTGGTTATTACTAGTCCCTTACATAAATCTGCCTTCAGTTCTTGAAAAGCTCTCTCTGCCTCTTCATTCCATTTTATCATGGTGAGATCAGTAAGCATAGTTGCTATATTAGCAAAGTTAAACACAAATCTCTGGTAGCAGCCTACAATCCCTAGAAAGGCTCTAAACTGTTCATTTTTACATGGACTGGGGCCAATTTTTATTGCTTCATTCTGGTCCATTAAATGTTATATGATACTTGTCCAATGGCTTAAGCAAGAGATTAGGCTTTTCCAGGCCTATTGCACATTTTTTTATTGGATTGCTTCCTTACAAATTGAATCTAGATCTGTTTGGATCTTCTGTAGGCTGGAATCCCAGTCAAGACAAAAAATATCATCAAAATATGCCAAACCATATGCTTTGTGGAACTTAGATTTTGGTCCATCATTCTTTGGAATGAGGCCGGGGCCCCATGTAAGCCAAAGGCAGGCCCACTCAGCCAATCTTGTGTCACAAAACCTTTTTTGGTGTTTTCCTCTGCCATGTAAAAACAAATAATTGAACACCAAACATATTAAGAGTCCATAATTCTTTATTGTTGATGATACTTTAATAACAAGAAGACACACAGGAGCCAATGTGTTTCAGGGGCAACAGATTGTGGCACCCAGCAGCCTATTTAAACTGAGAGTCTGCCTGGCTTTGGTGCTGGATTGTCTTCAGCTCTAGTTCCTGTGTTCCTGGTTTTTTGAAAGTCTGCTAACTTTGTTCCTGACCCAGCTTCATCTGACACCTCTCTTGGATCACTCCTACCTGTTATGTCGGCTGCATGCTTGTGTTACTGATCTCAGCTTGGATTCCTGACCACGCCTCTGTCTCCTGACTTTGTACCTTGCTGCCAGCACATAACCGACTTCTGCCTGTTTCTGATCTTGAACTTGATCCTGATCCTGCACCTGTCTTCCTGGCTGCTCCTGAACAAGGCTTGTGACCAGCTTCCATACTACCATTGGAAGGACTCCTGTGCTGCCAAGCTTCAGTCCACTACATCAGCTCCCTGGCACCTACGCCCTTCCACTGCCTTAGCAGTCCCTGTCTCCACTACCTGCTGGAACAGGAATTCTTGGGCTCTGCTGTCAGGTACGTGACAGTTGCTCAATGTTTGAGCAATGTATCCACATGCTAGCAGCTGGATCATATCTAGCGGTTTCCTGCATTTCTGTGATCCTCTTCATGTGTGTTCCAGCCTTGCTCCTAGTGTTTTCCAGTCTTGCTTCCAGTGTGTTCCAGTCTTCTCCTAGTGTGTTCCAGTCTTGCTCCCAGTGTGTTCAATCCTTGCTTCCAGTGTGTCCCAGCCTTGTGTCCATCTGTCTATACCTTGCTTTTATCACTTTGGGTGGATGCCTACCTGCAGTTCATCTTCTTGTATCTCCATGTGTCATTCTACTCTTCAGTTTTTCTCTCTGCACCAGCCTTTTTCCCTTGTGAGTTTCAGCCAGCCTCATTATCTTACCAGGCAGTATCTTAGATCTTGTGTCTCACCCCTTTTTAGGGCTGTCAGCACCACTAAACAAGCAGCCAGCCGAGTACTCCATATCCATTCTGTGGCTTGCAAAACCATTTGCCCAGCTGCTACATTAAGTTCTGGCCAAACATTCAGTCCCCAGTGGGAGCAGACTCCTAAGTCATCACAGCAACAATGTAAATTAGACTATATTTAGGAAACTCCTGAAGGAAATTATCTGTGAGGAGTAGGTATGGAACTGTCTTATTGGATGTGTAGCAAGACCACTGACACCAGTTTTAGTTGTGTAGCACCCTCCTAGATAGGTGCTAGGAGTAGATAAATTTAGTTTTCTCACTGTAGCCAGTGAGGCTGTATTATTTTGCAAGGCAAATTTAGCTCTAGCTCACTGTAGCAGTTGTAGCTGAATATATCTGTATCTCCGGGGTAACAATAATCTCCAGGGGATAATGTAAATGGGAAGCATGAATATTTATACTGCCTTAGCCAATCTTGTGGGCACATGCACTGCTGGCTGCTGGGTAACAGTATAAATAGTTTGCGCCCTGGAGCAATCTTGTCTTGTCTTGGAGAGGGGAAGTCTACCCTGGAGGGCACGCTGCCCTTGTAGGCAACCCTGCTATGTGCTTGCTGTATGTGAGGCCCTCAAATGGACTAGCTGAGAGGCCTGGAAGCTGACCGAGGGACTGTCTCATGGTGGATGTGGTCTGGGACTAATAGCAGACATTGGAAGGAGGCATCCATTTGTCTGAGGGCTTGTGAGTACAGACTCTGTGAGAGATCCTAGAGACTGAGTCTGTGCTGCTGCTACTGAGCTGGGAGTGCAAGAAAGAGAGGGGGTACTGGCTGGTATCCTGAAGAGATTAGTCCATCTTATTCTGTGCTACAAAGACTTTGCTCAAATTACTGAAACAAGTTTGTGCCTTGCATCTGCTTCAAATCAGCCAAGTTCCTTCTGGTCCCTTCAAGGACTGTGCTTAAAATGCTGCAGAAGAAGGAAGTCAGTGTCCTCAGGTATACATTGTTATTTTTGGAGCATCTCACCCTTTCCTAATACATATCCAAGTTACTTCAAAAATAAAACCATCCAAAAAAGAACATCAGTGGACTGTTTTCTGATTCTAAGAGTGACTGTGTTTGTGTGCCTGGCTGTTGGGCAGAATACGGGAAAAGACCCAAGATGCCTGTCTCACAGTTGGCTCCTATGAGGGTACCGTTACACTCCATTCAATAAGCTATGTGAGAACTGCGTGACCATGTAAAGTGAACATTAGTGACCAGCATCTTTAGTAAATCAAAACCATTTACTTATTTGTGGAAATTTCTCCTCTTTCAACAAAGCTGCTAAGGATAGATAGCTAGAAATGTGAAAAGGAGTCTAAAGTTTCACCTGCTGGATGACTATAAAAATATAAAATGTTTATATACAAAATGTCATATTTATCTGGATAAAAAAGGGAACATCATAACTTTTTTCCAAAACATTTTGTATTCTGACTATTGCAAAAAAAATCTGTACAAAATTACTATACTTTCTGTTTTAGTTAAAATGCTACTGTATCTCTACACAATTTCAGAGGTTTGGCTGATTGTGACTTATCACTGCCTTCTGTGTTTCAAGCGTTTCCAAATAGTAAACTACATACTTTTGCTTAGTGGTTTGCAAAGTAGTGATCCACCACAATCAAAGGACATTCTTTAATCAACTATCACTGAGGCCAAAATTATACAGGAATCATATTTCTGCTCATTTAATTTGTCATTTGGTAGAAACAGAACAAACAGGCAGTGTAGGTGTGACCCTGTTTTGTGCTTAAATAAGAATTAAAGTATAACTAATGGCAATATTTTTTATTCTTTACTTTTGGACAAAGTTGAGATGGATTAGAATACAGGTCAGGTTTTTAATATCTACCTCTGTCCCTGTTAGGAAGATTCACCCTCTTAATTAGTCCTGTTTACTTTTATCATCAAAAGTGAAAGTAAAAGTAAAACCCAAATTTTAGGTTGTCTTCAGAACAGTAATAGAGGGGAGATCTTCTGTTGATCTAGGGGGAGCCAGTGGACTCTCTTCATTTGCAGGGATTTCCTTGCACTGTTTTGGCTAGGGGACAGGAAGTGAAGGGAAATCTTCCCAATGGGACTCAGATGGTGAAAAACTGACATGGGTTATAACCTTCCCTTATTCTATCCAAAATGAAAAAAAATGTGTATATAGTTCTACTTTAAATGCCTGTGGATAAAAGGACAACATACTCCTAAGAAATAAACCTAGTAAAACAACTGAACACAGGTTTTTATCTATACGGGAGAGAGGAATTAAAGTCTGCAAATACCCACCTCTGCTCCAGTGATGTGACATCTGCAAGCTCCCACCCCAGTACCAAAATCTTCTCCCTGGCATCTTCCTGGTGCAGGGTCTTTGGTTGTTTTGATTGGTCATTGTGGGATGACGTTGATTTATCCCAGCACCCAGCAGATGTCAAACTTGCACACTGTGCTGTTCATGTGCAACTCAGTGTACAGTGTAAAGGAGAGTGCAAGGAGGAAAGTAAGAAGCCTTTACTGCAGAATAAACATGTTCCTTCTGTAATAAAATACCTATCTTTTCACAATTTTTCGTTTTAAGAGCACAGTTCCTTTTTAAGGAAACATTTTCTCAGATGGGCAGAAACCCATAATAAGCAGATTCTCTTCTTAATCTCCCATACTACAATGGGAGAAAGAAAGGGAGTTATTATTAGTTGTGCTTGCAACATAAACTGTTTGTGACAGTCCATCCCCTAGTTAGGCCACCAGGCATTGGCTTGCCAATATTGTTAAATGGCAAGCATCTCTGATTTTGTCACAGGTTCAAAGATGACATCCTCAGTTTCCATAATAGCATTCAAAGTGAACAGTTTCAGTAATGCAGGTTCAAAGATGCCAGTTTCAGTAATGATTATCCCAGCCCAGGAGTTGATGAATCTAATAGTTGCATCATTTGGGTCAGCCCCCAGCATCATCCAGAGTCTCTTGTATCTTTCATTCCAGTAATAGGAATCCTGCCCTATGTCCCTAGGCCCAGACATGGAGAAAAAAATAAGCCCAGGCATTTTAAATCAAGCAGACAATTTTTCCAGGGACTGGGGGGGGGGGGGTAGAAGGGGCAGCAGGTGTTTCTGGGGCAGTTGGTGACGAGAGTCGGGTCTTAGCACTGTAATGTAAAGGGGCACTGTGATATAAAGGGGAATGCACTGTGAAGGGCACTGTAGTGATTATAGTGCCCCTTTACAGTGCAGTCCCCTTTATCTCACAGTGCCCTTCTACATTACAGTTCCCCTAGCAATCACAGAGTGTCCCCTTACATATAATCAGTTAGCCCCATGAGAGTGCCCCCTTACATCAGGTGTCCAGATTAGAGTACCTCCTTTCATGGGTTGTTCTCATCAGAGTGCCTTCTTACATCAAATGTCTGCATCAGACTGGCTCATGGATCAGTGGATGCACTCTTAGAGACCTGAGGGGGCACAACCCACCCCAGTACCCCGCTAGATCTAGCCCTGGACACCACACACAAAAACACACACAGAAACTGGAGGACTGTTGTGCTCATACCTGGAGGAGAAGATCCATCTCCATCACAGAGCCCCTTATCTGCTCATTAACTGCCAATGACAGATGCCTGTCTGGGCCTGCATTCCACCTCTACTACCTGTGCAAGGTATACAAGACAACAGCTGGCCTTCTCTTCTCTTTCCAGCACACAGACAGCCTGTAATCACCCAGTTCATGCCATTTACACAGAAGGTGTCAACGGCTTTTGGAAGGGAGGGATGTCAATCCAGAGCTCCAGATGGAATGGCCAGGCCTGCCCTGCCTGCTGAGCCCCAATTGACTTTGTTGGTGGGGCAGGACAGCCAAGAGAGGAGACACAAGCATGGCTGCATAGCAGGAGGTTAAGCGGCAACTGCAGTGATAGCCCTGTTTGGACCGTGGTCGCCACTTACCCCCCACTGCACTGCCCAGTCATCAACAGGCCATGGACCTGGTGACCCCGGTCCACTGGAAATGCCCAGTGTGCCCTCTGGTCAATCCAGGCCTGGCTCTAAGGTACTGTAAGCTGTGAGCGATTGGGGCAGAGGCTGTAGAGGTTTGAAAGAAACAAGCGTGAACAGTGCTGGGAGAGACATGTAGTTGTGAGCAGATATGGAAGAGCAGTGCAGAAATAAGCAGTGCTGGAAGAGTTTTCAGGGGGGCACTGAAGGCAGAAGTATTGGAACAGCATGTTAAGGGAAGGAAAAGTGAGGAGTGTTGGAAGAGGGTTGCAAGGAGTAAAGAATTGGGAAGTGCTGAAAAAGGTGTCAGAGAGAGCAGATGTGAACAATATGGAAAAAGATGCAAGGTGTGCTGAAGTGAGCAGTGTGGAAAGAGGATGGCAGGAGATGCAGAGGCGGAAGTGGGAAATGAGGTACCGACACGTTGCGTCACGCCCTCGTGACTTCTTCAGAGTAACCAATGACACAGCAGATCACCTAGTAAATACAATTGTCGGTTAATGGCAGCACTTTCCTCATCCTGTCACAGCATGAGGAAAGTACTGCCAATAATCGGCAGCTGTCACAGAGCAGATCGGCACTGACCATTAGGGCACTGATCATCAGTGCCACTCAGCAGTGCCACCCCACAGTGCCACCTATCAGTGCCCAGCAGTGCCCAAATCAATGCTACCCAGCAGTTGCGCTCATCAGTGTCAAAGCAGTGCCGCCCAGCAGTACCGCCAGTCAGAGCCATCAATCAGTGCTGTGAGTCAGTGCTATCAGTCAGTGCCGCTCATCAGTGTTACCCATCAGTGCCCATCATTGCTGCATATCAGTGCAGCATCATCAGTGCCTCCTCACCAATGCCCACAAGTACCGCCTCATCAGTGCTACTTCATCAGTGCAGCCTATCAGTGCTGCCTATCCGTGCCACCTCATCAGTGCTGCCTATCAGTGCCCATCAGTGCTGCCTATCAGTGCAGCCACATCAATGCACATCAATGAAGGAGAAAAATTTCCTGTTTGCAAAATTTTATAATAGAAACAAAGAAAAAAACATTTTCAAATTGTTTGCTCTTTTTTTGTTTATAGTGCAAAAAATAGAACACCCAGTGATGATTAAATACCAGCAAAAGAAATCTATATTTGTGTGGAAAAAAATGATAAAAATTTCATATGGGGACAGTGTTGCATGACTGAGCAATTGTAATTTAAAGTGCAACACCCTTGAAAACTGAAAGTTGGCCTGGGCACAATGGGGGTAAAAGTGTCCAGTAGGCAAGTGGCTAAAGTCACCATAAACATGGAGTTAGGCTTTAACCCCTCCACTGTGCTGTAGGAACAGTGGATTTTTTTTTACTTATGCCAGTAAGAAAAAAAAAATAAACCTCATTAAGATCTCATGTACACAGAACATTTGACCTCATGTACACAGAACATTTGACCTCATGTACACAGAACATTTTGCTGACTCTCCTAGAAGCCTTTCCTCCTGGCGGCAGCATTTTGGCAGAATAAAACGGCTGACACTTGCATAAGTGTGTACCGTGTTTAGGTGCATTTAGGTTTAACAAACACTGTGGAAATTGTTATACAATTCATTGTTCTTTACTCTTTCATCTGTAAACACCTTCTCAATAAAAATAAAGACTTTCCAATAAAGTGTCTAATCAATTGTACCACAGTTCATAAATAAAAAAAAACATACAAATCTTCTGTGTTCCTAATAAAGTATTGATTTGCTGCACCACAGTTCATATATAAATCATAAACCTCTTTCTGTGCATTCCTCAACAAGAATGCCTATGGCAAAATCCAGTGTTTCTGAACTCAAGATGCCACTCCACACATCCCCTTGTGAAACACACACTGGATTTTAACTAAATAAAGGTTAACTACAATTTTATTTACAGTATTTAATCTAGACAGTGATTCCTCTTTTGCCTCTTTTTCCTCTGGTTGTCACCAATAAAGTCAGCTTCCACTAATCTCCATGCCACCATGAAATGAATATGGGGAGATCCAAACATAGTGTAACACTGCTTTATTATTAAAACAGCAGAGACCCAAATTGCGCACTTACATGTGTTTGTGACAAAGTATTAGCCCAGCAATCACATACAGCACCACCACCTCCAAGATGGCACTCCAAACAGCAGAAATTACATCATGGATATAGCCCCAATCCACGTGTTTTGTATATTGGATGTCTTCAGGTACCAGTCCCTCATATCTGGCAGTGAGTTTGCAAAGTTTTCATCCAAAAGATCATAATTCATGAACTTGAGGATTCACAAGAAACCTGTGGTACCTGCCAACCCATACCTCATACCTACATTTGACCTTCTTCAAGTGGGTTTTGCACTTCCCTAGCCCTGTATGGGACTGCAAAACTTGTCTGATCCCATCGATGGCCTGACCTAAGCATCTTGGAAGTCTCCATTAAGGTGAACCTGTTGATTTGCCCTTTGTAGATTCACAACTCAGATTCACTTCAAGCCAATAAACACAAATACAGCATTCAGAAGAAATACTGTATGTATTTAGCTGCAAAGTTTGGATTTAAAGCCCATATCACACTGGAAAATGTGTAGCTACAGAATGGTTTTTCTTAGCATTTATGTTACTAGGAAAAAATGTATTGCACATTAGAAAGGTTTTTTGTTCCTGAAATTCCAAAAGATATGTAGCTTATTTGCTGAGTAGGTGATTTTATGCAGCATTTGGAGCTAGGGACAGAAAGTTACTCATAATATCCAACACAGCTGCTGATGATCATGTCACACCAGTAATTTATAGCTTCATACATAAGCATTGTGGTTGGCTACATCAGCAACTCTGTATCCAGCTACAAATCGCCAGAGAACATAATCAGAGATTTTTAGCTACTACGAAGTTGTTAGTGTGACAAGGCCATAAGGCGAAGGTCAAAGTTCTTCACTGAGTAATGCATGCGGTTTCTTTGTGGTCACAATGCTATACATGGATCAAATTAACTTGAACAAGCCATTATGTTGTGCTTTATTTTACAAGCCGTTTTCATTTTAAAGTTTTCTTTTTTTTCTAGGAAACTGACTTTTTAGTATTTGGTACTGTAGAACCAGTAGATTAAAGAAAATATGTCACAATATAGGCTACAATTTTCTACCTCTTCTGAAATTGCTAATTGTCTGGCTGTTGGCTGTCAAACTGGCCCTTGTGATTCATTACATGGAGTCACTAAAGCTAGGGATACACAGGAAATACAGTAGGCGACTAAAATCAAGTGATAAACCAACAGCTTTGTAACATAATGTATTTGCTTCTTATTCAGTAAAGTCCATGGACAATATTTATATTCACAATAATATGAGCAATCACAAAATATAGAACAATGTTCCAAATAAGTTGCAATACAGTTGGTAGTAGTGGCAATTTTTTTATTTTCCCTATTTTCTCAATTGGCAACTGTTACTAGTCACAGATAGTCATGATTTTGTGTGATAGATACAACAAATGATATGAAAGATATGACAGATTTTCCCTTTTTTTAAGAGTAAGTTATCAGCTGAACAAAAAAAAATCATTCACAGAAACCGCACATGGACATGGACAGTCACAAGACATGAATGGCTTCTATAATATTAATCATTTTTTCGGTACACGGTTGATAAATGTAAATAGGCAGTTAAAGGCCATCTCCAGGCATGACAAGCCCACCTTCCATTTATTAACCAATTCTAAACAGAAAAAATCACTTCTAAAGCCTTTTTAATACTCACTGGTGCTGCTTCAAAGAGTCATAATTATGAATCCAGCACTGTCTATGCCAATCATCTTTCCACTGCATTCTGGGAGGACCCCGCAATTGAAGAGCCATGCAGAAGTGTGAGATGGCTGTGAGATGAACAAATGAAGAAGGACTCCTTCTCTGCAAGGAAGAAAAGAGAACACTCATAACACAGAGGGGTTGATTTACTAAATGTGTAGAGTTCAAAATCTGGCACAGCTCTGCATAGAAACTAGTAACTTACAGTTTTTTTTGTTAATGTTTAATTGAACAAGCTGGAGTTGGAAATTGATTGGCTACCCCATGCACAGATGCACCAGATTTTGCTCTCCAGTTTTAGTAACTCAGTCCCAGAGTGTCATGTGATCACAGATTAATGTCATTTTTTGGGGCATTTAAACCTAATGGTTTTTTTTAATTAATCCAGCAATAAATTGGTCGAGTGAGGGGTGAGTTCCTGTAGTTCAGATTAAGGGACTTTGACTTTACAGTATACTTACCTGTGATTTTGAAAGTACAGAAACAAGAAGGACATCATAATAGGCAGGCAACTAACATTTTCAGGAGAAGTTAGGCAACAGCACCCCTTCACATTTCTTTTATGACAAGTTATAGCTAGTAGTAGTTACTCGAAGATAAGATCTTTTGTAACTTATCCAGTCCAGTTCTCCATTTCTAAAAAAGACTAGCAACATACCCCAACATTTATAGCCACACAAGTAACTCAATCACCTTAATTCAATCATATATGAAATGGTAAGGCAGATGTGAATTGTCCAAGAACAAGATGGAAGGTAAGAAAGTTTGTGAAAACATCCCAATCCTTGGTGCCAGGAAGTCTACTTTATGTGTTAATCATTTAATTTGTATGAGTGAAGGTATGTATTGTTGTCAGATCACTGGGTTATAGATGTTAAAACCGCATTATAACTGGATAACAGTTGATGTTAAAGGCCCCAACGCCTGTACAGGGCTGGTTGTTTCAAGTTGACATAAATTGTCTCTTTCACGCCTCTTGTGGTCTTTGTTAAAATGTGATGTTTACTGTCCTCAAAACAATGTTCCTTTTTCTTAACATGTAGGAAGACTGCTGAGTTCATAGTCCCAGTAGTCTACTAGCATTACCCTGACCTGGATAAATGTGAATCTTCACAGACATACATTCTTGATAGGTTTATTTTAATCTTATATATAAGGATATAAATGTTAAAGTGTGTTTTATAAATTTGTTACTTCAATCCCTTCCATACAAACCTCAAAATATACAATATACAAAGGAATTTGCTTTGGAACATCCATTGTCTCTTGAGATATCAGTTAGGTAAACTTTTCTGCTAAGTTTTTCTTTTTTTCAGTTGCTAGCATGCAACATTCAGCCTTGTTGTATTATTTATAAAAAGTAACAGCAGATTTCTATGGGTTGAAAATGGGAAAGAAAGCACACAGAGAATATAATGTACAGACCTTGTATCACAATCCCTGGTAAAGTCCAAACAATTATGGTAATCTTTCTAGCAGTATGTAGGAATCATGGCAGTCTCTTTGGTGTCATGACACTTTCAGGTAACATGCAGCAATGTTTAAAAAGCATGATCTGCAATTCCATTTATCTTTTTTTTTAATGTACCTATCTTCCAGCTGTCTTTTCTTCTTTTACATGATGCTCGGGATCTTCTTCTTTATTCTGGTGGTGAGTGGTTCTTGGTCCTGTGCTAAATAGCAGTCAAGTAAGGACTTGTAAGCAATGTTCAGTGCAGAAGTGCTGTGAGCCCAGATGCTAAGCATCTTTAGACCCAGAAGACAAGAGACAGTAGACAGATGCATTCAGCCATCTGTGGTGGGCAGCTCAAGAGAGGAGGTAAGTACTACAGTGAAAGACATTTTTTATAATTAATGGGTGGGCTATCTTTTTTCCAAAACATGACTTGGTACAATGTACTTATAGGAAAATGTATACTGACTTATACAAATGTTCATTATTTATTATGGTCATTAGCAGGGGCGGACTGACAACTCCTGGGGCCCCCGGGCAATAGGGGATCATGGGGCCCCTGTGTCCTTGACCAAACTCGAAAAAGCCTATGAAAAAGGTACCAGGGGCATCTTATGGGGCCCCCTACTGACCCCGGGCCCTCAGGCAGTGCCCGAGTTTCCAAATGGTCAGTCCGCCCCTGGTCAGGAGTTACAAATAAAAAGTGAAAGCAGTATTGTTCTTTTAGTCAGGTAAACAGTAGTCTTTTGTGTCAAGTAAATTTCAAAGGCAGTATATAAATATTTTGTGTTTTCATATTCAGCCACTAGGTGGATCTCTTGGCTCTCTTTTTACATGTTTTTTAGGTTCTTTTTATCTAGTTTGTTTGTTATAGGATTTTCGGTGATCTGAATGCAAGATATGACAAAGATGCAGTCTACAGTATGTGTATCAAGAGGAGAACACAAACAAATGTTGCTCACTTGTTCATTCCAAGTTTAATGTGTTAAACAGAAATGGATCAAATTATACAGAAAATTATTTTTTTCATAGTGGAGCAAACAGATTGGTGAGGGATCAGAAGAAAAGTAAACATATTCAGAAAGGAGACCAGGCCTCCAAGTGAACCTGGATGGGCAAAATACAAGCTCATTTGAATTTTACAGGTTGAAAATGGCAATCTGCTTTCTGTTCCTGAATACAATTTGCAAAATTAACAGTTCTCCTTTCCATGAAATGTTAGCAAAAATCTGACGGTTTTGGCAGAATATTGCCATTTCTGTGAAATGCATTGGAGTGAATAGGGAAGATGAAAAGAAGGGTTTCTTTTGGTGTTTTTTTAGGGAGCAATGGGCTTTAAATAACTCCCAAGGATTAGAGGAAAGCTCCTTTCAGTTATCCTGGACTTTGTTGAAAAAAACACAGTGAAATGAATAGATAGAACACATAAGAAGGCTGCAATATCTTCTAAATGACCTTTATTTGTGTCCCTCTAGTCCTCAGATTGACAATGCATTGTGGCACAGCACAGCCCTGTCTAGCGAGGGGGGGGGGGGGATTTCTCTTTCTCTGCTGCAGTTACACTTTAATTTACAGGTCTCCTTCCTATCCTTCAGCATGTGACTGAACAGTGAATAGAGAAGCAGCAGATTAATGAGTTCACCTATGTCAGTCTGCTCTCTTCCCTTACCAGCCTGCTGCTTGTACTGTAGCACACTTGATTGGCTTCTTGTGCTGCTTCTCTGAACTCTACAAGAGGCTGCATTGCAAGAGGTTGATACAAATTCAAATCCAGGTACGTACATGTCTTACATTAAATATAGTTCTAATGTAGTAATAAAAGTGTAAGTTTAGTCAAACACTAACTATATTTAATTCTTCTCCCACCTCCATGCTAGGACTATTATGTCTACCCTGTGAAAGGAAAGATGTGTATACTTACCTTTTCTGAGGGTGCTTCGGTCCATTACATGATCAGGTCCCAGCGCAGGCTTCAGTGTGGAGGAGGGACAGCCAAAGGGGGACTTATCGCCCAGAATCTGCAGCCATTGTTGGCGATCTCTTCTCTTCACTGAAGTGGTGCTGGGATCTGATCATGTGACCGGACCAGAGCGTTTTCAGAATAGGTATACAGATCTTTACTTTCACAGGGTAGAGAGAATAGGCTTAAAATGGGGGTGGGAGTAGATTTAAGTATATTAGTGTTTGACTGAACTTCCACTTTAAACATTTGCATACCAGAAGGGTTTTTTTCAATTGCAGAAGAAATATACTATGTCTTTTCTATGATAAAAGCTCCTTACCTTCTTGTTAACAAGAAACTTTAGAAGGTACCATCAGCTGCACATGTACAGAATTTACACCATCCCAGGCCAGCCAACAGATGGATGAAGATGCCAAACCCAGAAGAGGAGTGAGGGAAGAGAGGGGAAGCTTGATGACATTGCATTGCTATAGGAAAGGTAAAAAATCAAGAAATCTATTATCATTCTCTAATAAAAATCATAACATGAAATACAAGAGCAGTCTCAGCCAGCATCTTATATAAAAACATCCAACAACAACTGTAACTACACAAAACACACACACAATATATGCACCCTCTCAGTCTAAGTCATCGTAAACCCTCCCCTACCTCCAACACAAATTCAAAATCCATACAGCCCAAGGGAAAAACAGTGAAGCCTGGTGGAGTAGGAGGCAATACACCTGAACCACCTGCCAGAACGTAGTAATTTAAACAAATACATGGGTGGGAACTATCACCCAAAATACTTTGGGCTCTCTGAAGACATTTACTTTCTCTCAGATCTTCAATACAAGGTAAATCTGTGCCTGTGATCATTTTCTGTGCCATCGTCATCACCTTCTGTAAGACTTTTCTCTCATGAACTGTGCATGGCCCTTGCTACAGAGAATTGTGGTAAGTCAACACACTCCTTATGGCATCCCATAGGTGACAATTTGTGGATTGTGATATGAACATACCAATATCCAATCTATAATATGCTGCACATTTCCCACTGAAATAATTTTAACATTAACGGTTACAGTATTATGTCATTTTGCCTGTTTGTATCTGGCTAGTTTTGCATTCCATCATATTTGCTCATTTTACATGACTTTTAACAATATAATACAGAAGCACATCATTCATGGTTTACTCCCAAGACTCGTCCTGACTTTGCCGCTAGCCATTGTGCATTTTGCTTTCTACTGCCTCATTTGACAAGATGATTTCTCTGTTCACTTGCTTCCTTTTCTTCCACCACGCATTGCAAAGTTGTGACTGACATGCTAAATATATCAAAATCTGCCATTTGTTCCTAAAAAGAAATGCTGCATTATAGCAACAATGGTGTTCTTAAACAAGATTTTTTTTTAAATATACATAGAAAAGTGATCAGCTTGATGTAAATAATTTTATCAATATCTGTATAGGTGTAAAAAGTGTTACTTGGGGCAGCCATATTTACTCATATTTGCAACCTCCGATACTGTATTTGTGCTTTATTACTCCTACTTAAAGCAGACCTTTCCAAATGGTCAGTCCACCCCTGGTAGTGTTAGACAAACAGATTAAGATGGACTTGACTAACTAATTATAGGCTAAGTTCACATTTAAAAAAAAAAAAAAAAATTTATAATTATTATTTTTTACACAGGAGACTGTAAAGCATAGCACCCACAATCAGCAGTGCAATGCCAGGATCCCGCAGACACTCAGTACAGCTGTCTGCCCATTCCTTGTATGGGCAGGCAGTTACTGAATTGCAGGAAGAATTAATGATCTATGACAGCGCTCACCAGCGTCCTCCCAGTTCATTGAGATCTACAAGCCATTGGCCACGGTGGGCAACGGTACTTGTAGTTCATCCATTCACAGAACTCTGTGAGTGAATTTATGACGCAGCCATATGGGAGGATCCCTGCAGAGCCACACAGTTTTTGAATTGTGCTAGGAAGAAGATCCCCCACCCACTGTCATAAGGAGATGGGGATCAGGGGGAGAGGAGGCAGGAACTGGAACATGTTAAATATTTCACCCTAAATATGGGTAATTGCATTACATACAGTAATGACTTAGCACATGTTTGTGTGAATCCCGTCTACTTTTCCTTATCCTTCGTGGGAGCTGTCATGTCTGTCTTGACATTGTTTGAAGACTTCAATAAATGCCATTTTTATCTGCAACATCATTGGAGTGTGACAGACCTGTTTTCATGTTCTAGTTTAGTGTTTATGATCACGGATTGGGCCAGCACCACCGATGTGTGGAGGGGCTATTGGAACACATACTCACCTGGAGCGGTTTCCTTTTACAGCTCATCAACCTGTTACTCATAAAGCCTTATCCAGGAAGGTGTGTGATGGGAATGGCAATACTATTCTATGTGTGAATGGACACTGAGCAGTGGCTCAGGAGAGAGCATGCTTGGGTGCCCCCACAGCAAGCTAATTGCTTTGGGGGCACTTGGTAGGAGGGTGGGGCCAGGAGCACAGGTGGGGGACCCAAGAAGTGAAGGATTTCAGCTTTTCTGTGCAAAACTACTGCACAAGAAGGTAAGTGTAGCCGGGGCAGACTGACAACTCATGGGGATCATGGGGCCCCTGTGTCCTTGCCCAAACTCAAAAAGTCTATAAAAAAGGTACTAGGGGCATCTCATGGGGCCCCCTACTGACCCCAGGCCCTTGGGCAGTGCCCGTGTTTCCAAATGGTCAGTCCGCCCCTGAGTGTAGCACTACCCCTGTAGTAGTTGCTGAAGATTTAGGTCCCCCTATAGTCCTGCACAGCCAGGCAACATGCATTTTCCATAGACTTGCATTCAGAGTCAGTAAACAGTCTTGAGCTTGGATTTTTGTATGTTTTATTAAGGGATGTTAAACCTGGATAGGGTATGCATCCAGCTGCCTGAGGGAATCCTTGGGCAAGGGAGTCCAGTGCCTGCCACTTTAAATGAAACAGTCCTGGGTAAGAAACTATTCAAGTTTCCCAGGTCTCAGTGCTGTGAGCAAAATTAGGTAGGTGGCTGCCTTCAGGCCTTCTCCTGGCTCTACAGGTTGTCCTCACTCTGCGGGCCTTTTAGGCTGAGCGATCCTCTTTTCCAGCACCCTGCCTATAGGTAGGCCTCTTTAGGCCTAGCACTGGAACCTCCCAGGCTCCTGTATCTCAGCTTCCTCACATCTTCCACCCGGACTCTACTGCTGCTGAGCTGGCCCTCTCACTCTTAAGGGTTATCCTGGCCCCATGGCAACCCTCCTGCTTGGGAATTAGCCAGACTCCCCTGAGAGTGCAGACAAGCTCCTACTCACCCCTATCCAGTGCTTCTAGAATCTTCTTCAAGTTTTTCTAGAGCAGGGGGAGTTATCAAGGAACTGATCTGCAGATCCTCTCAGCCCTGACCCAAATTTGACCTAGCTGACTATTGCCCAGGCTGCTACTCAGTCTACCTAACTAAAAAATAATCAGCTAGCTCACCCTAGCTAACTAGAAGGGTGCTGCATTAGTATGAAATGTTTTTCAAAATGCCGTCAATATCACTTTAAGCTTCAATGCAGTAGACAGGAGTTTACACTCTCCACAGTCAGGATGCTTTGCATCACTCTACGGCAAAAATCACCCCCCCCCCAGCTTTTGATGGGTGGTACACCACAACCAACATCCAATAATGTGTAAAGCACATGGTTGTAGCAAGGTGTGGCAGATTTTGAAGGGGTTAAAACAGGTGGTGAGGAGAAAACATACTGTCTCTTCACTGCCTGTCAAATGTCCAATCACGCTGGACCTTTCTTCAGACAGTGAAGCTTGTGTAAATGAGTCCTTGGGAAAAAAAGAGGAAGTATGACTCTGAACATGAAAATGCCAGTCCGTGTCACAAAAGAGCCTGTACTCAGATCAAGAGTCTGGTAAGAATTTAGGGATGACCCCACGCTTTTTTCCCCCATTTTTGGAGGTGAAGTTCCCCTAAAAGTCCTACCAGGCCTAAAGGGCCTGTTCTGGCTTTTAGGGTGAACCCCACACACTTTTTTCTTTTATTATTTTATTGTGGGAACCCCACGCTGCTTTTTTTGTTTGTTTTTTTTTTATAAAAAGGTAATTAAAACCAAAAAATGTCAGTCCTGCTGCAGCAGGTTCTATACATTGTACAGATGTGCAAATTTGCAGGTAGTTTAGGTGACTTTAAATGAATTTTTCTTTTTTTTTTCTTGAAAAATGGCTGCCCCTTTAAAAATGGTGCTTTTTGAGAAAAAAATGTTTACTGATTCATGTCCCTCAGGGCAGTACCCAAGTCCCCATACCTCTTTTATGGCCAATAACTTCCATATAAGCCTTCAAAATGGGCACTTTTGAATTTCCAAGTTCGAGTCCCATACACTTGCATTGAGTTTGAAGTTCACGATCAAACATTCATTAGGTTTGAATGTTCGACCGCAAACCAAAAATGTGGGTGTTCGGCCCATCACTACTGTAACACTTTTTTTGCACAAGGGCTTATGTTAAAAAGTCACATAAAAGATATGATTTCTGAGAATGTCTAGCATTTTTTTGAAATAGGTGCAAAAACAGATGAGTACTGCCTGTGATCCTTTTTTTATTTCCACTAACATCCAAATTTTTAGGATAAGCTTTCAGGGTGTACCCACTTGTTACTCTTTTACCTTGAAGAAGGGGTACACCCTGAAAGCTTGTCCTGAAAATCTGGATGTTATTGCTAATTAAGAAAAAGTATAACAGATGGTGCTCTATTTTTTTTTGTTGTACGTGTATCATATGGCTACAAACAGCTCAAGCTTAAACATAAACCTTAATTAGGTGACATTTAGTTTGCAAAAGCACTGTGTATCATATGCAAACGTTGCTGAAAGGAATTGGCTCATATTCCTTCTCAGATACAATGACCCCCGTCTGTCCCCGGTTGACCAGTCACTGCCCTTCAGATCTGGAGCTCACTCTGAGACACAGGAAATGGACACAGACACGAGGTGATGTCTCAGACTGAACTGAATTGTATTGTTCCGCGTTTAAACTTATATATGAAACTTCAAACAATGCATAAGAATATAAAACCAATCAAATATTAGATATATAGAAACCAATCAAATATCATATACGTCAATCATGACCAATCATATATCATATATGTTAATCATTATCATATGCGTCAATTATGACCTTTTATTCAGGATAGAAAGTTCCCTATTTATCATTGGCTATAATTATTTATAATCTTGCGACAGGATATATTCAACCGCAGACTTTCACTTTTATGCTGGCTAGTGGGAATAAGGGAAATTGGAGCTGAGAGGGAAAAAAGGAACTTTAAACTCTTGTCAAAAATAAAGAACAGTCTTAAAATAAAAATTAATCTTTTAAATACTGATTAGGTTTGAAATGGATACTTATTCTAAAATGGCAGAACTTAAGCTAACATTAAACAAAATGGCTTTGATTAATTCTTAACACAAAATGGCGGTATATTAAGCTAAAGGACTGATTCCTTCAGTTGCCACGTTTTTTGTTTAGAAAATACTGTTTCACCTTTTGTATCTCAGTGTGACCAATCTCCTTCAGACATTTTGAAGGCACATCCTGTCTACTTGCATACATTCTAGAGGCAGCTGCATTTCACTACTGAGAAGGGCTTCCTAAAGATGACAATGGCAGGACATGCCTGCAAATGCAGCATTGGCAAAGTTGTTTATAGTCTCCACTGGGAGTGCCTGAGTCAACCAAATTGGAAATGCCTGAAAGAACCTTCATGGCAAGATTACCAGTTATTTTTGAATGAAAATAGTAGATTTGAAAATATGTTAAATTACTTGAAATTACATTAACACATACAGTATTTGAACCATAACCAGAGGCCATTCAGTTTGTTAAACTATGTTGTATTTTAAGTATTTGGCATTTTTTAAATAAAATGCTATTTTCACAGTTTTTTCATCCCTTTTTAAATGTCATTGGTACCTTTTCTCCCCCTCTTTCAGCCACTCCCTGTCTATATGAAACTGCTCCAGTGGCAGTTATATATTATTGCTCTGAACGTGCTTCCTGAGTGACAACCTTGAACGATGCCCGAACCATGTCCCCATCAAGGACCCTTGTGACAGGGTGACAATGCAGGAGCACAACTGTAAGACAGTTTTCACCCCATAACAGTTAGTGCCCGAACCTTCATAGCAGGATCTCCAGGTATTATTGTAATGAAAGCGGCAAATATTAAAAGATTAAAAATAATTTGAATAGTACTATAACATGTTAAAGATGATATTAGATTTTATTGATTGGTTTACATCCTCTTTAATTGTCTACGTTTGTCTATTTTTGAACTACCATCTTAATATATATGCTGAGTGTTAGGAGCAATGTGCTAACATCTGCTCTCTGTGTCGTAACATGTCAAACGCCTACTAACAAAATATACAAAATAAAATAAATGCATCAATTTCACAGTAAGAGTACATCCATAAGGTGTCAATCTGAAATAAAAATATCATCAAAATAACTTATCTCATTAGTAGCTGTAAGCAGAGTGTTAAAGTACTGGATTTTTCCATATGTAAATAAAATCTTATATAATAATGCAGAACGGTGATTTAAATTTAACTTTCAAAACAATTTGTTAAACTTGTATTAACAGAATATTAATTTTGTGCATACTGTATAGCAATTTCTATGCTCTTTTCTATGATGCTTTTCTAAGAAACATGATGACTAGAATGACTAACCAGGGATGAGTTTAGGATTCACTGATACCATGGGTTTGAGGTTCACAGACTCGATGAACCAATGTGGGAATTTTCCAGACCAGCTGTTGAGAAAACATAGGAAGTGCTTCTGATATGGAGAGCTTAGTGTAGAGCTTGTATGTACTAGCAGCCCTGTTAAAGCCCCATACAAGAGCAGAATAATTACCATTGCAGCGGAGTTCCCCCATACTGCGAGGGTTGAATGCTTGCTAGGGGTAGAGGAATAAGGTGTAATACTTACCTTACACCTCACTGTAGCAGGCTCCCCCCATCTGTGTGATTGGTCCCCCAAATCCTCTTTTGTAAGATGCTCTGGTCAGCAGTTGCACGCTGACATCATGAGTACAATGCAAGGCCAGTGGTCATTTATTGTACGTGAGGGCTCACCCACATCCCAGAGTGTTGAAGAGGAGAGCACTGGAGCCTACAGAGGTGATGACTAAGGTAAGTATTACACTTTATTCTTCTACCCCTAGACTTAAGGAGCATACAACCCTTGCATATGGGGTGGGGGGGTACTGAAATGCTAGATTTTTTAAGAATCCTGGAGGTTTAGTTTTAAGGCAGGTGTAAACCCTTAGGAAGACCATATGTAGCACCCTCCTAGGTAGGTGCTAGGGTTAGATAGATATGATTAGTTGTGTCTTTGATAGGTAAATATAGTTGTCACTCTCTGTAGAGAGGCTGTATTTATTTGTTAGGTAAAAGCATAGTTAGCTCACTATACTTGGTGACAGCAGCATGAACATTGATACAGATCTTTCTATCCCAAAGAGACTGGCTCTGAGAGCAGTCTGGGTAACTGTATATATTCAGTGAGCACACGGGGCTCTGGCTCTATCCTGTATAGGGTTGTTCCAAGGCTAGAAGAGATCATGTTTGTGGGTGACCTGAGGGCCTGAATGCTGAGACCCATGTTCTGCTATGCTGACTGAGTGGCTGTCTAATGAAAATCTAATCTGGTATCACAGAAGAAGGCATCCAGCTGCTCATGGGCCTTTTGAGTACAGACATTCCTAAAGGATATTAGAGACTAAGTGTTATTTAACCTGCCTCTGGTGCTAGGAAGTGAGCTGTGGGTGTAGCAAATGGTACACTAGCTAGTATTCCAAAGAGCTTCCCCTTAAGGGACACTGCTCTGGGACTCTAAAGAAGTTGCTACTACTACTATTACTACTACTATGGCCTTAAGCTAAAGTCCACTGTTTGATTCAAGCAAGGACTTCAACATAGCTTATACTGAAGATTTGATAACATCATCAATGTACATATTTCCTATTTTTGGAGTATCCCATTCATCTCCCTCATCCCTATCCAAGTTCTCCTAAAAAATAAAAACAATAAATGAATGAGCCTATGTGTCTGGTTGCGGGGCAAAGTAATTGGGTAGGACCTAGACAGCATTCCTGCGGCTCCCATTGGAGTAGCACTACACATACATTATGCAATTTTCTTTCCTTAAACCACTGGCAGAATACAATGATTATTGCTGGCCGCTGGCAGTGATCAGACAAAAAACTAACGGGCCGGTTGTAGTTAAGCAATAGATCAACTTCAGTACCAGCAGCCTGCCTATAGAAGCAGAATTTGGCTGGTTCATGGTAAACTAGCTGAATTTTGATCCATCTATGGCCAGCTTTACTGAATGTCATGTAGGTAGCAAAATGTTGTGTATCTTGGAGAATTTGGGGATGGCATGAGGAAATATTTCTTACTTTTTTCATCTTTTGTTACATCTTAATGTTGCTGATGCCTTTTAACCTTTTTACAACCTGTCCCCTGTCCCTGTTCACATGCACTATTGTTATAACAGGATGGAAGTATTTTTTCACAGGGCTTATTTCCCAGTTATTGCTGGCTGCCGCTGTTTTTTATTATTCTTTCTGTTTAAAGTGGACCTTTCATGAAAATGAAAAGATCTCTATTGAAGCATCCCGCTCCACAAAGTAAATATCAAATGCAATGACATTTTAAAAATTAGGCTGTTGCTTAAAAAAAAAAGAAACAAAAACCCTCAGTTTGCTATATTACCACTGTGCCTCACCAAGTTCTTCAGGAATAGCTGGGCACTCAAAATCTCTTTTTCAGAGCTTGATTAGAAGCCACAGTGCTTAGTTACTGAATGAGGAAAGAACAAACAGAGGGCACACAGTCCTAGTGCTTTACCATAAAAAATGTTTAATAAGAAATAAAGTATGTGTTGTACTCACAAACGAGAATAAAGTCAAGGCACATCATAAAGGAACAGCTGGGCCAACACCGTGCTGAGTAACAGTCCGCAATAGGGAGTGTAGACATCCAATAGGCTGACGCGTTTCGAGGACTTGCCTCTTCATCAGAGCCAACTGACCAAATGACAGACATTTGGTCAGTTGGCTCTGAGGAAGGGGCAAGTCCTCGAAATATCTCACATATGTATTCTTATTATTATAGCCAAATTTACCACCCTAACTCCTCCCACAGTTTTTACACTACATAGACAGTAATATACCGAAACGTGCGGATTGTTCTCGATTGGTGTGCTATTACTTTGTGGAACGTTTCACCGAATGTTTCACGAAATATAGGTGTTTTTGTGGTGAAATTGGTCCCATAGGAATGAATGGCGGAATGTTCAAAACTAGAGTGGGAGCTGACAAAAGCTAGAGTGTGAGCTGAAAAATCAGGACATGATTTCTAAACTGCCATCACTCCCTCATTTTCAAGCCCACCTACACAAATCTTATATCAAAACGTTCAGCTATCCCTGTTGCCACTAAAAATGTCCACGGCTAAGCCATAGTCCTGATAGTTTTCACAATATGACCATTTGTTTGCAACTCACGCCACCCATTGACATTCATTGAAACTCCACTCTAGCCCTCAAATTTGAAGGGCAATATCTAAACTGCGACTGTGCCTTCATTTTTAATATTTCAGAGACATACTATACATCACAATGTAGGTCTGGGTCTTGTGATGCTCACAATATAAAGCTCTTTGGTGTAGGATTTACAATTTTTAAACTACAACCATTTGAAGATGGCAACCGCCAGTGAAGTGAGCAAGTTGGAGCAGTTTGTTTTTAACCGCTCTTCTCTGCCCTTGCTGTAGAGTGAGGTGCCATAGGAACCCAGGTGTGTGAGCAGGCAGCAGAGTGACAAGCCACTCCACCCAGTTACTCTGCCCACTCCAGTTGTAGACTACTGGTGGAGGCAAGAATACTTCACACAATTTACCCAGAAATTGTAGCTTTTCTAGTCTGTTATATTCTTTGTAATTCAGGGTGTAACATGTAACATGTTATTGCTGCAGTTGCCCCCACACCCACCTGGCTGCGTCATTTATTCACAGAGTTCTGTGAATGGGAGAACTACAAATACTGACACACGCTGAGGCTGTTAGCTTGTATTTCTCAATGAACTAAGAGGATGCTGTTAGGAGCTCTAGGAAGTTCATTGATTCTTCCTATCAGTGTGTAACAGCATGCTCGTATGAGGTATGAGCAGACAGCTTACACTGACAGTCTGCAATAGCCATGCGTTGCATCCATGATCTGCTGACCGCTTGTGCAATGCTTTACAGGCTCCCAATAAAAAAATAAATGCACATTTCTTGGCCTGTAAAAAAGATGTGCATTTAATATATTTTTTGAAAAGGTGAACTTTTTTCTTTAAAGATCTTTTTAAGTCCCTAACCACATGGATATTATTTGATTTTTGCTTATAATTGCTACCCTAAGCACAATCAGATTCAGCAAGCAATTAGCAAGAAATATTATTGACATTCTTGAAACAGCTTTCTTGAAATCCTTAAGCCCAGCTAACAAGTGCAATGCCTATGGCAAGTATTCATAAAGCATTTACAAACTTTTATCAAGGATTTACCAGCTTTCTTGAAACCCTTAAGGAACCTGTGTACAGATTTAAATGGTAGTGCTTGATGTACCTTTAAACAACCTGTCAGCAGGTTATAGTGGTCTTTTGGAAAGCTAGCAGAAGCCAGATTTAATAGCTCCTTTAGGAACCCATTTACACCATGACGTCCTGGTGTGTTAGTCTCTTCCTGACTGCGTAACACATATATGCGGTGGCAGGAAAAGTGGGCTTTACTTATGTGGAGTAGACCATAAAGCATCTGTCACTAAGTTCCTCCTTCTCCTGACTTGCAGGTGAACACCAAGTTGCAGACTTATTTCATGCTTTCTGGATGTACCCAAAGATTAAATGATTTTGAACTGCAGTGGTACGTTATGCAACCACATATCTAGTAAATTAAGAGTGGACACTTTTCTGCCTGATAGACATTCCAGGAGTCAACATCTCTAAAGGTTGTACACAAGTGTTATTATATCCCTCATGGCAAAAAAAGTAATTCTACATAAATTAATTCAGCCTGAACCCCCTCCGTTTCATTGTTTATAGACAAGCTGTCCTATGTTTTTCATATGGAATGAGTGGAGGCTTCCTTGCAAAAGAAAACAGGAGGTCCCAACATTTTTTGATGTCTTGGAATCTTTCATTCACAGTTTGCCCACTGATACCCAACAATCCATAACTCAATGTTTCCAGTATACTCAATGACATCAAACCAGATTACTAATTATTGATCTCCCAATTGATGTTATTCCCCTGGCCTAAACCATATACAGTATTATATGTTAATATTATGTAACACCCATCTAAAACTCAGGCTGCAGGATGTTAAAAGAAATACAAGGAGGCAGTATCTTGCAACTCAGTGGCACACAGACACTGGTGAAAAGCCTTGTGGATATTGCGGACTGAACCGCAGGACCTTGCTGGAAGACATCGAGATAAAATACTACATTTCCCATATGAGCTGGCATGTGGGTGGAGGCGTATATATATACAGAGACCCGGGAACCTGGGGACAGGAAGTGAGTTGGGAGAGTTGGATGGCTGGTGTGAGGAGAAGATTGTGTGAGACGTCGGAGGAACAGACCAGGTCACAGAGTGTGAGAGCGGAGAGAAAGGGAGAAATAGCTGACCCATCCCTTGCCAACGAGCCTGGTGAAATGCCCTGTCAGACGGTGATCCGGAGTGCTGCTGTCGGGAGCAGACTCTTCAGGAAAGACCGGAGGACCACTAAGGGCACCCATCTACAGAGGGAAGGCCTGGGGCCTAAATGACACAACAGATCTGGCAAGAGAGTCCCATTTTTCAGCCAATTAAGTTAACACTGCGCTTTCTCAAACCAGCCATTCTCATTGTTCACCAGTTACACATGCTGAAGCCCAGTTCACCCAGCCTATTAGCGAACATATCTTCAGCATAATCCAGTCATCAGAGCCTGCTGCAGTGCCTGTCCTCTACAGTCCAAGCCACACCTCTGCTTCTTTTGCAATTGGCCCACATTTATTAATGGACACCTTTCATTATTATTATTTGCTACTGCGGCCCAGGGGCGTATTTATCACAAGGCAAACAAGGCACTTGCCTAGGGCAGCATTTTTCAGGGGGGCAGCACCTCCCCCTAGAAGAAGGGATGAAATAAAGGACACGTGTGCCATGGGAACCAAGTGGGATCCAAGAGAGGCTGCAAGCTACTTGATGGTGTATGTAGAGCCTGACTCACATACGGATGTCCAAAGCTGTGAAGATGAGTGTCTTTCTCTCTACCGCCTGGGGGGTGGGGGTTAAGTGGAAGGCTCTCCCAGGTGGGGGAGGGGGGGTGCAGGGGTGTTGGTCAATGCCAGGCTCTCTTTGTGGGAAGGGGAAGGGGGGGTGCTGTTTGTTTGTGTCCATGGGGCAGACGATGTTTGTATTGCCTAGGGCAGTACAAAACCTAAATACACCACTGCTGTGGCCTACAGAGGAATTAGCTATTACCGACAGGTGTCCACCCCTTAAACCTCTTGTTTTAAACCTGTATCTCTTCTTGTGGGGAACTGCCGAAGTTGAATACCGATTAATGGGGTAAAGCCTGTTCTTGCATTAATCCTTTGAGTGACTTCTAGATATTGCATCCAAGGAGATTTGAATTCTTTTAGTGCACCAACTTGGGACCCAAGACATTAACCTCACTGGTTAAAGAGCTCTTCCTTTGCCTCAGACTTGAACCTTGTCATCAGATTCTGAGGGCTCAAAGTAAGTTAGACTTACTCTTTTGTAGCTTTCCTTTGCTCACTGGGGACAGGAACATCTCAGAGCTGTGGCTTTTGGTTAAATTCTGAATTGTAGGATGTCCAAAACTGACGGAGATTTTTTGCTGTGTGTTGACTTTTGCTTAACCACCTGCTAACCGTGCTATAGCCGAATAACAGCTACAGCACAGTTGTCCAGTTCTGGGAGGGCGTCATATGATGTCCTCTCAGAATGCGCTCTCCCATGCGCCCCCAGCTGTGTGCACCCAGCGATCTCCGTAATTGCTATGGACACAGCTGATCATGTGATGGGGTAAAAGGCCAATCACAGCAGCCTTTTAGAACATGATCAGCTGTGTCCAATGAAACAGCAGATCACGGAGTAAATACAGTTGCTGGTTATCAGCAGCACTTTCCTTACGCTGTCACACTGTGGGGAAAGTACTACCGTTATCCAGCAGCTGTCACAGAGCAGATCTGCAGTGATCATCAGTGCCCTGATGATCAGTGCCCTGCTGTGCCACCCAGGAGTGCCACCCACCAGTGCCCAGCAATGCCTACCACCAGTTCCCAACAGTGCATCCCACCAATGCCCAGCAGCGCCACCCATCAGTGCTTACCAGCAGTTGTGCCCATCAGTGCCCATCAGTGCCTCCCATAAGTGCCATCAGTCAGTGTCATCAGTCAGTGCTGCCAGTCAGTGTTGTCAGTCAGTGCCGTCAGTCAGTGTAGCATCATCAGTGCCTCCTCATCAATGCCACCAGTGTTGCCTTATCAGTGCCACTTCATCAGTACAGCCTATCAATGCCCATCAGTGTTGCCTATCTATGCCACCTCATCAGTGCCCATCACTGCTGGTTATCAGTGCCCATCAGTGCTGCCTCATCAATACACATCAGTGCCCAACAGTGCATTCAACTAATGCCCATCAGTGCCCAGCAGCGCCACCCATCAGTGCTTACTAGCAGCTGTGCCCATCAGTGCCTCCCATCAGTGCCATCAGTCAGTGTCATCAGTTAGTGCTGCCAGTCAGTGTTGTCAGTCAGTGCCATCAATCAGTGCTGCCCCTCATTGTCGCCTATCAGTGCCATCTATCAGTGCCCTTCAGTGCCGCCTGTCGTTGACCATCATTGCTACATATCAGTGCAGCATCATCAGTGCCTCCTCATCAATGCCACCAGTGCTGCCTTATCAGTGCCACTTCATCAGTACAGCCTATCAATACCCATCAGTGTTGCCTATCTATGCCACCTCATCAGTGCTCATCACTGCTGCCTATCAGTGCCCATCAGTGCTGCCTCATCAATACACATCAGTGAAAGAGAAACATTTACCTGTTTGCAAAATTGTATAATAGAAACAAAGAAAAACTTTTTTTCTGCTCTTTTTTGGTTTATAGTACAAAAAAATAAAACACCCAGTGATGATTAAACACTACCAAAAGAAAGCTCTGTGTGAAAAAAATTATAAAAATGTCATATGGGTACAGTGTTGCATGACCGTGCAATTGTCATTCAAAGCTCGACAGCGCTGAAAGCTGAAAATTGGCCTGGGCACGAAGGGAGTAAAAGTGCCCGATAGGCAAGTGGTTAAAGTCACTAACAGTGATAATGGTTATTATTTGCACACTTACTACTTTATGTTGCTTTGCTGTGCTCACATTAAACTGCAACATAAACTAATATCAGTTCACTCTGACTTGTGTGTGAGTCTATTTTCTGGTAATTAACAGAGATTTTACCTAGTCCAGAAGTGCACGGTGGTGTCAGCAGGGGTTGGGTTTTCAGAGTGGGATCAAGAGAGGGAAAGGGAGCCCGAAAATAGTTCAGCAACTCTTAAGTAGTGCTACAGTTATATACTAACTTCCTGCAGTTGTGAGAAAACAAACTGACCACCATGCACTTGGCACACATTGTTTACTGATTACTACAAGACATGGCATCACTAACTTCATTTTAGGCTATGCTATCAAACTGATTAATGTTAGCTTTGTATTATTCCATTGGCCAAATGCTGAGGCTACCCCACTATCAATTGCATTGTCATAACTAAAGATAAAATGAAAAAAGCACCTTTCAGCTCTAGGCTAGGTGTGTTGAATACATATTTAAAATTGACTCTGCCATGAAGAGAAGGGGGCAAACATATGCAGCTGTAGAGGTACATGCACAAACTTGCAACAGTCTCCCAAACCTTTCTGTCACAAAGGAGTGCATAAATCACAAGTCACATTTGAACATTCAATGGAAATTTAAATCTGATTGGCAACTGTGAGAAACACCGTAGCAGCTTCATGTTTATTAAATCAGTTTTTTGCATGTGACAGGCAGTAAGAACCCTTTGCATATTCCAGAATCATCAGCAGGTATGTTCCAGGATCATATGATTAAAAACAAAAGACAGTTGGGTAGACTGGCGCAGTACTATATGGATGAGAAACTGGGCTACTCAGAAGGTAGACTGTGCTCCCAGTATCCATCTGATAGTTCATCTAATTGAAGTTCACATGATTAATCAAGTCAATTATAAAGATTGTTTACTCAATCAATATACAACAGTGCAGCCTGCCTTCCAGCATAACAAAAATGAATAGATATCAATACACTGACTTAATTATTTATTTCTATATTAGATATTTCTATGTAGATATTTTAAGAACAATAAAATTGACACAAGGCCAAGTTGACCCTCCAGTGATTACAGCAGAAAAAGGTGAAGGTTCTGGACTGGTCATCACAGTCTCCTGACCTCAATAGCATTGAGCCGCTCTGGGGAGATTTCAAACGTGTGGTTCATGCGAGATGATCAAAGACTTTGCATGACCTGGAGTCATTTTTGCCAAGAAAAATGGGCAGCTATACCACCTGCAAGAATTTGGGGCCTCATAAACAACTATTGCAAAAGACTGCATGCTGTCATTGATGCTAAAAAAGGCAATACAAAGTATTAAACACTAAGAGTATGCAGACTTTTGAACAGGGGTTATTACATTTGTTTATTGTTGCCATGCCTTGTTTTATGATTGTGCCATTCTGTTATGAGCTACGGTGAATATGCAACTTATAAGAAAGACAAGAAATGTATTTTGCCTGCTCACTCATGTTTTCTTTAACCCCTTCACATCAGCCACACACAAATGTGCAGCCTCCTGGCGTCTGGGCCTAGACATTTGCGTTCAGGTAAGAAAAAACATATGTGCTGAGAGCGGGCGCCCTGAGTGCTCCCAGCACACATGTCCTCTACATGTCCTCTACTCACAGAAAGGTCCCGGTCTGCTCTTTCGATCGGGACCTTTCCCGATCATGTGACCGCCGTGATGGCTCTTCACAGCGGTCACATGATCCCGAAACCTCGCCCCACCCGCCCCGCCACCCGGCTTCTGAAACTCTTAAAGGGCCGGGTGGCGCCGGCGGGAAGGGGTTAAATATGGTACATACTTTACCAATTCACCAAGGGTATGCAAACTTTTTAGCACAACTGTATCTCACAAATAGTGGCATACACAGTTAGTTATATTCAGAAGTGAGAGGGAAGTTTTACAAGGTAGTATTTTTAATTTTATTTGACACTAAAGTGATCTGTGCAGGATTTGGAACCACACCCAGGGAAAACTGTTTATGGGATGACCTAGCGAGGATATGCGTCCAGATGATCTTAAGGTCCTCAGAGTGAGATCAATAGAGGGATGATAATGATGATTAGAAGAGACTTTACCTATTTAAGGACTAGCCTTGAGTGTGTATTCTAAAATATTTAATCACACCTGATTGGGGAGCGATATTACTGAATAACTAGGTGTTTATTTAGTCAGTAGCTTTCACCTGTCCACTAGATGATGCTCTAAGACTAGGAATCCCTATATTAGGTCTTCTAGGAATAAAAGTGGATTTTATTTAATCCAATCTTATGTGGGATATAATATTTTATCCTTAAATCAAGCTAGATGTGTTATCTTACTCATAATCAGATGTATAATTGCCATCCCCGGTGGGTGATCTATTTGTGTACTAAGATTTTATTCATGTGATATTTGTGATAGAGGTGTGATTTATCCAGAAATCAATTTCATTATGGATTCATTTTGCTCTTCCAAGGATCTCTGTACAAATCTTGCACCATTATTTTCCCATCTTACTTCTCAGTCAGATATATTAAAAAAAAACACTTTCCTAATTTCATAATCACAATAGTACATATAGTATGTATAGTAACATAATTATTATCATAATTTTTGCCCATTAAGTTTATCTTATAAAATTTTGAAATACACCCAATTTAACTTCCCTTGATTCTTCCCTGGAATTCCAGTTACTTTGAAAAAACAGTCCACAATGCTAACTTTTATTAAACATTTCCTATGTACTTTTCTTCAGTGTATTAGTCTTTGGACAATATAAGAAACTGGCACTCTACAAAAAGTCTTGTTTCATTCAGCTGGGCAAATAGCAAGTTGTAAAAACTAGTTGTGATTGTTTGAATAGTAAACTCCTTCATTGTTTCTCAGCTTGGAGCGTCTGTGGGTTTAACTTACCTGTACACTTTGATTGCAGAACAAACTCTTCAGATTTCTGCAGTCCAGAGATAAGTAAATATTCATGTGAAGCGCTGGTATTGGGTTTATCTGAAGTTCAGGCATTTTCATATTTTTTTATCATTCAATATCACAAAAACCCTGACATGTCACAGTCTAAATGAGTGCTAAATCCAAGTTCTATGAGATGCACAAGCCTCATAAAATAAATAAAAAACTTTAGTTTCCCTTCCTTGAATGAGATAAATCATCCTTCATTTAGGTTTTACATGCTTCCCTTCCGAGGAACTACAACTCATAGTGGGAGGGTTTCAACAAAAGAGGTAGTGCTGTCAATCCAGAAAGCAGGGCAGGTGTGGCCAGGTGCTGATCAGCAAGCTACAGGCTTGGGAATCATAGGTATCAATGCTGACAGCTACACCCTCTGCAACATTTTTTTCATTCCACTGTGAGAAAGCAGGAATTTTGCTCTGAATTCAAAAGCAGTATAGCATTGTTACCACCATTTCACAGGAAGGACTTCACTGTCAGGATCAACAGGTATTTTTAGGATTTTGCAGGGGCACTAAGAAAAAACTGTAAGTGCTGTATCACGTGTAATTGACAACGGTCACATGATTGGGAGCTAATTCAATGTGCTCCCTAACAGAAGCCTTGACAAAGAGCCATCAGTGAGAGAACAGGCAGCCTACTAGGACTATGCAGTGAACGTGCTTCCAGCATACAACCTCCTGCTATCGTGGGCATAAATATGCAGCAGCTGGGCATTAAAGCCCACCGTTCTTGCCACCACATACTGTATATGTGCTGCGAGGTGGAGCCACCAACACTCGTCAATGATTGATCACAGATACAGTGATTCACTCAGGGAGACCCAGGACAGGTGACAGTCCAGCTGGCAGGTGGAACAGAAGAGGCTGCTCACTCAGCCTGAGCCTGCTTCTAGTACTTAGTTGTCCGGCCCTGATGGGGCCCCATGCACACCTGTGGCCCCTAGGCCCATTCATTAGGATAGCCCTGTGTACAGCAACACCATTCAAATAAACCGTGTACAAAATCAAAAAAGGCGCTGAATCACACCACACTGTCCCCTACTGTAGTCAGAAACAGTCAACTGCCAAAGATGTAAAGCGAGGAAATAAACAGGAAGAAAATCTTATCTTGATTTAAAATTGATTGATTTAAAATTGATTTAAACTCCAGCCAAAAAAAAAAACAGGCCCCCTACAGTGTTAAGCTATAATGTGCTAGTAAGCACTGCGTATGAACACATTATGGCAGACTTACCTGTCAAAAGGAGCCCTGCAGTGCTGTACTGTCACCACTCCCCTTGATCCCTTCACCCAGTCTTCCTTCTAGGTTCTGTCTCTTTAGGTGTTTGAATGGCCTGGCTGCAATGAGATCACTGCCACACATTCGTATGGGTGTTGAATGACCTGCCATCCTGCATGCCAGTGGTTTTTAAAAATTGTGGTGGTTTCTAAAAATTAAAGTGCAATACCACTTTAAGGCTTTTTTTAGATGGAGGGCAGGCTTTGAAAAGTGTTCTGTGGTGTATTGCTTTTCAAATTGCAGTTTAAGCTAGGAGGTGTTACTGCCACCTCCTGAATGCCTGTTTTTTATCCCAAGGTGGTGTCATTGAATTTGGCATATTTAGCAGACATAATGCCTGACGAACATCACATGCTGACTTAAAACAAGTGTGCTGTGTCACAAAGTACCATGAACAACTAGTCTGAACTTCTCCATTCAGCAGCAAGGTAAACAACAGATGTAAGATTTGCTGCCAAGATGACATTTGTTTTACCATCAACCTCTGCCCTTGTAAACAAGGCCTATTTGCAATGTGATCTGCAGAGAGGACACAACAGTAACTAGGGCTTTCTAGAAGCCCAGAATAGCTGAACAAAATTTTAAAGAATTATGGAGGCTTCAGGAGGGGGGTGTTAATATTACAATCAGCATTAACATACTTGTTTAAAAAAAACAGCCAGGCCATGTAACCAGAACACGCAATAGTAATCAGCGCAGTCCTCAGAACATAAATAAGTACAATATTATGTGCAAATTAATACAATACATCAACCCGTTGCAGCTCACACCGTTAAGTGGTTTCACTCCACCTCTTCAGTATAGTTAATAGTTATAATGATGCAGCACAACATAGTTATATAGTCTGGCTGAAAAAAGACAAAAGTCCTTCCAGCTCAACCCTAAAAAAAAAAAGTTAAAATCCTACACCCAGAGTTGATCCAGAGAAAGGCAAAAAAGCCCAGCAAAGCATAATCCAATTTGCTCCTGTAGGGGAAAAAATTCCTTCCTTATCCCTCGAGAGGCGATCGGATATTCCCTGGATCAACTTTACCTATAAATGTTAGTATCCAGTTATATTCTGTGTATCTAGGAAAGAATCCAGGCCTTTTTTAAAGCAATCCACTAAGCTGGCCAGAACCAACTCTTGAGGGAGTCTATTCCACATTTTCACAGCTCTCACTGTGAAGAAACCTTTCCGTGTTTGGAGATTAAATTTATTTTCCTCCAGACATAAAAAGTGCCCCCTTGTCCTCTGTGATGACCTCAGGGTGAATAGCTCTACACCGAGTTCACTATATGAACCACTGATGTATTTATACATGTTGATCATATCCCCCTTAATCTCCTCTTCTCAAGAGAGAATAAATTCAGTTCCTCTAATCATAAATGCAGTTGCTCTAATCACCTATACCTACAGGTGAAACTCGAAAAATTAGAACATCGTGCAAAAGTTCATTTATTTCAGTAATGCAACTTAAAAGGTGAAACTAATATATGAGATAGACTCATTACATGCAAAGCAAGATAGTTCAAGCTGTGATTTGTCATAATTGTGATGATTATGGCTTACAGCTCATGAAAACCCCAAATCCACAATCTCAGAAAATTTGAATATTGTGAAAAGGTGCAATATTCTAGGCTCAAAGTGTCCCACTCTAATCAGCTAATTAAGCCATAACACCTGCAAAGGGTTCCTGAGCCTTTAAATGGTCTCTCAGTCTGGTTCAGTAGGAATCACAATCATGGGAAAGACTGCTGACCTGACAGTTGTGCAGAAAACCATCATTGACACCCTCCATAAGGAGGGAAAGCCTCAAAAGGTAATTGCAAAAGAAGTTGGATGTTCCCAAAGTGCTGTATCAAAGCACATTAATAGAAAGTTATGTGGAAGGGAAAAGTGTGGAAGAAAAAAGGTGCACAAGCAGCAGGGATGACCGCAGCCTGGAGAGGATTGTCAGGAAAAGGCCATTCAAAAGTGTTGGGGACTTTCACAAGGAGTGGACTGAGGCTGGAGTCAGTGCATCAAGAGCCACCACACACAGACGGATCCTGGACATGAGCTTCAAATGTTGTATTCCTCTTGTCAAGCCGCTCCTGAAACAACTTCAGAAGCGTCTTACCTGGGCTAACAAAAAACAGACCTGGTCTGTTGCTCAGTGGTCCAAAGTCCTCTTTTCTGATGAGAGCAA
This sequence comes from Staurois parvus, assembly GCF_062004578.1. Taxonomy (NCBI): domain Eukaryota; kingdom Metazoa; phylum Chordata; class Amphibia; order Anura; family Ranidae; genus Staurois; species Staurois parvus. The sequence continues at coordinate 8,477,084 of NW_028317929.1, read as the reverse complement.
CTTTTGCATCTCATTTGGAAACCAAGGACCCAGAGTATGGAGGAAGAATGGAGAGGCACACACTGCAAGATGCTTGAAATCCAGTGTGAAGTTTCCACAGTCTGTGTTGATTTGGGGAGCCATGTCATTTTCTGGTGTTGGTCCACTGTGCTTCATTAAGTCCAGGGTCAACGCAGCCGTCTACCAGGATATTTTGGAGCATTTCATGCTTCCTTCCGCAGATGAGCTTTATGGGGATGCTGACTTAATTTTCCAGCAGAACTTGGCACCTGCCCACACTGCCAAAAGCACCAAAACCTGGTTCAATGACCCTGGTATTACTGTGCTTGATTGGCCAGCAAACTCGCCTGATCTGAGAATCTATGGGGCACTGCCAAGAGAAAGATGAGAGACATGAGACCGAACAATGCAGAAAAGCTGAAGGCAGCTATTGAAGCATCCTGGTCTTCCATAACACCTCAGCAGTGCCACAGGTTGATAGCTTCCATTCCACGCCGCATTGAGGCAGTAATTGCTGCAAAAGGGGCCCAAACCAAGTACTGAGTACATATGCATGCTTCTACTTTTCAGAGGTCCGATATTGTTCTATGTACAATCCTTGTTTTATTGATTGCATGTAATATTCTAATTTTCTGAGATTGTGGATTTGGGGTTTTCATGAGCTGTAAGCCATAATCATCACAATTATGACAACTCAAGACTTGAACTATCTTTTTTGCATGTAATGAGTCTATCTCATATATTAGTTTCACCTTTTAAGTTGCGTTACTGAAATAAATGAACTTTTGCATGATATTCTAATTTTTCGAGTTTCACCTGTATACTTTAAAACACAAGAAATTAAATAACTCAAAAGTCCAAATCAAAAAGACCAGAATCAAAATCTTTAAATGTGCTCCCATCCACCAGTACAATCCATGTGCACCCCTATCATCAACTTATAACTCACCCGTATCTAGCATGTAGTCACCTCCCGTGAACAGTATATCCTCACCTCCAGTACCCCAATTATCAGTTAAGGGTCAAATGCACTTTTGTCTTCTTGTGGTCCACAAGCCAGATGTCTTATGGATCAGTTCCTTGTCTCCTCCACTCTCCTCTAATGCGAACATTCATTCATGCAAATGGAATAGGGACTAATAATGTTCTTAATACATTTAAAACATTTAATAATATCTTATAATTTGGCACTCACAAAAAATTGCACACTGTGCTATGTACAGCACATATCAGAATATAGGCAGCTCCCCTCTCACCACAGACTCTGCCAACCTCAGGATGGCCACTGTATGATGTCACTGACGTAGCTCCATCCCTATTCGCACTGTTCACGGCAGGTGGTTGCACAAGTGTCTTATAAGTTGAAGATAGGGTTCACATGAATTGTACTGGTGGATGGGAGCACATTTATGGATTTTTGATTCTGGACTGTTTGATTTGAGTTATTTAATTTATTGTGTTGCAAGGTGTAGGTTAAGCTGCATTGCTATAACTATAACCATATGACCAAAATGATACAACAGTTGTCCAACTGGGAACTTGTCAGCAGACTTTTATTTGGTTTTACATAAAACCACTGAACTCCGGACTCCAGTGGATGGATTGTCATTAGTTAAAGTAATCTGGAACAGGAATCCCTGCTGGTAAAACATAATTTAATGATGTAATAATAAATACAGAGCTGCATTAATTTGAAACGTTTTCTATTTGCCTAGAGTTCATTTTAAGAGTGATTTTGCCTCCCCTAGCACAGTTATGTGATGTGAACTCATATACACCCTGAGAAGTAAGAACATTGCATTATAAAATGTTCCATGTGGACCAAGACTCAAATCCAGCCATTTCACAAATCTAGAATGATTGCAACTTTTAAAAACATCACAAATATTAAACACATTAAGGTGCATAAAGTATATTTAATTCATTGTACACTACCACAATAACGCATTTCTTGAGGAGCCATGAGTGTAAAGTGAATGGCAAGGTAAACAAATAAATGTACTGCACACCATTGTTTCCTTTCTGTATCAAATAAATGTCATCATGTTTAATCCCAAGGGGAATTAAAGCTTGGTGCCAAACAGCAGAAACAAACATTTAATATGACAGAAAATGCATTGAACCAAAATATGAAGAGACAATTTAATAGGATTAAAAATAGATGGCCTAAGGACACCAAGCAGGGAACTAAGCACGCTAATGCTCAAATCAATGTCCATCATGTTATTGGCTTTACTTGGAGATTTGTAGACACGTTTTTGCTAGTGTGTGCTACCGAGTACCTTGGCAACATACAGAGCAATGGTTGCTTCATCTTCAGCCAAAATTCTTTTTTAGTTGTTTATCCCTAACTAATTGGATAACTCTTTTTGTTTTTATGCAATATGAACTTGTTTTATAGCTGGCATCATATAACATTTGAAATATCTATGGGACAAACATAGGAATCTTTGCTCTACATCATTGCAATATTTCTTTCAATATTCTAGAGTTTAGGTTTTTATTTTGCTAGTAAAATACAACCCATTAAGAACATGAAGCACATTCTGTTAATGTATGTTATGAATTATATTAAACATGTTGATAACTTTGTTTAGGTTTTATGTTAATATAAGGTTTTTGTTGTCTAGGAGGTATTGTATTATGCAATTGCACAATGTTAGGACTTTATACTTACAGTGTTAACTTTGAAATACATCTCTATGTATCTAAGTTATAAAAACACAAAAAAAAATAATAAAATGTACCAAAAAATATATTTTTGTATTTAATATCATATTGTTGCCCTGAAATACTGCTTAAAGGACACTAGTGTTCATAATGATAGGGAAAGAGATCTTTCTGTGGATGGATCTTTTGCTAATGAAGAGTTTCCATATGCAGATTTAAAGTGGATCTCTACTTTTAGAGTAGTTGCATACTGTATATTGGACTTTGATATCCTTCCTCCTCCCCAACAATAAGTCTCATACTTGCCCATCCTTAAACTTTTTGGTCTTCAAGATAAATAGAGTAAAAACTCTCTACTAGACGGAATAGAGATTGCATGCATTGATGCCTGTGCAGTGCTACCCCTGCAGTATCAGTAACAAAAAGCAAACATAAATGAGTAAGCAAAGGATTAGGTCAATCAAAGTTCACTAGACAATACTGTTATGGATCGCCTAGAACCCCAACTGCGTGCCTCCGGCAAACAGTGCCTTCTGCCCTCCAAACCCTTCCAGCAGACCAATAGCTAAAACCAGCCCTTTAACCCACGCATCATACAAAGACAAAATGGGGTAAAGCCAAAAGAATAACTGTTTATTAAAACTTAGACACATACTTTATACCCCCAGGATGATATTCCCCCCTTGGGAACATTAGCATAGATAAGACATACAGCCAGTAAAAACATGATAATGCCTTTAAACATTAATCTAATTAACAGCTATGCACCTAGACAAGTCTTATCAGCATGACTAGTAATCACAGAAATTCCCCATTCTGCCTCCCTTGTCTATGTGCTGGAAAACATCCAGAATAAGTCTTGATTAGACAGGGCATGCCCAGCAGGATGCCCAGAAACAGTTCCACAGCCCCGGATACATAAAGTATAGCCATGGCCAAAAGTTCTGAGAATGACACTAATATTAATTTTCACAAAATCTGCTACTTCAGTGTTTGTAGATATTTTTGGCAGATGTTATTATAGTATACTGAAGTATAATTACAAGCATTTCATGGGTGTCAAAGGCTTTTATTGACAAATTAAGTTTGTGCAAAGAGTCAATATTTTCAGTGTTGACTCTTTTTTTTCAAGACCTCTGAAATTTGCCTTGGCATGTTGTCAATCAATTTCTGGGCCACATTCTGACTGATGGCAGCCCATTCTTGCATAATCAATGCTTGGAGTTTGTCAGAATTTGTGGAGTTTTTTTTTTTTTTTTTGTTCACCTGCCTCTTGAGGATTGATCACAAGTTCTCAATAGACTTAAAGTCTGGGGAGTTTCCTGGCCATGGACCCAACATTTCGATGCTTTGTTCCCCAAGCCACTTAGTTATCACTTTTGCCTTATGGCAAGGTGCTTCATCATGCTGGAAAAAGCATTGTTCATCACCAAACTGTTCTTGGATGGTTGGGAGAAGTTGCTCTTGGAGAATGTTTTTGGACCATTTTTTTATTCATGACTGTGTTCTTAGGAAAAATTGTAAATGAGCCCACTCCCTTTTCTGAGAAGCAACCCCACACATGAATGGTCTCAGGATGTTTTACTGTTGGCATGACACAGGACTGATGGTAGCGCTCAGCTTTTCTTCTCCAGATAAGGTTTTTTCCAGATGCCCCAAACAATCAGAAAGGGGATTCTTCAGAGAAAATGATTTTACCACAGTCCTCAGCAGTCCAATCCCTGTACCTTTTGCATAATATCAGTCTGTCACTTATGTTTTTCCTGGAGAGAAATTACTTCTTTGCTGCCCTTTTTAACATGAGGCCATCTTCCAAAAGTCTTTGCCACACTGTGCGTGCAGATGCACTCACACCTGCCTGCTGCCATTCCTGAGCAAGCTCTACATTGGTGGCGCCCTGATCCAGCAGCTGAATCAACTTTAGGAGATAGTCCTGGCACTCGCTGGACTTTCTTTGGCACCCTGAAACCTTCTTCACATCAACTGAACCTCTCTCCTTGAAGTTCTTGATGATCCCATTCATAGCTGATTTAGGTGCAATCTTAGTAGCAGCAATACCCTTGCCTGTGAATCCCCTTCTCTGCAAAGCAATGATGACTGCATGTGTTTCCTTGAAGGTAATCATTATTAACAGAGAAAGAACAATGATTTCAAGCAACCACCCTCCTTTTAAAGCTTATTCTAACTCAATCAGCATGACAGAGTGATCTCCAGCCTTGTCCTTGTCAACACTGACACCTGTGTTAATGAGAGAATCACTGACATGATGTCAGCTGGTCCTTTTGTGGCAGGGCTGAAATGCAGTGGAAATGCTTTTTGGGGGATTAAGTTAATTTACATGGTAAAGAGGAACTTAGCAATTAATTGTATTCATCTGATCATTTTTCATAACATTCTGTAGTATATGCAAAAGCGATTGTAAAAACTGAGGCAGCAGACTTTGTGAAAATTAATATTTGTGTCACTCTCAAAACTTATGGCTATGGCTGTACACTACACCACTCGTTTCTAAATGTCCCACCACAGATCCAGTTTGGATCTAGGTTACCAAGTAGCACATCTTTGGCAGAAATAATATAAAAAGTCAATAACATAAAGCTGGTAGTAGCCAAGGCAAAATGGGCAAATGCTGCATTATGCAGCTCTCAAGGACCAGCCGGAGCAAGATAAGAAATATGCCCAAGAAGAGTTCCATATCCTTGGCTGGTGAAGGCAGATGCACCATTGTTCTGGTGAGTTCTTGGCCGCATAATCCGGGTAGATACACCCGGCCTGTCAAACGGTTTTAAGACCCACTCCGACTGGGAGAAGCAAAAAAAATCCCTGGTCTCCTCCATGGGCCATAATCAGTGGGTAGAAGGCTAGCCCGTAGTCCTCTCCAAAAGCTCCTGTCCCAGTTGGGTCTGTGACAAATACTGTGTGTTCACTAGGCTATAGCAGCATAGAATGGAGCTCTGTTCAGATAAATTAGAATACACCTGGTTATCCACAAAACCAGAACTAAGTAATGGCATTAAAAAACATTTATAGCAATGATAACACTGTTCAACAAATATTTATTTTTTGCCAGTTTTGGAAACAAAAGAATCCATTTCTTAATGAATTTCACATTCTGAGTTCAAATATAACAATGAAATTTGTCAATTGGCTCTAGTTTTTCTGTAAACGGAAAGTTTTCTACTATAGGCGTAATGACTACATAATGCACAATAATTATATAGATAGATGTCTTTCCACAAATATAAAGCAAGTGACATTGACTACATAACAAAGCCTAAATGGCATAATATATTGCATAGGATTACCAAGAAAAATTATAGCCATAAGCTAAGTTGAATAATTTTAATACTTAGGATTCTCACTAGTTTTGTCTTCAGTTTGTGTCGGTTTTGCTTCTCTTGGCTTTTCTCTTGTATTCGAGGAAAGGGCTATCTCTTACAACGGCACGTGACTACACGCTTCAGGTTCTTCCTCACTTGACTCAACCACAAAGGATTCTGGTGCTTTAGGAATTGGTAGCCCCTCTCCATGAGGAACTGGACGTATTGCCGATGGAATATTTGGATAGTGCACAGATAACTTTTTCTTCTTATTTAGCCCTTTTGTTGGAGGCACCATACAAAAGTAACAATTACTAACATGATCTGTTGGCTCTCTCCAAATCATTGGCACAGCGAAAGGCATAGATGCCTTTTTTCCATTCAACCATTGCTCCAGTGCCGTCCCACAAGAATTGCAGCATATATGTGGTGCCCAGCTCTTGTCCTGGTCTCCTATCTTGCAGCCAAAATACAAGTTGTAGGCTTTCTTAATCATTCCTGTTATCCTCCTTTTTTGTGAGATAAAAGTTATTTTACCGCAGATATAGCAGAAATTATCTGCTTTATTCACACAAGTTCGAGGCATTACTGAGTAGCCTATATAAGCATAAAACGAAATGTAAAGACGCTGTCGAACTACAATCAACTACAGATACTGCAGCTTTTATGCAGTGAAGTGATGCAATTAAAGGCTAATATTGCATCATCTCAGTATACATGCAATTTTCTATTGGTCACCAGTATCAATTGCGCAATATGCAGCTGAAGTTGCATCATAATTTTGAATGGCTTACGTCATTAGATGGGTGAATATATCATGGAAACTAGAGCCAATCAACATTTTTTAGGGTCATTTTCGTTTTCAGCACCCCAAAATTATGTAAGATTAGCTAATTTTATGCCCAAAACTTTTTACCTGTTGAACAGTGTAATCAATACTGTGATAACTAGAGATGAGCGAATTATTCAAAAATTCGATTCGGCTGATTCGCCGAATTTGCGGAATAAATTCGATTCGATGCGAATATATTCGCTGCGAATTTAACTTATAAAAAGGGTGTTTCTAGGCTTCAGAGAGCCTTTATATTAGTGCAGAACACTGTACCTTTAATTTAAATGCCCTTGGAGTCTGCTGGGGAAGAGAACTAATACTGTCAGTCAGTATGACATGCAGATGAGTGCCGTCGATCTTAGAATCACCGCACACTTCACTCATTTGGGCAGTCACGGGGCCAAAACCAGAGTGTGGAGCCACAGTGTGGCGGTGGAGGCAGCAGCAATGGAAGGCCATACAGCTCCTTATGACAAAATGGAACCCACCAGCAGTGTGAGGAGACCTGAAAGTGGCACATGGCAGAGTGTGGCGATGGAGACAGCAGCAATGGGAGGCCGTACAGGGACCCATGACACACTCTGGACCTGGCAGCAGCATGAGGAGGCGGTACAGGGGCCCATGGCAGATTACGGGCCTGGCAGCAGCATGAGGAGTCGGTACGGGGGCCCATGGCAGATTACGGGCCTGGCAGCAGCATGAGGAGGCGGTACAGGGGCCCATGGCAGAGTGGCGAAGCGTAAGCAGCTTAAATTGAAGGCCATAAAGAGGCCTATGTTAAAAAGTCCCCCCAGCAGCAGTGTGGGGAGACGACTATCAAGAGTCCAATGGCAGAGTGGCGGAGCAGAAGCAGCTTCAATTGAAGAAGAAGAGGATGAGGATGAAGAAGAAGAAGAAGAAGAAGAAGAAGAGGATGAGGATGAAGAAGAAGAAGATGAGGATGAAGAAGAAGAAGAAGAAGAAGAGGATGAAGAAGAAGAAGAGGATGAGGATGAGGAAGAAGAAGAGGATGAAGAAGAAGAAGAAGAGGATGAGGATGAAGAAGAAGAAGATGAGGATGAAGAAGAAGAAGAAGAGGATGAGGATGAGGAAGAAGAAGAAGAGGATGAGGATGAAGAAGAAGAAGAAGAAGAAGAAGAGGATGAGGAAGAGGATGAAGAAGAAGAAGAAGAAGAAGAGGATGAGGATGAAGAAGTAGAAGAAGAAGAAGAAGAAGAGGATGAGGATGAAGAAGAAGATGAGGATGAAGAAGAAGAAGAAGAAGAAGAAGAGGATGAGGATGAAGAAGAAGAGGATGAGAATGAGGAAGAAGAAGAAGAGGATGAGGATGAAGAAGAGGAAGAAGAGAAGAGGATGAGGAAGAAGAAGAAGAAGAAGAAGAAGAGGATGAGGATGAAGAAGAGGATGAGGATGAAGAAGAGGATGAGGATGAAGAAGAGGATGAGGATGAAGAAGAAGAAGATGAGGATGAAGAAGAAGAAGAAGAAGAAGAAGAGGATGAGGATGAGGATGAAGAAGAAGAAGATAAGGATGAAGAAGAAGAAGAGGATGAGGATGAGGATGAAGAAGAAGAAGAAGAAGAGGATGAGGATGAAGAAGAAGAAGAAGAAGAAGAAGAAGAGGATGAGGATGAAGAAGAAGAAGAAGAGGATGAGGATGAAGAAGAAGAAGATGAGGATGATGAAGAAGAAGAAGAGGATGAGGATGAAGAAGAAGAAGAGGATGAGGATGAGGAAGAAGAAGAAGAAGAAGAAGAAGAGGATGAGGATGAAGAAGAAGAAGAAGAAGAAGAAAAAGAGGATGAAGAAGAGGATGAGGATGAAGAAGAGAAGAGGATGAGGATGATGAAGAAGAAGAAGAAGAGGAGGATGAGGATGAAGAAGAAGAAGAAGAAGAAGAGGATGAGGATGAAGAAGAAGAAGAGGAGGATGATGAGGAGGATGAAGAAGAAGAAGAAGAAGAGGAGGATGAGGATGATGAAGAAGAAGAAGAAGAGGATGAGGATGAAGAAGAAGAAGAGGATGAGGATGAAGAAGAAGAGGATGAGGATGAAGAAGAAGAGAATGAGGATGAAGAAGAGGATGAGGATGAAGAAGAAGAAGAAGAAGAAGAGGAAGAGGATGAAGAAGAAGAAGAAGAAGAAGAGGACGAGGATGAAGAAGAAGAAGAAGAGGATGAGGATGAAGAAGAAGAAGAAGAAGTAGGATGAAAATAAGAAGAATTCCAGTACAGCAAAAAGTGTATCTGCAGAGAGCTCCGCTATTTCTGACAGTTCTCTGACAGTTCCTTCACATTTACAGCGGTTGAAACATTGTATCTATTTGTTTCCGAATAAAAACATCTGTATCCTAAATGGAAACAAATAGATACAATGTTTCAACCGCTGTAAATGTGAAGGAACTGTCAGAGAACTGTCAGAAATAGCGGAGCTCTCTGCAGGGACACTTTTTGCCGGCTGTAGAAGGGATGAAAATCGGCCGATCGGGGAAAATTCAATTCGTGCATCCGAAGTATGCTAATTTTCGGATTCGGCGCGAATCGAATTTTTCCTAATATTCAAAACGAATTCCACTTCGCCAAGTTCGATTCGCTCATCTCTAGTGATAACGCATCTGTTAACAATAGGCTATATCCACTTTAGCGAGCACTCTATATGAATGGGAGCATTAAAATTTACAACTCCTATAAGAGGTACCTCTTACTATGGACAATAGACAAACTTCTTGTGAAGCAGTTATCTGAGTGAGTAGTCTTTAGCCCTAGTTCTGCAGCTGGCTAGCATTGGGGCCCATTATTTACAATGGTGCACATGAGTACCATCCCAGTAAAGTCTGTATGTAGTAAATACTGCTTCTAGCTAGTTGGTAAGTCCCTATGAGCTCAGTCTCTGCTAGCAGCAACAGGTAATAGCAGTGTCCTCTCACCAGTCCCAGCGATACAGCAACAGGGGTCCTGCAGTTCATAGGTCAGCTCATTTCTGGAGCTGCCTGGAGTAACTTTGGGCCTTAGCACAAGGCCACAGGCTTGTGGCAGGTTGATGTGCATACAAGAGCAGCTATTTGCACACCTCAGTCTCCTTGAAGCAAAGATAATTTTTTTTGGTATTCAGCATGTGATAATGCAGCTCTCTCTCTCTGTTTTTATACCCAGCTCACATTGGGAATTGTAGTCCAATCATCTATCAACTGCCATAGTAAATTTCTTTCCCCAAACTTCTTCTCCCATAATTCAGTGCTGCCAACCTTCAAGTCTCTTGAGTTCCCCCCTTGTGAATGGAGGGGAGGTAGTGTTAATCCATTCAGCTGCAGTCCATTATAAAACACAGAAAGCACTGCAGCACAGTGTCCTAAGTCGCTTTCTATCTCTAGCCAAGCACCTGACTGCACCTGTGTTGGAGGAGCTTGACCCAACTGTGAAGATTTGAAGACAAAGCTATATAGTACCAAGCAGTCCGCACAGTGAAGACATCAGACGAGCGGAGATGTATGAGTATTAGGGCCCATTCAGACTTGTCCACTCTGGTATATTACATTAAAGCATGTGAATATGGCAAAATACAAATATTCAAATTCAACACAACAAAAACACAACCAAAAAATGAATTTGCCCACTAAGCACTGCTGAGGTGCTTCCACAACACCCCCTATAACTTAAATCAAATAGGTTATCACAAAGTGTAGTGCAGCTCATAAAGATGCATAAATCATTAATGCACAAATCTCGAATTTAAAAGTCCACTATCCCCAGTTCCTATGTTTTCCTGCATAGCCGAGTCGCTTATCCTTGTTTCCCCATCCTAGACATGAAAACATAGGAACTGAGGTGCAGAAAAAGAACAGCAGGTGCTCTGAAATGATGAGTCAAAATGTAAAATAATTGGCTGTAGCAGGAAGCAGTATGTTTGTGAAGGGCTCGAGAGCGGTACAATAATAAGTGTCCACAGGCAACAGTGAAGCATGGTAGAGGTTCCTTGAAAGTTTGAGGCTACACTTCTGCAAATGGAGTTGGAGATTTGGTCAGGATCATTGGTGTCCTCAATGCTGAGAAATACTGGCAGATACACATCCATCAAGCCATACCATCAGGGAGGCGTGTGATTGGCCAAAAATATATTCTGCAGCAGGAAAATGATCCCAAACATGTGGCCTATGTCATTAAGAACTATCTTCAGTGTAAAGAAAACAAGCAGTCCTGGAATTGAAGGTTTGGCCCCCACAAAGGCCTGATCTCAACATCTTCAATTCTTTCTGGAAATACATGAAAAGACAGAAGAATTTGAGGCACCCTACATTCACAGAAGATTCATGATTAGTTCTCCAAGATGTTTGGAACAACCTACCTGCCAGACTTTGTGAAAATTATACCTGGAAGAACTGAAGCAGTTTTGAAGGCTAAGGGTAGTCAAATCAAATATTGATTTGATTTGGATTTCTCTTCTGTTCATTTACTTTCTATTTTGTTAATTGAAAAAAAAACAATAAACACTTCTATTTCTGTGCATGTGGGGGGGAGGTGACTGAATATGGCACCGTGAACTCGTGAGGCAGAAGAGCTCCGGACGGTGGCAGAAGAGATGGTGCCAGACTGATAGGTGGACACTGTGCTGACGTCCCTCTGACATCCTACTGTCATCCCATCTGCACTGCCCTCTTACCTGGCGTCGGGTGGATGGGAGCGGAGAGGGGAGGTGAGGACTGGCTCTCTTCCCTATGGTGAAGCCGCAGTCGGAAGGAGGAAGGGCAGATGCTGACAGGTACCCACGTGGACAACAGGGACACCTGCCAGCAGCAAAGGAGGCAGGATGCCGGGGATATCTGCATGGGAGAGAAGCTGTTGAACTCTCCAGGTTAAGGATAGTCAGAGAGTGCCTGTGTGGACGAGATCCCTGGAGGAGTAGCTCTGCACAGTACAGCACAGCACAGTACAGCCCAACACCTTGATCCCTGGAGCTCCTGGAGGGATCAGCGATAGAACCCTAATAGAAGATAAATCCTGGAGGGATCCTGAAGGGACTACAGGTGGACTTTCATATCACGAGTTGTAACCCAGAGATACCTGCCAATACAGGATTCCAGGACTTGTTGAACTGAATGACCTCCTGCCCAGGCCACCTCACAGGGAACCAGAGGGCTGTGTTTGGTTGGGCATGGTAAGTAGCCGTGGATAATGGCTAAATATATATATTAATATTGCTTTATCACTTTTACAGATTTAATATCCATGAGAAGGGTTTGGGCGGATAGAGGAAGAAGGCACTGGGTGGTCCCAAAAGGGCAAGGAAAGTACACTTAAAGGAAGGTGATAATATCACATATCTGCACAAACTTATCCAGAACTGTATATATGATAATGACCAACTAGGAGGAGGGGTCTTATACAGGAGTGATATCTCTTTTTCTTCTTCATATTTGAGTGGTGAATACAGCACACGCAGACAAATTCAATTAACATGAGGAGCAGAACTAACAAGGGAGGAGGGGTAAAGACCCCTCAGTTGAACGCAAATATGACTAAAATTAAGAAATATATTCCAATACATGAAAAAAGCCCTGAGATACAAGGACCTGAGAATCAAAAGGAAATAGAAAGTCAGATGGGGAACAACCTAGACTGTCGTTTGGAACCCGGGAGGGAAATCTGCCGAATGAATCCATATACAATGAAAGTATGGTAAAACAAAACATGGCGGACCAACAGGGAACACTATCTCAAATGCCTACTAAAAATGAGATGGCATTTGGGATAGTAGAATGGCATTAGTGATAGTGGAATGCTCCATAAAAAATGAAATGGCAGTGATTCATAAAGACCTAGGTTGAATGTTATCAAGAACTGAAGAAGGGAAAATGGAGGCCCAGGCTCAGCAGATTGTTAAATTGGAAATGCGTGTAGACGAGATGAAAAAGGAACAGAGGAAGTTATCATATAAATTAGAGGACCAAGAAAATGGAGAAAGGAGAAATAATCAGAGTATCCGGAGCCTACTAGAGGATACAAGAGAAGAGGTATTGTGGGAAAAAATAAAGAGAGTATTTAAGGCAGATCAGACACAGATCCTCTAAAAATATAGAGTACATAGAATTATACACTCACCAGGAATCATTTCAGAATTCCCAAGAGATGTGATTGTCCTCTTCCATAACTAGGAGAAAACAGAGAGAGAATATGGTAAAAATTGCGTGAGACTCCTAAAATAAAATTTGGAGAAACAAAGTTAGATTTTGCTTCTGAGACTCTATCTAGAAGAAGAGTGCTCAAGCCATTATTAGATCAGATGAGAGAAAAAGGAGTCCGATATAACTGGGGGTTCCCAGCATGTCTGATCAGATGGAAAGATGGGAAGTCGGCAAGACTGAGGTTCCCGGAGGAATTAAGAGACTTCTGTAAAAATTAGAACTGTAGGGTGTTGATATAGTGAGGTGGTCAGAGGGATCCAATGAGAGGACGGAGTCAAGAAGTGAGAAGTGGCAGCAGGATAATAGAAAAAGAAGGAAGTTGGAGGTGGGGCGAAGGGTGGGGGAGATGGGAGAAGAGAGAAAAGGGGGATAGAAAGCTCGATTAGTGGTTTTTCCACTCCCCTCCCGCCCATTTTTTTTCTCTCTTTCTTGCCCCGTCCCCATTTACTTGCCCATTCTCACCTTGTTTTTTTTAGAAGAAGCGTGAGAAAGATACCATAGTAATGGCGGGGTGTCTGGTGCCCTCTTAGGTCTTGATATAGAGGAAGAAAAATGGAAGCCCTCATGTTGAGAATAGGGGGGCCAAGAACGGTGTGCATGTTCAGAGTCATACACCAAAATAGGAATCGCTAGTGGGGGGTCCCACATCAGATTCTGGGGGAATATACAGGTCAGGTGGTTTTTTATGGTTGGGGTGGGGAGGGGAGGTGGGAGGGATGAGGGAGGTAGTGGAGGAGGAGGGGGAGTGGGGGGGGGGAATATGGAGTAGGGTTGCTGTCCATGAGTCGAATAGTCTTTGTTTCCCTACCTGTAAATGGAATTGAAGAGAAATAGTAATCAGATATGAGTTTGATTAATATTATGAGGTATAATGTGGAAGGTCTAAACTCTCCGAATAAAAGGCACAAGATACTTGTACATCAACATTCTATAGAGGTGGTTTTCTTACAAGAGACACACCTCTCTCATGATACAAATGTGAAGCTATATTCGAGGTACCATCCAACCTGGCATTACTCGGATTCACCAATAAAGAAGGACAAAGGAGTTGCAATAGGATTTGCTAAAAATATATATTTTGAGGCTGAGGGAAAATTGGTGGATCCAGAGGGTCAGTATTTAGGTTTAAGAGGGAAAATGCAGGGACAAAAATATACATTGGTAAATATTTACTGCCCAAATAAAAATCCAGAGGATTTCCTCCTAGAATTCTTGAAGAAAATTAAAGAATTTAAGGTAGGCAGTCTGATCGTGGCATGAGATTTCAATTGCTGTTTGGATACTTGGATGGATGTGTGTTCGGGTGCGCAGAAGGAGGGAGGAAAAAAAACTAAGAAGGCTAAAAAGGGCGTTCCATCAAAATTAACTAATAGACACTTGGAGAGTAAAACATCCCAGAGAAAGGGATTATACCTTCTTCTCCTTTGCGCACAGATCATACTCATGATTGGACTATGTATTAATAAAGCACAGACAGCTAAAATCCTTGGTTAAATCTAATATTGAGGTTATGACCATATCGGATCACGGCCCTATCATGGTGAGACTGCGAATGGGAGGGGAAGGAAATAAGAGGGCTATGTGGAGAGTGAATGAGACACTTATACAAGATATAGAGGAAAGGTTAAGGGAAGAGCTAGAGCAATTTTTTGCTTTGAATGAAACAGAGGAATTATCGGTGGCGACTATATGGGAGGCACATAATGCCTATATGAGGGGAATTTTGATTGCAGTAGGATAAAAAAAAAGAGAGAGAGAGAGGAAATTAAAATAGGTTACTGAAGAATTACATAAACTAGAACAGGTACATAAAAAAAAGCAGGATGTAGATTTATATAGGCAGATTACCCTTAAAAGAGAAGAATTGAAGGACTTATTAGAACAGGAAACGAGGAAATTTTTCAATAGAGTATCAAAAGAGAGATACAAGTGGGGGAATAGACCAGGGAAATTTATGATGAAGAGATTGAAGGAAAAGAAATCAAAAAATTATATAGTAAAAATTGGAGATGAAAATGGGGAACTGGTTTACTCCACCACCAGGATTGCTGATACGTTTCAAAAGTTTTATAGTAGGCTGTACGAGGTTAATCCTAAATATCCAAAAGTAACAGAGGAAGAGAAGAGGAGGAGAAGGCAAGAATTTTTAAAGGTTGTAGATTTACTAAAAATTGCGGAAGATAAATGATTATCTCTAGAATGAGTTATTTCCCAAGACGAAATCAGGTTGGCACTGAAGAGTACAGTGGGAGGAAAGAGCCCTGGTCCTGATGGTTCTACGGTAGGCTATTATAAAAAATTCAAAGAGTTATTGGTTCCTAATCTTTGTAGATATATGAACACGCTAGGAGAGGGTACAGAAATGAGAGAAAAGAATCATTACACTCACATATAACAATTATTCTTAAAGAAGGGAAAGATAATTCACAATGTGCTAGTTATAGACCCATATCATTACTAAATACTGATCCTAAATTGTTTGTGAAAGTATTAGCTACCAGGTTGAAAGAATTTATGCTGGAATGGATACATCTAGATCAGGTAGGATTTATTCCAGGAAGGGAAGAAAGAGATAACAGTTTAAGAACATTTCTCTTTCTGCAAAATGTCGACAATTATTCTGTTGATAGACGCAGAAAAAGCCTTCAATAGGGTAGATTGGGGATTCATGATAAATACATTGGCGGCAGTGGAAATAAGGGAAAAAAATGTTGAAGTGGATAAAAGGGCTCTATAATGGCCCTCAGCAGCCATGAAGATTAATGGGTCCCTGTTTGGGACCTTTAGATTGTATAATGGAACCAGTCAGGGATGTCCACTATCCCCGTTACTATTTGTACTATCCCTGGAACCATTTCTGGTGTTGGTAAGAAAGAGTATAGATATTACAGGAATTAAGATAGGAGGGTTGGAACATAAAGTAGCAGCGTATGCAGACGATATGCTGTTTTACATCGTGAATCCTAGACTAACACTCTGAGATTTTAAAAATGAACATGTCTAAGGCAGAGAGGATTCATTTACAAGAACACTTTCCATTTACTTGGAGGGAAAGGGAATTAGGTTACATGGGAATAAAGTTAACCCCTATATAAAGGATCTATACCAAGTCAACTACAGTATATCCCACTAATAAATGAAATCAAAGATGATTCAAAAAGACTCTTGGGGGGGGTGGGCCTCATGGATTACATGTATTAATCTGGTTAAGATGGTAACAGTTCCAAAAATTCTGTACAAGTTTCAAATGCTTCCAGAAAATCTACCCGGATCCTTCTTTAGGATAATAAGAAAATTGATATTGAGATTTATATAGGCTAATAAGAAACCAAGAATTGGGTATGAAACTTTATGCCATAATAAAGAGAAAGGAGGATTAAATCTGCCAAATATGAGGAAGTATTACATGTCAGTGTTATTATCACGAGTGGTTGACTGGACACATAACTCACGAGAGAAAAGTTGGGTTAAAATGGAAGGTATATTAAGTAATACACAGTTAGAGAGGATCATTTGGATCTCACATAAGTTTTGGGTTTTAGATGCAAATAGTACTACATTGACACGGGAGGTGTTGAGAATTTGGGATGGTTTGCACAAGTCTATGGGATGGAAGTACTGTTGGCGTTGGTAGACACAGATTTCTTTCCCCCAGGGAGAGGGACTTTTTCAGGGAAATGATTTAAAGACAGAAATGCACATTTGGGAGACATAGTGGATAGAGGGAAATTATGCACTTTTTATGAATTAAGGAGTAAAAAGGATTTATCTTTAGTATTAGATGAATTGAGATATTATCAATTAGGACATTTTGTTTCAACATTCCCCCCACCATTGTGGACGGTGGAGGATATGCTTCCTTTTGAAAAAATGTTGAGCTCTAAGATAATATGTAAACATATAACCACTAGGATTTATAAGATCCTAAGTGACCTGACGGGAATTGGGTAGAAAAATAGATGTTCAACAAAAGACTAAAATGTTTAGGTTAATGCTCGTCAAACCACAATTTGACAACACCAGCTGTGTGAATTGTATTATCGTCTTGGTAAATGGCGCTGTCTTTGAGAAACAATGTCTGCACCATGGGGTGTGCATGATTGGCCAAAATGTGTACATAATCGCTGGTAGTGCCTCTACCTTTCAAGGTGATGATGGGACCTGCAAAATTCCAAGATATGGCTGCCCAAACCATGATTGTGCCATCACCATGCTTTTCTGTTGGCGCAAGACAGTCTTGGTCGTAAGCTTGGGATGGGGTCCACCACACATAAACACGTCTGATGTTTGGGAGGAGCTCGAATCATCGGACCATATTACCGTCTTTTATTGATCAATAGTCCACAATTTATGGGTATTGCACGACTCTCTCCTCGTCTGAGCATTAATATCGGTCACTAGTGGTTTGGCAATAGCAGCTCACCTGTGAATGTCTTGCTTATGAAGATGAACAGTTTTTGTGGACATGGGCTTTGGAAGACTGAGATTAAGCTCTGCAGATACGTTTGCAGCAGTTGCTTTCTTATTCCGGATCACAGTTCTGCACAATGTCCTTTTGTTTCTTTTGGTCAGCTGACCATGTCAACTGCACTTATGCTTATCAGATGACGTTTTCCCATAAATTGTATATGCTGTCATAACCTTTGATGCTGCACCTCAGAACACCGCAAATAAATTGCCAACTTTAGTTACAGAGGCACCAGCTTAGTGGGCAACAACATTATGCCCTCTTTGAAACTCAGTAAGCTCTGACATTACTCTTAATGAATGACAAAATTGAGGCTTCCCACCTGTTAGCTAGGTGCCTCATTACACAGCGAAAGCAAAAGAATGTTACATCACTTTCACACCTGTAAATCATGTAGTGTTTCCTGTCCCAAGTGAGCCTGTCCCAAATCTGTCATCATTAATATACAATGCAATAAGCCATCTATACCTGTACCCTATGTTAGAACAGTGTTCAAATCTAGTTACAACTGATAATGAATATTAGTCTGCATAGTACAGGGTAAATTATGGCAAATACAGCTGTCCAGCCCACTCATAAACAAGCATAATTACCTAGGAATTTGCTAGAGGCTCCAGTATAGAGCAGCTAAAAAAAAGGTAAGCTGCGATTTTTATTTTTTAAGTTGTTCCACATGAATGGGGACATGTAACACATATAAAGTATTTATTTATTTGAGGTACTTATATAGTGCTGTCAATTAATGCAGTGCTTTACATATACAGTATATTGTACATTCACATCAGTCCTCAAGGGGTGTACAATCTAACTTACATTTATACATACACATACTAGGGCCAATTTAAAAATGATCCAAATTAACCTACAAGCATGTCTTTAGAGTGTGGGAGGAAACAGAAGCACCTGGCGGAAACCCACCCAGGCACAGGGAGAACATGCAAACTCCAGGGATGTGGTGCTGTAGTTGGGATTTGAACCAACGATCCCAGTACTGCCAAGTGGAAGTGCTAACCATTTAGCCACCATGCTTTGTTGCCCTTAAGGCAGGTATTATGCCAATAGTCCCTGTCTGCTAGACTTGTAGTGTGATATAATGATCAGTAAGGTACAACCATTATTCATCACAACAAGGTAGGATACAGAGACTGCATATATATTGTAAGCAAATATAATTGCACATCTAATTACAAACAATGCATAGCAAAAAGATTTTTAACACATTATTACACACAAAAAAAGCAACTCCAGACAACAGGGAAATCCAATCAGTGCACTGCTGCTGGATAGGGAAGGAAAGAGTTTGAAAAACCTGTCACCAAGATGGGAGGTGAATGGAGAGTTCCCAAGGGAGGCGCAAGCAGCAATACAAACCTGACAATGAGTTCTAAAGCTGGGTATAGACATATAAAAATTTTGATCTGTGTGTACCTCTCTATTCAACAGAAGCTGATTGTTAGACTGGCTTCAACCACTTGCCTACTGGGCACCTTTACCCCCTTCCTGCCCAGGCCAATTTTCAGCTTTCAGTGCTGTTGTACTTTGAATGACAATTGCACGATCATGCAACACTATACCCAAACAAAATTGGTCATTTTTTTAGACAGATAGAGCTTTCTTTTGGTGGTATTTAATCACATCTGGGGTTTTTACTTTGTGCTAAACAAACTAAAAAAATGTTTTCTTCTTAGTTTCTGTTATAAAATGTTGTAAATAAGTAATTGTTCTCCCACACTGATGTGTGCTAATGAGGCTACAGTGATGGGCACTGATAGGCTGCACTGATGGGCACTGATAGGTGGTACTGATGAGGAGGCACTGATAGGTGGCACTGATGGGCATTGACAGGTATCACTTGTGGGCATTGACAGGCATCACTGATGGGCACTCGTATATGGCACGGATAGGTGGCACTGATGGGCACTGATAGGTGACACTGACTAGCACTGATAGGCGGCACTGACTGGAACTTTTAGGCAGCACTGATTGGAACCGTTAGGTGGCACTGATGGGCACTGATAGGCAGCACTGACTGCCACTGATAGGTGTCACTGATTGGCGGCACTGATGGGTGGAACTGATTGGTACTGATAGGTGGCACTGATTGGCACTGATAGGTGGCACTGATTGGCACTAATAGGTGGCACTGAAAGGCAGCTCTGATGGGCAATGATATGTGGCATTGAGGTGCACTGGTAGGCACAGATATGTGGCATTGATGTGTACTGATGGGCACTGGTATGTGGCATTGATGGGCAATTACAGGTGGCATTGATGGGCACTGAAAGGTGGCACTAATCGGGCTACACTAATCATCAGGGCACTGATAATCAGTGTAGATATCCTCTCTGAGGAATGCCGATTACCGTCTCTCCTCTCCTCATACGCTGTCACCGCTGTCAGATTACTCCGATCGGTGATCCGCTGTGTCCCAGAGACACAGCACACCACCGATCGTCGTGCACCCCCGGGGGCGTACATGCACAGTTAGAATTGGAGGACGTTATATGACATTCTCCCAGAACAAGAGAACCGCCGCCCGCCCATCATTTCCTTATATGGCTGGTGGGAGGCGGTTAATGGTCCAAGGGCTGCAGAGCTGATCATTGTATTCTGACAGGGAGTCCAACCTCTCAGAATACAATAGCACAGTGGGGAAGATGGGGGTCCCTGCCTTCACATTGTGTGGATGCAGGAATCTGTGAGGTTTTTCATTCAGCCCACTGTTTGAGCAAAAAAAAACCTCACAGTGTGTACCTAGCTTAACTAGTTGCTGTCTGGCCTGTAGCCAGATGGCGGCCAGGTGAACACCTCGTCCCTCCAGGTGGACGCCATATGGCGTCCTTTTCGGAAGCGTGCATTGCGCATGCCCGCAAGGCCGCTCTGCGGTGCGATCTGTCACCAGTCGTGTTGCCAGTACCATGTCACCTGCTGTGACCAATCACAGTAGGTCACATGACAGTTGTATACAATGGATGGCTTCCTTTCATGCCATCCACTGTACACAAGTGTGTCTAGCTGTGAATGGTCACAGCGATCACATGCACAAGCTGGGCCAATCACAGCCCAGCTGTGTCATGTGATTAGCCATGGCCAAATCACAGCTAATCACAAAAAAGACCCCTGAATGAATCGATTTCATTCAGGTAAATGCTTGCTTACTATGGTAACATTATACTACTTTGGTCATAGTGAAATATGAAAAAAATCTTAAAAAAAGAGAAAAATATATAATAAAAAATTAAAAAAAATAAAAAAGAAATTTTTTTTTTTTTCGTACTGTCACCAGTCAGTGTCCCTGATCACCACCATGCCAGTTATATGATAATGCTGTACTGCACTGGTGACAGTATGTAAAAAAAAATAGTGAAAATAATTGTTTAATTTCTTCATTTTCTGAAAAATTATGATAAAAAAACTACAACTTCAAAAAACTTGCCATGCCTCTTATGAAGTACGTTGGACTGTCTACTTTGCAAAAAGGGGTCATTTGGGGGATATCTGTACTGTTCTGACATTTTTGGACCTCAAGAAATTAGATTGGCTGTCAGTACTGATTACTTTTCAGATATATCCCATAGTTTGTGAACTCTATAACTTTCCTACAGACTAAATCATAAATACTAATTTTGGTTATTTTCACCAAAGACATGTAGCAGAATACATCTTGGCCTAAATTTATGAAGAAGAATTATTTATTTGCAAACTTTTATAACAGAAACAAAGAAAAACGTGTTTTTTTTTCAAAATTTCTTTTTTTGTTAATTTAGCAAAAAATAAAACCCCAAGTGGTGATTAAATACCAATAAAAGTAAGCTCTAGTTGTGTGAAGAAAATGATAACATTTTAGTTTGGGTACAGTGTTGCATGATCATGCAATTGTCATTCAAAGTGTGAGAGCGCTGAAACCTGAAAATTGGCCTGGGCAGAAAGGGGGTAAAAATGCCCGGTATGGAAATGGTTAAGCCTAGGACTGCATGAACTATTTTTAAACTCGGAGTATAACAAAAACAATTACAGATTAAATTGTTCCTATGCACTACTGCAGGAAATTGTAGACAGTTATTAGAAGATTAGTTTTATGAGAATGTACCCACAAGGTACACTTCAATGGGAAAAACCACCCAAGTAAATGAGCATCTAATGAAGTCTTTGGGGTAGAAAAGAGGACATTAAATGCTATTGGCTGGGCAAATAGACTGTTGCAGTTTGATTGATCAGTTGCCCTACTGAAAATGTTTTATGTTTCAGCTCATGTTGAAAATATGTGATTGAAACAAAAAAGATGACTTTCTTGAGAATTTAACAGCACAGTTAGCTACTAGAAATTGCCCCTGTAGCCCTAGGGTGATCTCTCCCTTCTCTACCAAGGAAAAGTGTTTGTGCCTTTGCCTTTGTGTGTTGACAAGGTTTTCCCTTATTTCCTGTTCCAATGAAAGTGAAGGGACATATTTAGTTTTGTCTGGAGTACCACTTTAGGGGCTGATTTACATCTTTAAGTTGTGGTTGTGTTCGTGTTAATGCTTGAATTACTGTATTGTATGTGCGTTGCTGCACTGTGATGAATGTCATTTGGGCAATGTGTAAGCAGGTTGAAATGTTGGTTAGTGAGACAGCTGCTGCCCCAGCCAGGAGGGAAAGAATAAACCCAGTTTCCTGCTCTTTCCTGGGCTCTGCCTCTCTCCCTGTGCTGATAATAAAATGGGGATGGCTCTGCTCAGACAGACAGCCAGCAAGATGTAGGAGAGAGACAGAGCAGTTCCCACTCCAGAGTGTCTTCTGCTAGGTTTTGTTCCTGTCCCTATGTCAGTTGCCCACATCTTGGAGCTCAGCAGAGCTAGAGAGCTTGTGGCGTGAGTGTAATAGATCCCATTGGAGAGCCACAAAGTCCTGTGCCTGTATTTAGTTGCTAGCTGTATCCGAAGACCTTCCACAATGTAAGGAGATTGCTTGGACTTGCAATCCTCTTCAAAGCCACCAGTGTGCTGGGGCATCTCCTATAAGGACTTTCCATGGTTGGACTTTTGCCTATGCAGGTATGCTGGGTCAGCTGCTGTAGTTAAGGACTAGAATAGGGAAGAACTGTGTTCTGTCATTTGGAATGCTCACGTTATTTAAGTAAAATATTGAAACATTTCCTTTGCCTGGTCTAAAGGTATTCTAAAGGGGTGTATGTAAGAAACCAGCACACATGTAGTTTCCAACTTGGGTCAGTAGACAAATTAAGGGTATAAGACAGCAGTGGTTACCATTGGTACTGAAGGTTTCACAAACAGCCTGTCATGAATTGTGTAACTGTGTGAGATGGAGCAGCCTCTTGTAACGTGGGAGTTGTTGTCATTATCTCCTGTGGTTGTTAATTTCCCATAGTAATGGGAGTAGATCAGTGCTCAAAGGTCCCAAGCCTATCCAGGTATGGAAGAGAAGGAGTTAAGGTGCACAGCGGGACCCAATTGCATTACTGGGAGTGAGGTAGTGGAGATATGCTGGACAGGTGGAAAGGGCATCAGCTCTGCATGTCCCACCTAAATGCAAACAGTGACAGTAGTGGTGTACATGGACATGGTGTTAAAAAGCGTTATATAGAATACAGTCATCTGTTCAAGTGTACACCGTGTATGGCTGCCTTTGAATTAGAGGTCCACCTTAAAGTTGAGTTATCCCTGAAAGCGACCCCTGCTTGTCCCAGGGCATTGATGAACATGGTACAGTAAAGGTACCCCATGTGCAAGGCGAATTACCCTGTTCTATGTGCCCAGCATAGCCCAGAAGAACCCACCCTGGGGTAGGCCTCTTATGTGACCCATTATGGTTCCCAAAGAGGAGGAGAACATGGAGACTACCCCACAGCTCAACAAATGCATATCAGTTGCAGCACACCACAACACGTACAAGTTCATTGTGTAAAAAGTTTGTGATCTCATTTTTGGGATGTTTTGGAGCTTGGGTAGTCTATTGGCTTCAGTGGGCTGCGCAAACATAGCGAATGTCATAACACACATTAACACATGTGCACAAATGTAATTGAACCCTAAAAAGAAATATACTGGGGTTGCAAACATGGCAATGCTAAATTCTATTTAATGGTAGAAGAAGACATAGCTGTACAACTAAAGTACATAGAATATCAGAGAAAAGCACAGCATATCCATTTGTCTGGTTATATCAATAAAAATCCCATCAAGTGCAATTACGCAGTCTCGCTATCTTGTTTTCTTACTCAGAGCCATTCCCTAAAATGAAAAGAGTTCTCATGCAGTGACTTGAAAATTAAATCAGAAAAGAAAATATGTCTGGGAAAAGCTTAAAATGTAGCATATTCTCCATATGTTCAATGGATAAATGCTAGAGCTTGGTTAACAGCCCTGAAATAGAATTTGTCATTTTTTTTAAATGCTAACATAAGGTACAAGCAAAACCACATGGCAAGAAGCAGACATTTTATTTGTATCAAAATGGATCTTGAAAATATATTTCTTTCTCATATAGAGTTTTCAAGTCTTAAAGTACAATAGACTTGTTTTTCTTATAGTAAAATATATGCTTTACCCTTGCAGAAGCAAAATGCTTCTCTAATCTCTTCTGACATTGAAGTCACAACTCTAGTTTTATATAAAAATGAAAAAATAGGCCAGCACCTAACAAAACAAAAAGCAGCTTTTACTGCAACACTCACCTCTTCCCTGGCACTCACACACTGAGCACTCCAGTTGCCAAACAGCTCTCTTCTTTGGGCTGAATAATCCCCATTTTCTTTCACCCCACTGCCTGTGAGCCCAGACTATTATAGAAACACCCCTTGGGGTTATGTCATCATGCTCACTCAATGAGGACATAGGCTGCAATACAAGCTTAATAGGAGTTTTATGTCTTGTCCAAAATTAAAAGAAAAAATAGATTGGCCTGGAGATTGTCTTGGAATGAAAACTCCAATTTGAACAAAAAACATGTAGCAGTTAACTGCTATGAAAGCTCTTATGTATGTATCGTTCTCCAGGTTAGTCAGACAATGTTTGTTATATAGAGGCTGAGTAGCAGCATGGGGATGAGTCAGCCTGTGAGTGTGGCAGGAGTTCACCTCAGTACAGACTGGGAGGCTCTAACAGATCAGGGCTTCTGGAGCCCTCCCACACTTCCATAAACTTAGAGAACTTTCTGGAAGAGGGGTGGGGGAGGGGAAGAGTCCCAGATCTGCATGTTTGAGGGACCTTGGCCAGTCCCCTGGCTGGGCATGGTGACCAAGGCAACACTTAAAAGTGGCAGAGCCTGTGCAGCAGAGGGGAGTCAGGTAGAAGATGCATTGAGGAAGGCTGGAGTGGGGAGCCTGAGAGGGGGCCCCTACAGGTGGGACACTGGAGAAGAGGATGTCTACTGCCTCGATGTCTCCCAAGGAGGACAGCCTGGGTAGCAGTGAAGGAGCCAGACCAGCATAAAGCTTGAAGGCAGCCACCAACCAACTAAGGTAACAGGAGAGGACAGTGTGAGTAGTTACCCCCCCTGGGCCTGATAAGAGGAAAGGGCAGTCAGGTGAATAACCCAACTAGCTTCTCATCTAGGACTGTTCTAAATTAATAGCTCTTGGCCCCCCTTGCCCAGGGAATACCCTCAGTGCAGCTGGGGGAAGATGTGGAATCATCCCAAGTCTGAGGAGGTAAACTAGAAAGAGCCATTGGTGCTCTTTAAGGAAAGAGACTGTTGCCATCCACATTTTTGTACATAGTTGCTAAGGAGTTGTCCTCAAGTTTGGCAGTTCCTCGGGCATCCCATATACCCCAAGACCCCATCAAAGTTCTTAACCCCTCAATAAAATCACAAAACCAAGCTCAATGACTGTTTACTGACTTCAGTGTGCAAAGTGTGGAAAACACGTGTTGCTGGCCATGCAGATCATAGTGGGACCCAATTCTAATCCAGCCACCCAAAAGTGACAGTGTTTGGTAGAATGTAATGTACTGGTTTTAAGAACTAACTATCCTTTGCAATCTACAGACATGAAAATATTTTTTTACAATGCCGAAATTCTGCTGGTGTGATTGATTCACTGGTTTTCTCAGAAATCAGCAATATCTCTTTGCCAAAGCCATCAATCAGACTTCATTTTTCTTCATCATTAATGGGGCATCATTAAAAATAATGGTTACATTTGATTAGTTCTCATGGCTTATTGCATTTTAAACATGGGATTTATTAACAGTACCATACTACTTTATGGTAGTAGGAACTATTGCTGATAAAGTGCATAGAAACAGAAAGTGTAAAGCTTGTAGGATTGAATATGTGTTTTTTAAAAGGGCATAATTTCCTAATTTTTGCTGGCTGAAATTTTTTTTTTTTTCACAGCCTGTTCCTGAGGTCACATGCATTTCACTGCTAAGCAGTAGCATGTGCATTTTCACAGAGGAAATTTCCTAATTGCTGCTGGCTGTGATTTTTTAAAGACATTTTTTGTGAAAACAGTGTAATATTCCTGGGCAATGTGCACCTGAACAGACACTTATTTTTTCCTTTTGGAAGGCATGTGTGACAGGTGGACTTGCAGGAAAGAGACTATGTCAGACAGGGGCAGAGAGTTGTCACCCCATAATACAAAATACCCTAACACGGACCTTTACATCAATATCACCAACTGTTAAAGCTTATACGAAAATCAGTTGTTGGAGAACAGCGGTTGGTAGGCAGCGGCGACGGTGGAAAGGGGTTAAAGGTAGTGCCCAAGTCAGTTATACATTCTGCTATTCTGTTTTTTATGCACAATTTATGTGGGTATTTATTATACATGGCTGCTATAGCTGTTTGACTCCAAAAAAAGAAAACAGTTGTTGTTTGGTCATTATTTCAGTGATCTGAGGGGGTTTTGAGGGTAACATTGTAAGCCCCTTACAATTTCAAGAAGAGAAATGAGCAAGAGCAATACAGAAGCAGTCTGTCCCCCATTTTCTAGACTGTCCCTAATGCTGGCTTTCAAAACTTCACAACAGTAGCTATTACCCTCTATCATCCTTCCCCTCCTGCACAGAACACATAAAATAGCTGCTTGCTCTGTTGCACTGAGGTTTTATGTGGGAGAGTGTAAATTTTCTTCACCTCTGCTGACTAGTTGCTGCATATGGGGGAACAATGGTTTTATGGGTTGGAGAGGATAGTATGGAAGGTACACAGTGACACCACTGTGTTAACAAATGCACACATGGAAGAAATATGGAATAAATGATGGTGATGTGAGTCATTAATTAACCACAATCCTTCATGTAAAGGATCCTGGCCTGAGCAGTAAATAATAGATACATAAATAAATATTACAAATATAATGAACAAGAAATTCAAACATTTTCTTTAAAATTGCTCTGATTGGTAAAGTAAACCTGTGGTTTCCCCATGCTGTGCTGAAGCAAATTACTTTCTTATTTTTATCCATATTTATCTGTACCATAATTGTCTTTGTCTCATTGCATAGTTTTAATGTTGTTTCATCATACAAAAATGCCTGATTTTGTTTTCATTTATATTTGCAGTTTTGTGCTTTATCTTGTATGTGTGCTTACAATCTTCCTTTGTTTAAAAATTTAAATAAATTATTGAAAAAAAATTAATACTGATATAAGAATACCACATCTCCATGGTGTTGCCAATTATTGCTGTTGTACTTTGGTTAATCACAGACCTTATACAGCCTCTTTGGAACAATATACAGCTATAATTTTTATGCAGAAAATGTTTTGAGAAAAGGCACATGGTCAGAATAGACACAAACTGCCAATGTCTATTTTTAACAGTGAAGTCAATCTCCCATATGTCATATGTGATTAAATATGTGATTAAAATGGATGAATGACATGCCTTCCAGTATGCATTAATTGGGCACTTAAGTAAATGTCAACATCCTCTTGCTAAATAAAAAAGCTTTCTTATGGTATTAACATTTTGTAGAAATACATACTGTAATGATAGTCTGGCATATTAAAAGATGTATAAGGAACTTGGTAATTTGAACTTTCTTAATCACAGTTAAAAAATGTTAATAGTACATTCTGTTAGGTATGTAGAAAGGTTATGCTAAGATTGTGCCATGAGTCTAGTCTTCCAATTATGTGATGGCGAAAGGGTGAGCCTACACCAAGGGAAGCTGCGTGAGGATTAAAGCGGTATTAAACCCAAAACAAAACCAACAATTTATTTTCCTTCCATTTTCTCTTGGTGATCTGGCCATTAACACATCTCCTGTATTAGAGTGCCCCCCCCCTCTGAATGAAGGAACACAGAGGGCATATTTGAACAGCAGCATTGTCAGTCTTAGGGTAAGGAAGTGTTAGATGAACTAGTGGATTTAAATATGCTAACAAATTGAAGCTGAACTCCAGCTAATACTTTATTAGCAGTTTCAGAAAACTGTTTTTTTCTTTTGGAATAAAGGTTTTACATTTAAAAAAGCAGATTATTGTACGCACCCCTATCAGTGGTAAATAGTTTGTCGAATCTCTGTAACTGATACATTCTGCTGGAGAGCTTTTTTTTTAAAAAAAAAAACAACAGACTTACTGGCTGGATTTGTTATTGACCTAAAAAAAACACCTATAAGCTCCAAACTTTGGAAATTGCACACTGCCAGGAATTCCCACTACTAGTTCAGTTGGGGCTGTTGTATTAAAGAGCACAACCTTCTCATGCCTAATGAACAGCTTGTCAGTCTTCAAATGCAATAGTAATTCTAATCCATTGACCTTTAGTGCATAGGTTTACGAAATCCAATGCAGACTTTGCTCTTCCTGAGTTTAAGAGGAAGCAGGGGATTGTGAGATATGAACCTCCTACCCCTTGATGAAATAAGGACATATTTTTCTTCCTTATTAGATAATACCATAAAAAAGAAATATAGTAAGACAGGCAGTAGGGAGTCTCGCTCCACAATCTTTTTTCCATACTCAGCCAAAGTGGGATTTCCACTCAACCCCGGACACTTATAGACTGAAGGATTTGAGTTAAAAATATATTTTCCATAAACAGCACACACATGAACTGGTATGGTGTTTAAATAACTCTTCTGTCATTTCACAATGTACTGTAGATCAGGGATCTGCTGTGCATATCTACAGATCAGTTTGGTTGATTGCAAATACATGTTCAGGTTAACCAATTAATTCATCCCTATTCATAGTTTTTTATCATATACAGAGGCTTTGTGTCACATACCAGTTAGAGGCTGGGCTGATAAGAGTGTTTACCCTTGCACTTTCTGTCCAATACCCCCTGGAGTTGGTGACAGGGTGTAGTAGGATGAGGAGTGACACGGATGCTTGCAGTAGGTCCTGGCACGGTGGGTGGTTTGACAAAAGTCTGGATGCTACTGAAATGTCTTGGATGATCACACTGGAACTTGTTCAGAATGGTGGTGCACAGTTCGAGCATAGCTAATTGCATGTGCAAGAAGCAAAGCCATAGTCAAAACAAGCCAGATTCAGAAACAACCAAGTAGCAGAGGTACTAAATTTGAAAGCAGTAGTAGGGTCAGAAGCCAGGCCAAGGTCAATACCAGGGGAGCAGCAGAAGTACCAAACACTAGGCAGTAGATTAAGTCAGGACACAAGTCAGGTCAAATGCAAGATAGCATGATGCAGGTGTGGTCACAAATCACAGAAGCTGATGACCACTCAGCTCTACTTACTTGTGCTGAGCTTTAAATAACCATCTGGATGCCAAAACCCAGGGCCATATATGTGTAGTGCCCTCTAGGTAGATAGGGTTTTTTTTTAGTTAGAGGCTTGTCGGAAGCCTGGGATGAGTCAGTATGAGAGTGAGGCAGTGGGTTCACCTCAAAACAGGCTGGGAGGCTCTACAGGTCAGGGCTTCTGGAGCCCTCCCACTCTTCCAAAAACTTCTGGCACTTTCTGGAGGAGTGGCAGAGAAGGGGAGGAGGCCCAGTCTTGCATATTTAGGAGAACTTGACCAATCCCCAGACAGGAGGCCAAACATGGTGACTAAGAGCCGGGTGGAAGATGGACTCAAGGAAGGTGCTGGAGAGTGGAGCCTGGGAGAGGGACACAGGGAGGACATCCTACTTACAGGTTGATTGCTGGACAGAAGGATCTCTACTGTGCCACATCTCCTGGGGAGGACAGCCTATCAGCCAGGAACCGTCAGGCCAGAGTAAAGCCTGAAAACAGCTATCACCCACCAAGATGACAGGACAGTGTGAATACGTCTACACCCCCTGGGCCAGATGAAGGGAGAGGGAGGTCAGGTGCAAGACCCTACTAGTCCTCTTCTGGGACTACTTAATTGGCAGATCTTGGAATCCCTTGCCCAGGGATACCCTCAGTGCAGCCGGGTGAAGGAGGAAGGATTTATCTAGGCTCTGAAGATATATATCAAGGGGACTTCAGTGCTCCTTAAAGAGACAGTGCTATTTTGACTCTACTGGTCCATAAGCTGCATCTTCAGGCATGGTTATACACTCAATTTCCTTTATACTTCATGATGTAGCCTGCAGAGTGTGCAGGCTTTAAGTGCTGTGATATAATGTTCTTTATCCTTTGATACCTGGATGACACTTTACAGTGAATCTATGGCCAGAACACTCAAATATTTACATACCCATAATAAGCAGCAAATAGGTTTGTCGAATATTTGTTTGCTCAGGAGCTTTAACTGCACTATCTTCCCTTTCTCAGAGCATCTTCTCTATGTTTACACTAGAAGGCTGGAAGGCTACCAAGGTGCTGCTGAGATAGGTAGCAGAGGGACCTAAAGCTGCTGAATAACTGAATGGAACTAAATACAGTGTCTCTTTGATTACATTTGAGGATGAGTTGAGGTGTAATGCCTGCAGTTACACACACATATATATATATATATGTATATATATATATTGTGGGAACTCGCATCAAATGGTAGAGTTTTTTTTAAAGCACACAGCAACTCGCTTTCTTTTAAGGGTTTTTTAGCCCAATTTTATTTAAAAGAAAGTCCCAATAACATGCTTCCCACGCAAGGGTATTCACCATCAAAACAAACAAAAATATTCAGCCTCCTGGCCCTCTTTAATAGCCCTGCTGGTTAGCAGTATCTCTAATTATATGGGTCTCCCAGACCACTGGCTAGTCCCAGCACACAGCGTTGGACTCCTTCCAAAATATGGCTTTTTGCACACAGCTATCAGCCACTTGCTCACAGCTACTCTGGCTTCCACCTCTCCTAGGCGAAGCCCACCTGACTCCTGGCAATGACCTCCTGTCTGCCGGGGTGGAGCCCTCCAACGCGCACAGCCGTGGAGCCCTTGGTTCGCACACATCCGTGAAGTCCTTGAACCGCACCCAGCATCAGTCTCACACAGAGACTTTCATTTAAAGCCTGCACACACCTGTACCATTAGTATGCTGGCTGCTTCAAACTCTGGACACTGGATTGGAGATTTCTTCCCTCCCAAGGCACTTTGAAATCCCCAAACTACGGAGCCCCATCCAGAAATACCAAAATCTGGAGAAACCTGCAACAGAAGTTTTCTCCACTCAAAATCTATGCTCCGCAGTTCTGCACTCCTCACTTGTGCAGACCCTGTGTCCATTACCTGACCACCTCTTCCTGCATTTATCCTGTGACAGGGCCCTGCACTGTTACAATATATGTGTGTGTGTGTGTTCTGTAACCATGGTGGAAACAGTTTGAATTTTTTGACATATCTGACTTGTGGCATGTATGATACAACAGTGTCATCTTGAGTTCGAATTGGAGAATGTGTCACCAATATCAATGACAGTGGAAATAAGGCAGAAAAAGGAACTGCACCTATGTGGGATTGGCTTGGAATTGGGATCTACGCTTTCTAAATAAAAAGCAATACAGAGAAACTGATTAGGAGGACTCTAAGGTAACATAACACCAAGGAAGATCGCTGACAGAAGAAGAAGAAATTTTTTGCCCAATCTGCAATTTCTGTAGAGTAAGCCTGGGACCTCAAATTGCCTATGGATATCGTGAATGCACTCTATCCTGAGTTAAGTAACCTTTTCTTGTCTTGCATTGTATTCCTATAATTGTAATTGTGTCTATGTACAGCATTTTCATTTAGTAAAAGTAGAATAATACTCTACCAAGGTCTATGTTTCCTTGCCTATAATGCAAAGTAACTTTTACTAGACACCAAGCAAAAAAAAATTGGGGGCTCGTGCCAGGATTTGCGTTAAAGTTCAACTGAAGCACACCTGTTTTCTGTGGTGTGTTCTGTGGCTCATGGTATCTAAAAATGCTGTGTATGCTGTTTAGGAAAAACAAGGCTGAAGAGTGGGAGCCTCTAGCTAAAGAATTTGTAAAGTATGCTTCTCCCTTGAATAGGACTTGGAGTGATATAGTCTTAGATCATTTTATAGATTTTAGCCTTGAGAGGTATGATTTAAGTAAATCAGAGAAGAGGACAACGTCCATAGTGAATTGGTACTTTCTTCATGCTCTCTATACTGAATCACAAAGGAGGGAGAAGGCAGAGACAGAAATTAAGGCATTAAAAGACCACCTAGGAGTTGCTTCGGAGTGTGTAGGTTCAACTGCTAGTTGGGCTGATGATTTGCAAGAGCGGAGTGCACCTCTCATGACCAAATCAATTAATGCCTTAAAGAAAAATAAGGGCCGTAAACCGTTAGTAAAGCCAGGGTACCTGCCATTGTCACATCCCAAAACTGGGATTGTGAGGATGTGCTCTCTTCAAAGTATAATGAGGATGAGGAGATAGAGTTTGATATTTCTGATGATGATCTTCTAGTGGGAAAGAATAAGTGTGCCAGACCTCTCATTACTAAGCATAGGAAAAGGCAACATGAAGAGGATATGGCAAATGGGGAGGTGCATTACCGCAACCCCAGAGATGTGGAATTTGAAGAAGTAAGGGAGTTTAAGCAAACTGAACTCCATGAGCTGGCAAAACAATACAAACAGAGTTCCGGGGAACCCCAAATGAGTTGGTTCTTACACGGCGCACAGTGTTGTTTTGTCAGGCAAGAAAGCAGTGGCTATGGGACTGTTACCAATGATCCGTAATTGCTTCAAGGCATGCAAAAGCCCGAGAGTTTACTGTTATGTTTTACTGTTAGACCTTCGAGAGAGATGGGATAGTTTGAGCATACGCTAATCCTAGTGATCTGGAAAATACCTACTTGTGGAGAACGATAGGAGAAGGTATTTCCAGGTTACATGAGAAGGGTTGTAAAACTGGATTAAATACATTTCCAGAATGGATGGGTCCAGATATGGTACCCTTTACATCAGCTCTGTGCTCTAAATTGATGAAACCATTTAATCTCAGGGCTCCTTTATTGTCTTTGTTGGGAAGCCTGGGATTAAATAGCAAAATTCATGAAGCCACTACCCTTTTAAGCCATTTGGGGGAGCTAGAGGAGACTAAAACAAAACCTATCAGGGCAGTAAATAAGGTTAAGGCAAAACAGAAAGAAAACAAGCAGAAAAGAACAGACAAGAAAGGGAATGTGAGAGAGAAGACAGGAGGTGAAAAGAAAACCAGGTTAGTTATATCTAGGAAGCAAATGTGGATCTATTAAAGGCAGGAGTACATAAAGATGAGATAGATAGGATTTCTACTGCAGAATTGCTTAAGAGGAGGAAACAGTTAGTGGGGAAACCTGTCAAGATTAGGAACACTACTCCTAGCGAGGATAACATCAGTCTAGATTTAGAAGAAACAGAACAGACCCCTCCTCTTAGCCCCAAACCAATTTCCAAAACTGCACATGAACCCAAACCCGAATCCCTTTATCCTGGGGAGGAGTTAGAGAGACTCAGAAAGGAGGACTGGGAAGTTCCTTATCCTTTTTGAAGGGAAGGTGGGTCTCCTGTGATAGCAGTGACGACAGTGACAGCAGGAGACCAACGCCCATATGCACCTGTCACTGTATGGTGGGGGGAGTCATCTTCTTTTACACGTGATGACTTTAGTTGATACTGGAGCTGAAGTTACACTTTTGCAAGGAAATCCTTCCCATCATAAAGGAGAAGTGATTCATGTAAAAGATTTGGGAGGGCAAACCGCACCAGCAGTTAGGACAAGGGTGAAATTGGCTATTGGCAAGGGACCAAGATTTGTCTGTTTCAAGCAGTACAGACTTCCTGGAGGCCACAAAGAAATTGGGGAGACTGTTCAAGAACTGTTGAGAGTAGGGATCCTTAGACCTGCTGTAAGTCTTTTCTCGTCTCTCATGTTCCTTGTAAAGAAACCTGATGGGGCATATAGAATGACTCTGGATTACAGAGGTCTAAACAAAGTGGCACCACTGAAGTCAGCTGTACCTGATATGATCTGCATCGTTGAGAAAATTGCTAATGAGGCAGGAGAATATCATGCTGTGATAGACCTAGCTAATGCTTTTTTCTCTATTTTGATAGACCCAGAGGGGTTTATTTACTAAAGCTGGAGAGTCCAAAATCAGACTCCCTTCTGCATAGAAACCAATCAGCTTCTAACCTCAGCTTGTTCAATGAAGCTTTGGCAATGAAACCTGGAAGCTGATTGGTTTCTATGCAGAAGTGAGTGATTTTGCACTCTCCAGCTTTAGTAAATAAACCCCAGAGTGTCAAGACCAGTATGCCTTTGTGTGGGATGGCCACCAGTACACTTTCACCATCCTTCTGCAAGGCTACATTCATTCTCCAATGATTTGTCATGGATTGATTGCCCGAGATTTCAGTACACTGAATCTGAAAGTCGCTGTGTTCACTACATCGATGACATCATGATCTCTGGGACAAAAGAAGATGTAACTGAAGCATTGCACCTGCTGATACAGCACATGGAGAACAGAGGATGGGCTATCAATAGAGACAAAGCCCAGGGACCTGCCACAGAGGTGAAATTATTGGGAATCATGTGGACTGGGCTACAGAGGAAACTTTCAGAGACAGTTGTGCAAACTATACAGGCACGGTCACCCCCAACTACCAGAAAAGGAGGCACAGAAGTTCATTGGAGTTGTGGGATTCTGGGGATTGTTCATCTCACATCTTGGACTGATTTTGAAGCCTATATACATTGTTATCAAGAAAAATGTGTTTTCATGGGGTTCAGAGCAGAAGACCATATTCCTTGCTGCTAAAGAAGCCATTTTGCAGCATCAGGCATTGGGACCCATGAGAGAAGGAATACCATTTCAGCTGGATGTAGTGGAGCAGCGGGTCTGTGGAGTCTGTGGCAGCCAAATGAAAAGAAAGGACAGAGATAACCATTGGATTTTGGCCCAAACAATTGACAGAGGTACAGAAGAGATGCGCACCCATAGAGAAGTACCTGTTTGGAGCCTACACAGCACTTCAACATGTAGAGACTATTACAGGAAAGGACCCAGTCACCATACATACTACATTGCCAATAGCAGGATGGGTGAGAGATAATTAACTAATCACTATGGCAACTGTAGTTCAAAACAAGACACTGATGAAATGGAAGTGGTACCTTCAAGAAAGAGGGGTTATTGCAGCTTGGCATATAAGAGATATTGTAAAACAGTTGGCAGCACCCAGCCAGAAGAAGAAATTCCTGTGCTGCAGTCATCCCCATTCAAGCGGCTCTACCTTTTGAGTCTTTGTCAAAAGACATAAAAGAGTCAGCATGGTTCACTGATGGTTCAGCTATAGTCACCTCATCTGGACATCAATGCACAGCAGCATCCTACAACCCAAGTACAGACACAGTCCTGCAGGAGACCGGGATTGGAGGGTCCAGTCAGTATGCAGAGTTGAAAGCTGTAGTAATGACTCTTCAGGAGGATCCTTCTTCCCATGTCACTATGTACACTGACAGCTGGGCAGTCTTTAAAGGACTGACAACTTGTATGCCCATGTGGAAGTCCAATAAATGGATGATTCATGGAAACGTTGTGTGGGGAGGCAAGCAAGTCTGGAACTACATCTAGAAGGAAGCTCACTACAGCACCATAAAAGTGGGGCATGTTGACGCACATGTGTTCCTAGTTGCAGATTTGAGAACTACAACAGAGTGGCAGACGAAATCACCAAGGTAAATGCAGTTGTGCCAATTGATCCTGTCTTGATGAACTTGGCCAACTGGGCCCACAAAAATTTTGGACATTTGGTGCAGAAAGCAACATTTGAATGGGCTCAACAGAGAGGATTGCCCATGTCCATGGACATGATAAAGACTGTAATAGGGAACTGTACAGTGTGTGGAAACGTTTGACAATGGCCATTGCAAAAGTACTCCTCTGGGTCGAGTAAAAGGGGCGAGAGGCCTGCAGAGATTTGGCAGATTGACAAACAATGAACTGAGATATTGTTGCACTGCAGTGGACACCTATTCAGGTCTTTTGCTTGTTCATCCTTGCAAACGTGCAGATCCAGCTTCAACACTGCAACTGCTTCAGAAACGTCTCATTGCTTATGGCTGTCCCAAACACGTCCAAAGTTATAACGGCTCTCACCAGATCAACAGTACAACAATAGGCCAAAGATTCTGGAGTGTACTGGTTCTGCCACATCCCATA
This sequence comes from Staurois parvus, assembly GCF_062004578.1. Classification (NCBI taxonomy): domain Eukaryota; kingdom Metazoa; phylum Chordata; class Amphibia; order Anura; family Ranidae; genus Staurois; species Staurois parvus. The sequence goes on along the minus strand of NW_028317929.1, from coordinate 8,441,127 downwards.
CCATGCACAAGCAGCTGGTTTTATTGAAAGATACAACAAACTGTTGAAGGACCAGATATGCTAACTTACACCCACACACACTAATCAGGATTGGGTCCTTACACAGGCTGTTTTGTTTTAAATTCCAGGCCAATAGCTAAAAGTAAACCACATGAGAGGATGGTGTGGACTGAGCTCAGATTATGTAAGGTTCCTGAAAGAACAGAGTTTAACAGTTACCAAGTTACTGCTTCCCATGACATAGAAACCACAAATGACATATCTGAAGCTGAAGCCTATCTAGGAATGAGAGGGAATCTGGCAGGAAGGTTTGAAGTTATATTTGCATTGGGAGATGAGCTCCAAGAGAGTGGCTGGGACTCTGACTGATTAGTGGACTCTTCTTAGCAAGAGTGGAAAGGCAGGATCTATAACATCAAACCTTCCAAAATAAACAACAATGGTCCTCTGGGAAGTATCAGTATATTTCCTCTCCTCCCTATCAATGTTCTTTAGGAGGATCAGAAGTGAGTACAGGCAGGTGGTAGTGTTGGTTAGAGATCCAGGCAAGAAGCCAGTTAGAGGAGAGATTGTACCTGAAGGGCCAGGGTCTCTTGTGTATGTATTATTAGAAGGAACAGATAATCTACTTTGTTTTCCACTTCACAGGCTGCCTCTGATTTAATTCATAGGAACACCAGATAAAGTGGCTTCATGATCGATAGATTGATGGAAGACCACAAGAGCTGTGGAGACCAAGGCCTTTCATGTGTTCCAAGCCTGGACATATTTATAATGGACATTTTATAATGACTTTTTGCTAAAGACTGACACACCTTCTCAGTGTCAGAAATGTGGGAGGGGTTGCTTTCAAGCTTAATTTTAATGTTTAGTAATGAAGTGATTTTCTGTGTGATATATGTAGCCTGAGTAGTAAAATCAAGGGTGGAATGTGTTGTGTTTGAGAGATAGATAGATAGATAGATAGATAGATAGATAGATAGATAGATAGATAGATAGATAGATAGATAGATAGATAGATGTGTGTGTGTGTTTTTCCTGATTTTATTCTTAGACTCACTGTGTATATAGGAATCTGTTTGTCTTGGAGACAGACAAGTTTCTTGGAGTTTGTTTGAGGGGTCTCAAACAAAAGGCACTGGATACAATGTCAACATAAATAGATTTAATGGAAAAGAAAATGTGTGGGTTAGAGAAAGAATTAGGTAAGGTTTAGGATTAGAGCTAGTTAAGGGATGGAGCTATAAATAAGGCTTGGGATAAGGGTAGAGTTAGGACGAGGTTAAGAACAAGGTTTATAAGTTGAGATCAAGGGTACTAAGGTTACTAGTTCTGTGGAAAAGATTCTGGGGCAAACCAACTGTAACTTTTATTTTTTATTTTTTAATAACACATCACATTAATAATATACATATTCAAATTAAATAAAAACTGTTGTGTTTCATAAACAACAAATACAGCAACTGTATTCACCTGGATGTGAAGAAGAGTACAAAATGAATGAGCATATAAACAGAAACAAAGCAAAGGGTATTAAGTTGTAAAATTATTTTGATCTTTAGAAGGTTAATAAACTGCAACCCTAGTGCCATAAGATCACATTAAAACTTGCTACCAGAGAAGTAAAGGAAAACAAGATATACATTTTGGCAACCATTTTTTAATTCTTTTTCATCAGCCTAAATTGTAGTTTATTCTATTGCTATTGTTAATCTTCTGACAGTAACATTTTGTTTCATTGTGCCTTGTACCCTATAGAACAAGGAACATAATGCAACTGCTATTTTGTGCTTATTCCTGTGGTAGACAAGAAACTATTGTTGTCTATCAATGCCACCAATTACTGTGTCAGAGAAACAATGTTTGTCCAACTGTGCCATTGTCAATAAAAATGTAAATGTGAACAAAACAGGTGATTAATGGAGCAGGTGAACAGTACAGAGAATTCCTGCTGCCAGCCATGGTTAAAATGAGGACAAGATGTAAAGTTTCTCCCTCTTTTCGGGGCAGCATTGTATAACTACAGCTCCTATATTTTTCATTATTCGCTTACATCTGCTTACTCTCTGCTGCAACAGCTACAGTCCTATAATCCAAAATATTGAGTTTTACTAATAATTCAAATCCCAAATTTTAGATTGTATGGTTGTAATAATAGTTAGCTGAGGATGTAGTACCTTAACTACTTCCCAACCGGCCGTTGTATATAAACTGCCGGACGGTGGCACTGCAGGGTCGGGTGGCCGTTTATAAACGGCCTCCCCGCACCCTGCTTGTGCGCGCTCCCTGGGATCCTCCGGACACAGTGAAACACCGATCGTCGGACGGGACCTCTGTACGAGGTCCCGATCATGTGAACACTGATTGGCCAATCAGTGATCACATGCAAAGTAGTAAGCAAAATGTCACTTCTGACATCATTGCTTACTACATGTGAAATCTGTGAATGATCACAGAGGTCACATGGTACAAGGCTATTCACAACAGCCTCGTACCATGTGACAAGCTGTGACCAATCACAGCTCACTCAGTAGTTCTCAATGGCTGCAAGAATGCAGACAGAGAGAAAGAGAAATGATTGCTTTTACATCCTATATGGGTGTGAAAGCAATCAGTGTAAAAAAAAAAAAATCTTCATCACCCCCGCAAAAGTAGTACAGTGTCACCATGGTGACACTGTACTGCTAGGGTGACAGTATGTAAAAAAATAAAATAAATAATATTAAAAAAAAAAATGTAAAAAAAATGTTTAAAAATTTTAATTGTTGGTTATAAACTAATTTGGCTTTTTTTTTTACTAAAAAGATAACAGAATAAATTTTGTCCAAGATTTATGATGAAATATTATTTATTTGCAAAATTTTATAAGAAAAACACTTTTTTCAAAATTTTTGGACATTTTCATTTACATAACAAAAAAAATAAAAATCCCAGCGGTGAATATATTCCACCAAAATAAAGTTTTATCTGTCTCAAAAAAATGGTAAAAATTCATATGGGTACAGTGTTGCATGACCGGGCAATTGTCATTCAAAGTGTGATAGCACTGAAAGCTGAAAATTGCCCTGGGGGAAGGGGGTAAAAGTGTCCGGAAGTGGTTAATCATTAGTCAGTCCCATTTTCCTTAAAGCAGAGCTCCAGTCTCTGGCGAAAAAAAATAAAAACCAGCGACTACAAAAACTGTATCTGCTGATTGTTAAAAAACAGCCACTCACCTGTACTAGGGTCCACCACTTGTCCTGTGTCCCTGGCACCAGCATCTTAAGTGTGAGCACCCAGCTGTGACAGCTGGGTGCCCACTGTGCATGCTCGAGTAGCGCTGCACCTTATGAATGGTCTTCTAGGACCTGTCATATGTTTCAGAAGACTGTGGGGGGAGGAGGATGGGGGGGATTTCCACTTTTGATCACCTAGGCTATCACAGCGGAGGTGGGAGCGGGTACCTGTCAAAATCTTCTACCCACTGTCCCCCACTCTCCAAAGGTGCCCATCCTTAACAGGGAGCAGGGGACAAGGCCTTAAAGCAGACCTTCACCTTTTGGGTGGCACTCCGCTTTAATTGCTCTTTCAATAAAACAGTATGGGGAGAAAATCTCAGTGCAAAGTATCAAGAGCAATCAAAATTCTGTCTGGCTAGTCCTGAGATATACACTTCCCTACCACTGCATACACATGCTGGTGACCTGACTTTCCTGAATTGCATTTGAAGCATATCTATAGTCAAAATGTAAAATCGTATATTCATTACCACATTATATTTCAATTATTTCTAACCTACTCCTATTAATTTGGATGATATTAAAGTTTGTAATATTACTTTGTGAAGATCTCCACACATTTACTCCTGTGACATGTATTTACTATGCCTTGTGAATAGGCACTGCTGTGTCACACATATACTAAATTGCCAAAAGTATTGAGACACCTGCCTTTACACGCACTTGAACTTTAATGGCATCCCAGTCTTAGTTTGTAGAGTTCAATATTGAGTTGGCCCACCCTTTGCAGCTATACCAGCTGCAACTCTTCTGGGAAGGCTGTCCACAAGAATTAGGAGTATGTCTATAAGAATGTTTGACCATTCTTCCCAAAGCACATTTGTGAGGTCAGGCACTTGTGTCGGATGAGAAGGCTTGGCTTGCACTCTCCATTCTAATTCATCCCAAAGATGTTCTATCGGTTTGAGGTCAGGAATCTGTGCAAGCCAGTCAAGTTCTTCAACCCCAAAGTCGCTCATCCATGTCTTTATGGACCTTGCTTTGTGCTCTGGTGCACAGTCATGTTGGTCAAAGATGAATTCTCCTGCGCTCTAGGGCTCAGACAGGTGGCGAACAGATGGAACCAGGCCTGGAGGGATCGTCCACCAATGCATAAAGGGCTGTGCGGCTCCAAAACAAGGCTGGGGAAGCCCAATCAACACTGCAGAATGAAATGAAAATGAGAAGCGCACCAACCTTGCGCATTACCTCAGTAACCAAAATTTACAATTAATACATTTTGGTTACTGAGGTAATGCGCAAGGTTGGTGCGCTTCTCGTTTTCATTTCATATTGCACAGTCATGTTGGAACAGGAAAGGGCCATCCCCAAACTGTTCCCACAAAGTCGGGAGCATGCAATTGTCCAAAATGACCTGGTATGCCAACACCGTAAGTGTTCCCTTCACTGGAACTAAGGGGCCAAGCCCAACCCCTGAAACACAACCCCACACCATAATCCTCCCTCCACCAAACTTTACACTTGGCACAATGCAGTCAAGCAAGTACTGTTCTCCTGGCAACCGCAAAAACCCAGACACGTCCATCAGACTGCCAGACAGAGAATCATGATTCCTCTCCCCACAGAACACGTCTCCACTCCTCTAGAGTCCAGTGGCAGCGTGCTTTATACCACTGCATCCAACGCTTTGCATTGCACTTGGTGATGTAAGGTGATGTAGCTGCTCAGCTATGGAAACCCATTCCACAAAGCTCTCTACGCATTGTTGTTGTGCTAATCTGAAGGCCACACGAAATTTGGAAGTCTTTAGCTATTGCAGACAGTTGCCCACGTCTGTGCACTGTGTGCTTCAGAATGCACTGACCCCGCTCTGTCATTTTACCTGGCCTACCACTTCATGGCTGAGTTGCTGTTGTTCCCAGTTGCTTCCACTTTGTTATAATACCACTAACAGTTGACCGTGGAATATTTAGTAGCAAGGAAATTTCACAAATGGACTTATTGCACAGGTTGCAACCTATCACGATACCACACTTAAATTCACTGAGCTCCTGAGAGCGATCCATTCTTTCACAAATGTTTGTAGAAGAAGTCTGCATGCCTAGGTGCTTGATTTTATACACCTGTGGCCATGGAGGTGATTGGAAGACCTGATTCCAATGATTTGGAGGGGTGTCTCAATACTTTTACAGAGGTGCTGAGAGGAGGAATTTCAGAAGGCGGAGTCAGGTTGAGGAAAGAGATGGTCAGTGAACAGGCATCACTCACAATATGAAAGGAAAATGTCCAAGTAAGCTTATATTGGATTGTCAAAAATAACAATTTTTTGTATTGCTGTTGCAATGCTGATGTTATAATAAAATAAATTTTCAGATTAAACTAGCATGAAAACCTGAATTTGATTTGCTATTGCCTTCCTGTAATCCTCTGGACAGCACAGCTCAAACTGGAAGCAGGATGGTTAGCACCAGGAATAAATCGGTTGTACTGCATGCACAAATGATGACAAGGAGCTTGCTAACAAGAAGAAAGTGATTAGTAACTTGCATCCCCCTTCTCATTTATTGTTTAATCACAGGTTGGGGGCAGGAAGGTGACAGGCTATTTTGCTTAACGGAGTTCTTTTTTTCTAAGTGCTACCCTTCCTGCTCTCACTTTAAAGGAGGTATGCTATAGAAAGGATTACAGGGGAACAATAACAAATAAAATTTAGGGTTTTACTCCAGCTGCATTTGAAAATATATTTCATGCTGTTCTAATGAATCTTTCCATATTTATCTAAAGTTTAACCACTTGACAACCGGGCTATAGTCGAATGACAGTTGTCCAGTAAGTGCCAGTAGCGGGGAGGTTAGTGCTATCTCTTAATCTATATTGGTACCACTTGGTCAGGAGGCCTTTATCCTATTACTATCAATCATCATATAATTTTTATGTACCAGGCACTGTCATAGGACTGGCGACCTGTCCTTTCGCTGTTACTGGGATCCCCTCCTCGGTTGGCCCCTCATGGTGTTATCAGACGCTTCCTTCCATCACCTCTATGCAGATGTACATATTTCAAGGTATCACAATTGCTCTATTACCATCTGGTTTGATATGTGTACATATAGCTTTGTATGTAAGTTGTTTGTTATCTTGTCAACACGATTTTGTATATTTCTCCATATAGAAGTCTTTTTACAGTTCCTGAAGAAGTGATATCATCACAAAACATGTTGAGCTATTACTACTATTATCAGTTCAAAAGTATCCCTTCTTAGGTATTGCCGCATCTGTGGCATATTTTTGTCAATGTGGGAGATACCATTAATATGTGAATCTGCATTCATTATATTTTTATATGTTGCAGGTTAGAGTATATTCTGTAACAATTTTTGTTTTATATGTGTATGTAGTATTCTGTGCATGTTCAATAAAGTGTTACATTTTATGAATCACTGTTTGTAGTGCCTATGAAGTCCGTAAGGGTCTCTATTTCCAATAAAGCAGCGGTTCTCAACCTGGGGGTCGCGACCCCTTTGGGGGTCGAACGACCATTTCCCAGGGGTCGCCTAAGACCATCGGAAAACACATATTTCCGATGGTCTTAGGAACCGAGACACCGCTGCTGTCTCCGGCGATGTGTGGGCGGGATGATATGCTGCCCCTGTCACCGCCTCCTCGCCGCTGATTGGCCACCGGAACTGTAGCTCAGGAGAGGCACACAGGCGGCCAATCACCGGCGAGAAGGTGGAGCTTGGAGAGGAGGAGCCGGGCGGCAGCGCGCGGAGATCGAAGAAGATCGAGGGAGCTGCAGGAACGAGTGAAGAGAGAGGTCAGAGAAGGAAGACAGCTGACAGGTAAGTGCAAATTTTGCTGCTGCAGCCAGGTATGCAGGCTGTAGATGGGAGAGAGAGAGAGCGAGCCCAGGCTGGAGCAGGAGTCAGCAAGGTAAGTATCATTGGTGTCAGTGGGAGGAATAGTGACCCATCATTTGTGTCACTAATACCAACGATGGGGCACTATTCCTCCCCCCACTGACACCAACGATGGGGCACTATTCCTCCCCTCACTGACACCAACGATGGGGCACTATTCCTCCCCTCACTGACACCAACGATGGGGCACTATTCCTCCCCCCACTGACACCAACGATGGGGCACTATTCCTCCCCCCACTGACACCAACGATGGGGCACTATTCCTCCCCCCACTGACACCAACGATGGGGCACTATTCCTCCCCCCACTGACACCAACGATGGGGCACTATTCCTCCCCCCACTGACACCAACGATGGGGCACTATTCCTCCCCCCACTGACACCAACGATGGGGCACTATTCCTCCCCCCACTGACACCAACGATGGGGCACTATTCCTCCCCCCACTGACACCAACGATGGGGCACTATTCCTCCCCCCACTGACACCAACGATGGGGCACTATTCCTCCCCCCACTGACACCAACGATGGGGCACTATTCCTCCCACTGATACCAATGATGGGGCACTATTCCTCCCACTGATACCAATGATGGGGCACTATTCCTCCCACTGACACCAATGATGGGGCACTATTCCTCCCACTCATACCAATGATGGGGCACTATTCCTCCCACTCATACCAATGATGGGGCACTATTCCTCCCACTCATACCAATGATGGGGCACTATTCCTTCCACTGACACCAATGATGGGGCACTATTCCTCCCACTCATACCAATGATGGGGCACTATTCCTTCCACTGACACCAATGATGGGGCACTATTCCTCCCACTGATACTAATGATGGGGCACTATTCCTCCCACTGACACCAATGATGGGGCACTATTCCTCCCACTGACACCAATGATGGGGCACTATTCCTCCCACTGATACCAATGATGGGGCACTATTCCTCCCACTGATACCAATGATGGGGCACTATTCCTCCCACTGACACCAATGATGGGGCACTATTCCTCCCACTCATACCAATGATGGGGCACTATTCCTCCCACTCATACCAATGATGGAGCACTATTCCTCCCACTCATACCAATGATGGGGCACTATTCCTCCCACTCATACCAATGATGGGGCACTATTCCTTCCACTGACACCAATGATGGGGCACTATTCCTCCCACTCATACCAATGATGGGGCACTATTCCTTCCACTGATACTAATGATGGGGCACTATTCCTCCCACTGACACCAATGATGGGGCACTATTCCTCCCACTGACACCAATGATGGGGCACTATTCCTCCCACTGACACCAATGATGGGGCACTATTCCTCCCACTTATACCAATGATGGGGCACTATTCCTCCCACTGATACCAATGATGGGGCACTATTCCTCCCACTCATACCAATGATGGGGCACTATTCCTTCCACTGACACCAATGATGGGGCACTATTCCTCCCACTGATACTAATGATGGGGCACTATTCCTCCCACTGACACCAATGATGGGGCACTATTCCTCCCACTGATACCAATGATGGGGTACTATTCCTCCCACTCATACCAATGATGGGGCACTATTCCTCCCACTGATACCAATGATGGGGCACTATTCCCCCCACTGATACCAATGATGGGGCACTATTCCCCCCACTGACACCAATGATGGGACACTATTCCTCCCACTGACACCAATGATGGGACACTATTCCTCCCACTGACGCCAATGATGGGACACTATTCCTCCCACTGACACCAATGATGGGACACTATTCCTCCCACTGACGCCAATGATGGGACACTATTCCTCCCACTGACGCCAATGATGGGGCACTATTCCTCCCACTGATGCCAATGATGAGGCACTATTCCTCCCACTGACGCCAATGATTGGGCACTATTCCTCCCACTGACGCCAATGATTGGGCACTATTCCTCCCACTGACGCCAATGATTGGGCACTATTCCTCCCACTGACGTCAATGATGGGGCACTATTCCTCCCACTGACACCAATGATGGGGCACTATTCCTCCCACTGACACCAATGATGGGACACTATTCCTCCCACTGACACCAATGATGGGGCACTATTCCTCCCACTGATACCAACGATGGGACACTATTCATCCCACTGACATCAGTGATGGGGCGCTAGTCCTCCCACTGCAAAATTACAGTTATGAAGTAGCAACGAAAATAATTTTATGGTTGGGGGTCACCACAACATGAGGAACTGTATTAAGGGGTCGCGGCATTAGAAAGGTTGAGAACCACTGCAATAAAGACTTTGGACTTCTCGTGGAATTTTGTCCTTTACGTCATGGATCTATGATCAGTTAACTTATCACCCTTAGTCACTTCTAGAACCCTTCCTTTGATTGAAATGGAAGCCTAGTATATGATGCATCATTCTACTTTGTATTAAGGACATAACCCTTGAAACAGCTTTTCTCTTTCCTCAATTTGTGATGAGAGAATGTGTAGGACGTTCTTGTGCCTTCCTTATTCTGATAGCTTGCAACTGTTGCCTTAATAATTCACAATTTATTTTTCATTGTTGTATACTTTGAAATATTTCAATAACCATTTTTGAGACTAAATGTTTGGTCCAGGTATACATCATTTACCCATCTACCTTTTATCACTTTCTCTTTTACTGATCTGGCTATACGGTCACTTTAGGTGAGTAGAAAGTAACATAATTCAAGGTTTCTGCAACTGTTTGAAATGTTCTGAGTCATATATCCAAAACAAATACAACTGACAATTTCTAATTACTGTACGACTCTAACATTTTTACAAATACAGTGAATAGAAAACTTCTGCCCGTAACTGAGCTTTTCAGTATTTGTGTTACTGTGTTTGTCATATTAATAGTCTCCAACATCCCAATAATTATTATTTAAGGTGACGTGAACAAGAGGCTGCAGCTTTTAAGAAACCTTTTTCTGTATTATTAAGATAGGATATGGCATAAAGTTATTTATGCCCACTACCATGTGCCATCCTGCTGCAGGGCTTCCTGATTTGGAGCGTTTGCCATCTCTTGCCTACATTTCCTGTACTGGGAAAAATATAGCTTAGGGCATGGGACTGCAGCAATCCACACTTGTGTAGAGCTCGAACCTGAAAGGGGCAGATGGATTTTATGGGCCTTCCTAGCCTCTCTACTAGTGATCTTGCCTACAGCGGCCCCAAAACATACTCTCTGACTCACCTGTACCAAACGAAAAAAACAGACACCCACTCCATAGACGGTTTTGTGTAGATTTTATTGGCTCAGCACTCATGGTTTAGGGGTTACGGGATACTCTAAATCATAAACAACAATTCCCTTCATTCTGTAGTTCCTTCTAGTTAACATATCATTACCCTCTCTCTAATAATGATGAACCTGTAGCACCCCTCTAGTTAACCAGGGGGAGTTAGACAGGTTTTTAGTTAGAGGCTGAGTAGCAGCCCAGTATGAGTTAACCTGGGATGAGTCAGACAGGTAATTTTTAGGTCAGGGCTGAGGGCTGTGCAGATCAGTTCTATAATACCTCCGCCTGCTCTAGAAACTTGAGAAGTTTCTAGAGAAGGCAGTGGGAGGGGATGAGGAGGTGCTGATCTGCATACTTAGGGGATCTTGGCCAACCTCAAGCAGGAAGCTTGGCATGGAGCCAGGACAACCTTTAAATATGATTGAGCCTGATCAGCAGGAGAAGTAGTGTCGGTTGGAAGATCAAGTGAAGGTTGGAGTGTGGAGCCTGGAAGGGGGCCCAGGAGAGGAACCTACCTGCAGGCAAGAGCTGGAAGGGAGGATCTCTCAGCCTCAACCGTTCCCTGAGAAAGGACAGCCTGGGAAGCATGGAAGGACCCAGCACAGCATAAGGCCTGAAGGCAACCACCAACACAACAAGCTTACAGCAAAGGAAGAGTGGGTAATCCTACACCTCCTGGGCCAGATAAGGGGAGAGGGCAGTCAGGTGGAGAACCCAGCTAGCTCCTCATCTGGGGCTGCTTTGCTAAAGTGGCAGATTCTGGGTCCCCTTGCCCAGGGATTCTCTCAGGCAGCTGGGTGAAGAGGAGAATTCATCTGGGGTCTGAGCTGGTACACCAGGAGGGCTGGAGAGCTCTTTAAGAAGGAACCTCTTTTGCCTAAGGACTTGTTCGTAGTTGCTTAGGAGTTGTCTTCATAGTTCCCATGGACATCCCATACACCCCTCAACCCCATCCAAGTTCAAAACCTCTTTAATAAAATCACAAAACCAAGGAATGTTTACTGTCTGCAGTGTACAGGTGTGGAAGAAAATGCGTATTGCCGAGCTGCGCAGAGCCGTAGGGGGACACAAAACTCAGCAACTCCTAAGGGGGTAGTGCTACAAACCTTTAAGCCAAGACTAGCAGTCTGTTATAGTAGACCAGCAAATACCAGGAACCTCATACTGGCATCCTCTCCAGGCAAAGTCTGGGAGATGAGGACCCTTCTAGAAAGTATTCCCAAATATATATCCTCCTTCCCTAGTTCACATCACTGGCATAAACCTCCTAATAATTGTCTAGGATAAAATAAATCATTAAAGTCAGCAGGGTTTTAAATCATTCACTAAACTCTGTGGCAAATTCATTTGCAAAGTGACCAGCCTATTTGCCTGTAGTAAACCAACTCCTATATATAGGCCAAAATGCATTCTGGTAAATGTCCTTTGTAAAAAAAAATCACAATAAGTTACATTAATTGATTTGTGTGAAAGTTATAGAGTCTACAAACCATGGTGTATATATATACAGGCAGTCCCCGAGTTAAGTACATTCGGCTTACGTAATACTCATACTTACGTACACTTCCCTCGGGACCGGAAGTCAAGCTGTCAGCATTCTTGTGCAGCAAGCTGATAAGAGACTAGCTGATAAGAGACATCAGAGAGACATAAGAGACAGAGACATCCATTGCTCGTTACTTGTGGGGCTAGCAGTGTCTGCCCACTATCTCCAAAGTGATTTAAGACTGTCTGTCTGCACCTCCGGGGAGAGGAAAGGAGAGGCTGTCAGGCTGCTCACTGAAGTGATCCTCCGTCTGTGCAGGGGGGAGGGGGCAGCGTGTGCTGTGTAAAGGAGAGCAGAGTTCTCTCATACAGTACATTACAGTACAGTGTATTTTTACATTTGGATGTCGGAGACACTGTTGCTGCCCAATCCTCTCCAACATGCCATCCTCTGCCAAGATAGTTTAAAGTTGTACTCTACACTGTACAAGAGTTTACAGTATAATATTTGAATGTTGAATTTGATGTTTAAACATTTACATGCACATAAAAGTTAAATATGTTAAGGCAAACATGTGTCCAAGCTGCAGTTCTTATGCAAAACACCAGTTTAGAGCCTCTTGAGGTTTTACTGCTTTCTGTAACCTTATTACAAAAACGTAATCTAATATCCTGTCGTTTGGTTAGTAGTTAGTGCTTATAAAAGTGCCTGATTCAACTTATGAACAAATTCGACTTATGAACAAACCTACAGTCCCTATCTTGTACGTAACCCGGGGACTGCCTGTATATATATAGTATATATTTGAAAAGTAACAAATCCTGATGTACTGACAACCTATTCTAATTTCTTCAGGCCCTAAAATGCCAGGACAGTGCAAATACACCGTAGACAGTCCAAGGTATTTAGCAAGAGGCATGATGAATTTTTTAAGTTTTAATGTTTTGTCACAATTATGGGAAAAATGAATAAATAAATAAATTCATCATATGAACGGTGTGGCAGTGATCAGGGATACTGACTGGTGACAGTATGTCAAAACAAATTAATAAATAAATAACTTTTATTCAATTTTTTTAATTTTTTTTATATTTTTACGTACTTTCATCAGAGTAGCTCAGTGTCACCATAATGGCATTGTCCTACAATGATTGCTGTTAGAGTGAATATGATTTGCACTAAATGGATTACATTCATAACAGCTGTGATTATGTGATTGGTCTACAGCAATCACATGATAAGGGTGCTGTGATTGGCCCAGGTACCATGTGATACCTGTGAACAAATCACAGCATTATTTTACACATCACAGCTTTTATAAATTAAATTCATTCATAACAGCTTTGTTGACATTGCATAGTGATCATATGATCCTTTGGCCAATCAAAGTGGCTGGGTACTGGGAGCCACAAGAACTATGTTTTATTTCAATAAAAGCTGCAAATTAAATAAAACTCCTTTTTTTTTAACTTTTGGATTTACATATACCTTAAGGTATTCTACTCTGTTGTTACTAGTTCAAGGTTCACTGCTATATTTCTATTTCAACCAGTATAGTTTAGTGCAGAGGAGACAGGAATAGCAAAAACAGGGGTTTTGCCTGTTTGCTTTTATAAATTCCTTATTTAAACAAAGGTAGAACAGAAAAGACAAATCCATTCAGTGCAACTAAATAGTAATGCATTCATGTGAAAATGATACACATCAGTATAGACAATTACTTTCTAGCATGTTTCACATACAAAGACAGCCAACAGGTATGTTTGCTTCTATTACGCACTGGGTAATGGCTTGCACCTGTTTTTTAAACTATTTAAAGGCATGCTATAGGAATGTCTTTTTTATACAGTAAAGACATAAAATTGCAAGTCTGAAGACATAATCTCTTAAAAGGTATGGGATGCAGCAACCTCCTTATCTAACATAAAAAAATCATTTTGCAATCCAAAGAGTTATGTACTATCACCTGAAGCTTTTGATTACATCTCAGTTTTCTTTCCTGTAATCAGGATGAATTTTAAAGACGTGATCTAAACGAATCTATTCCACTTTCCATGGATTTCAAATCAATTCAATCAGTATATTTTTTTTTTCTTTGATGTAAATTCTTACAGCTTAGTAATGGCTAGTTTTAGAATGTTTCATTTTGCCAGATGAAGAAGGTCACTTGGAGGACTGATAGGTTGGGTTTGGCCTAACAAATCAACATCTAGCATGCTGCCATTTATTTAACAAAAAAAATATGACAACATACATTTTACTTTTGTGTTATTTGACAACAAAATGATATACATTGTAATTTCTGTCATATTATTTTACATATTTTCCACAGAATAAAAGTTCAGCACCATACTTTTACAAAGCTCAGGTAGTCCTGTTTTCTCCCACACTCCAAAGACATGCTGGTAGGTTAATTAGCTTTTGTCCAAATTGGCCTTAGTATGTGTATGTACCAGGGGCGGACTGACAACTCATGGGGCCCCCGGGCAATAGGGGATCATAGGGCCCCTATGTCCTTGCCCAAACTCAAAAAAGCCTATGAAAAAGGTACCAGGGGCATCTCATGGGGCCCCCTACTGACCCCGGGCCCTCGGGCAGTGCCCAAGTTTCCAAATGGTCAGTCCGCCCCTGGTATGTACTGTATGTATGTCTACATGTGCGACAGGGACCTTAAAATGTAAGTTCTTTAACCGCCTCCCGCCCACCATATAAGGTAATGACGGACGCAAGGTGGTTCTCTCGTTCTGTCGTCATATGACATCCTCCCACTCTAACCGTGCGTGTGCAGTTCTGGGAGCGTGCAGCACGGCGATCAGTGGTGCGCTGTGTCCCTTGGACACATCGGATCACCGATCAACGGAAAGAGCTGAAGATGTTGGCTTGGTCATGTGACCAGCTGTATCCAATCACAGCTGATGGCATGTAAATAGGGAAATGTCGGTTATCGGCTTTTCTCTCCTTATGAGTAGTCACGCTGACAGCTCAAGAGGAGAGGAAAGCCGGTAATTGGCATTCCTCAGAGGGGACATGTACACTGATCTTCAGGGCACTGATGATCAGTGTGCCCTGATGATCAGTGTAACCCCAGCAGTGCCAGCTGTCAGTGCCCATCAATGCCAGCTGTCAGTGCTCATCAATGCCACCTATCAGTGCCACATCAATGCCACATATCAGTGCCTACCAGTGCACATCAATGCCATATATCAGTGGCCATTTGAGCTGCCTTTCAGTGTCACCTATCAGTGCCAGTCAGTGCCACCTATCAGTGCCAGTCAGTGCCACCTATCAGTGATGCCAATCAGTGCCACCTATCAGTGCCAGTCAGTGCCGCCTATCAGTGTGCATCAGTGCCGCCTATCAGTGCCCATCAGTGCCGCCTATCAGTGCCCGTCAGTGCTGCCTATCAGTTCCACCTAACAGTGCCAGTCAGTGCCGCCTATCAGTGCTACCTATCAATGCTGCCTTTCATTGCCCATCAGTGATGCCTGTCAATGCCCATCAGTGCCACCTACTAGTGCCTCTTCATCAGTGCCCATCAGTGCCACCTATCAGTGCCCATCAGGGCAGCCTATCAGTGCCCATCACTGCAGCCTCATTAGCACACATCAATGAAGGAGAAAAATCACTTATTTATAAAACTGTATAACAAAAACTAAGAAAAAACGTGTTTTTTTTTCAAAAATTTCAGTTGTTTTTGGTTTGTTTAACAAAAAATAAAAAACACAGAGGTGATTAAATACCACCAAAATAAAGCTCTATCTGTATCGAAAAAATGATAAAAATTTCATATGGGTACAGTGTTGCATGACCGCGCAATTCTCATTCAAGGCGCGACAGCACTGAAAGCTGAAAACTGGCCTGGGCAGGAAGGGGGTGTAAGTGCCCTGTAGGCAAGTGGTTAAGGGCAGGGACTGATGTGAATGTATAGCATGTAAAGTGCTGTGCCATACAAATGCCTATGATAAATAAATAAGAAATAAATAATATTTTTTTTTTCAGCATTCATTTAAAGTGAAATTCCTGTCAAACACCTAAATATGGAGGTGTTTCCTGCTTTACAAATATTTGTAATTCTGTTTAGTCAGTCTTGCAATTAACACATAATTTCACACTGCATAACTAGATAGATAGATATAAACACAACAAACAAAAACATAGAGACAAAAGTAAAGGCCAAAGCTGCGAGGCCTGTTTTGAGGCTCTGCTTGTCTTATTAAACGGCTGAGTTTAAGGTAAGCCTTTTCTAATGTTTCTTCTGCCCAAGCCGTCCCAATGTGCTTATCTCTCTCTTACATAGTCCATGGCAGCCTTCAATCTACATCTCCCATTCGCATATTTAAAAAAATGCATTCTGAGCCCATCACGTCCTGTAACATCATGTGACCAACCAGGAAACCCTCATATCCCATCATGCATTGCCTTACTGCAACTAAGAATAGGGTGTGTTTACCTCTCTGTGCCATGTGTCGGTGCGCGGCATCAGACCCCAGACCTTCTCACCAACTTGTGACCGAAGGACCAGCCGATCTAAGACCGCGCTGCCACTTGAGTAACAATGCCACTCTCAGCTGCTCCCTGCACAAAGATTTTCCAGCTCGCTGGACCACAATCTATGCGCCAGCAGCCTGAGAGCGATTGTTACTGGGTCAGTTGATTACGCAATTAACCCTTCACACTGCCACCACCACCTTTTTACAGAGAAGGGGGAAACTCACAAATCTTAGTAACACTATGATATTTGAATAAGCGTCTGTATACACACTGCCACCGCAGGCAGATGTATGCAGAGGGCTAATACACATAGTAGCACTCTCCAGAGACAGGGATTCTTTTAGTTTGCATTAAAAGCTTTAAAGAGAGCGTTTCAACGCATTTCAGAAAATAGGATTTATTACTAAAAAGGTCAAAATGGTGCAATTAAAATATTTACAGAAAAGATGTAACAAGTATATATAGATAAAGAGAGAGCAATAAAACAACAGAGAAATAAAAGAAAGAAGTTTCAGAAGGTAGGATACTTGCAAAAAGTCCTTGGTTTAAGCAGAGTCCAAACGTCTGAACAAAAGGGTTGCCTTTCTCCCAAAGATGTTCCTGGTGTTAAAAGGGAGGTATCTCTTCTTTTTTCTCTCCAGGCATGTCAGCCTTTTTTCTAGTATCCCAACAGGGGGTGTCTCCTGAAGCCAAGGGCCAATCGCCTCTTTTGGGGAGGGCTGTTAGGCGGGGACCCAGGCTATGATCAAATCCCTCCCAAGTTTATACCATGGTCAATAGGTACATGTAGCATCCTAGCCACTGGCAAATCAATATGCAGAATCATATTCCGAACGTCCAGACACCAAATATTGCATATCCTGGCATTCCGGATAAAAATATATTTCTTTCTACTCTCTTGTAGATGCTACCTAGGGGTGTAAGGTGTCCAGTGACTCATATTAAAATGACCTATCTGAATATATGCTTTATTTTAATGTGCCCTAGTTCCTGCTGAAGTTATTAATTTGTATGAAAAATGACTCATGTGGGATGTACATTTTATGGCCCTTCTGGAATGCTTACATGTCAAGTGACCCACTGAGTTATGGCTTTATGACCAGGCCAAGACAAGGGTTTGTCAAACACTCTGGAACCAGGCTAATTGGGGTTACAACCATGAAGCTTATTCAGCTGTGCCCTATGCACTTGTGACCCCAGTGCACACACACAGATCACATTCCATTCAAAGGGGAGGGGGGGACTGGAGGAGTGAGAATGATATTTGCAGAATATGATACAAATATGATTGTCAGCGTCCATGTATCTAAGCGCACCATTATCACATGCCACACTTCCCTCATCACTATACCACCTCTTTTTATTTTTTCCACTTTTTTACTTCTTTCGTTAAGGTGAACATACATTGTACAATCTCCTTTAAATCTAGCATCAGCTACGTATATAGTGCAAGGGCCAGCCTGATTTGATACAATGATATTGGTAAACCAGAAAGTAGGAGAGTGATTTTACTAACTAGGAAAGGTGTATGTGTGTGTCACATGAATGGCTGGCCAAACCTAAAAATCAGGCAGGTTAAACAGTAAAATAAATGTTAGTTGATCTTAGTTGATCTTAGTGATTCTAGAGTGATTCTATTTAATTAAAGTGTTACTAAACCCAGGTCCTTGCATTTACTATATCTGGTCTCCCACAGTACATACAGCATGGAAATGCAATTATTTTAGTAAATAGAAACTGCTAAATACCTTTTCTCATCAGCAGTTAGAGCAGACTTCTATCAGAGTCCAGCAGAGCACTGGTTAAAGCTTGCAGGAGGAATTTTCATTCTCCCCGGATTGTCCTATGAAGCTGCATAACCCCCGAACCTCTGTCTGGACAGTGCTGATTGGCCCTGTGCTGATCACATGCACTCTCCCAGAAAACAAAATTCTTTAGCAATGCACGCTAAACAGAGCATGTGCAACTTACCACCAAAGCTCTGTGTTATTAGCAGATGGATTGTGGACAGTAGAAGAAGAGGAGGATCAGAGAAGACAGAATCAAACATCCTTTTTACACAATTCGGAGGATCATTTATTTATTTATTGCAGGTACTTCTATAGTGCCGTCAATTTACGCAGCTCTTTACATACATATTATACATTCACATCAGTCCCTAACCCTCAAGGGGTGTACAATCTAAGGTCCCTAGCTTACATTCATACATACTAGGGACAATTTAGATAGGATCCAATTCACCTACCAGCATGTCTTTGGAGTGTGGGAGGAAACCGGAGTACCCGGAGGAAACCCATGCAGGCACAGGGAGAACATACAAACTCCAGGCAGGTGGTGCCGTGGCTGGGATTCGAACCAATGACCCTAGTACTGCCAGGCAGAAGTGCTAACCATTTAGCCACTGTGCTGCCCATAGGGATTAACCGCTTAAGTTCCACAGTGAGTATAACAAGCATACTTTGCTGCATATACAGACTGATTTTACTGTTGTGGGTTTAGTAACATTTTAAAGACTTCCCTATGAGGCTTTTTCTGTTGCTCAGTTGGCGAGTCTTTAATGAGAAGTGTGCTAGTGTAGAGCAATGGGTTTATGTGTACCTTTGGATGTTAGGAGTCGGGTGCAGCACAGGAAGCAGAGGGTGTTTTTTACACTTAAAGGTCACTACCAATGAGAGTTGTACTCATTGTATGGTGGCCCCCACTATGGAGCTTTTGAATGTTCCTCCCTTATGTAGTTAAATGAGTAGGAGAGCATTTATGGTGCTCTATGCGGTGTAAGAGATCTATGAAGAAATGTGTTTGTCATAATTTTAGGTCATGATAAATGTTTATGCTCATACTGCAAAGTTAAGAAATGTCACATTTGCCTCTTAAGAATCAACTTTTAGGTGAACAGTTGGTATGTCTGAGACAATCCAGTCGTGTGAACTTCCATTCTATCTAAACATAAGGTAACTACAGAAAGTGTGTTGACAGATGCTAGGGAGAGCAAGTGGGAGCAGAGACTGTTGATTTTAATTAAAGAGCAGTTAGATGAGCAGAACTTGAATCCATGGTCAACCAGAGTTGGTTATCTTCTGATGGGAATCATTACTTATTACCCCCATTGAGCGATAGATAGATAGATAGAGCGATAGAGAGAGAGAGAGATAGATAGATAGATAGATAGATAGATAGATGGAGAGGTGGTCTCTTGCTGTCAGCAAGCTGGTGAGACACTAGTGAAACACTGAATAGCCTGGATCCTAGTAAGCTCTTGTCTATGATAGAGAAAGCATACTGGGTTGGGTGAACATTCTAGAGCAGGGGTATCAACTGCAATTTCATCGTGGGCCACAACCGTATTATGGTTGCCCTCAAAGGGATGGTTATATCTGTAAGACTAGATGTCCATAGCATCCCACCCTACCATACATCAGATGACAAGAACCCCCCTACCATCAGAAGTCAAGAGTCCCCCATCCTCCCTTACATCGCAGTATACCCTCCATCCTTACCTTGTGCTGCTTCCGTGAAGAAGCTGGGGGTGGAACCGAAAAGCAGAAAATGCAAGGTCTGGAGGAAGACCAGAAGCAGGGGTGCCATGGGCCTCTGAGTTGTACTTGTCCCCTGGGCCAAAAGTTGCCAGTCAGCCCCTGACCAAAAGAGGGCTGGAGCCAGCTGACAGAGTCTACTGAATGCTGAGACCAGGGGAGGTGGAGATGAGGGGGTGCTGCCACTGTGCAGAATGATGCCGGATGTAAGAGTTCTGTCCTCCTCCTGCTGCTGACTGCTGAGATGTGTGGGGTACAGAGACTAGCTTCTCTGCAGCTGTACAGAGAAGGGCAAAATCTGATAGAGTTCTGTCCTCCTCTCTGCTGCTGACTGCTGAGCAAAGGTGAGGGTGGAGTTGAGGGGGGTGCTGCAGCTGCAGGAGAGGTACGAGGACCACATAGATGGCCTGGCGGGCTGGATTTGGCCTACAATCCTTGTGTTTGGCATATGTGTTTTACAGCATAGAACTGGAACATGTAGTACCCATCTAATGCACTGTAATTTAGGGGTGCTATTTAAGGCCAGTTGCTTGGTAAAGAATCTCACTCTACCACTGCTCTACTAAGAAGAAAGATAACACGTGAGAAAACCTCTCAACCACCACTTATACTTATTTCAGATATTTGCTTGGAATTCCACTTTAACAGTTAAAAAAAAAATACTGTAATTCAAATTTAATTAACTGTTAATAGATGGCAGTACTGTGCGCAAAGATTAATATCTCAGTTGTATAACAAATGCTACCGTAAGGGTAAGACATTCATTATAGAGAAATAACATCATTTTTCACAGAACTGTGCTAATGTAAATGGACCTAATCCATATTGTCTGGGTAAAATATGGTCAAACGGCTTGAGCTATTTATTCATCTTATAAATATGTGATTAACATGGAAAATTGCATAACTACAACATTGGAGAAAATATAAATAGATCATGAGCTTTATATTACAGCATGTCCAAATAAGATGAATGAATGGGAAAATAGGGATATGATGTGAAATTCATCGCTAAGCTATAATCACTACATTATGAATCAGGCGCAAACATGTGTAGTCTTTTCAGCAGGTGTTAAATTACCATTCTCTGTAAGTTTGCTTAACCACGTAATTGAAAGATATTTATGTCATAAAGAAATGAAAATTACTTTAATTAGTTCACTTGGCATTTTTTTCTATCTGTTCTTCAAATGTATTTTTGTCACCAGATTTCTTTCAGTATAACTGCATCTGCATCTAAAACTTATAAGCAAGTGTCATGAGTGCATCTACACCAGCTATTTGGTGCTTACCAATGTTCCCTGACAGAAAGAAAAAGACAAAAATATTTTGCAAATCATTTATTTAACTTTTTTTATTACATCTTTTTATTAAATGTTTCCAATACAAATAGAAAATCTAATGCACACAGATATAAAAACAACTTCACCAATACATAAATTCCATTTGCATCATCTTATCCCCTGCCCCATCCTTCCTCCCATTCTTCTCCCCTCCAATTACCCCAGTCCATATCCAAGTTCCTAGTTTCTATCCCTTCTCATAATTATCCATCTGTATCTGTAACCCTTCCTTCTTATCACCTTCTCTCAGTCGGATACTCCATTAGAGCTCCCTCTAATACTCTTACACCTATATTCCAACCAGTTCCAGATAAATTTTAGATGTTTTGAAAATTAACCAGCTACTCCACATTTTCCTAAATGTTTCTATTCTATCCTCCTCAAAATGACACAACTCATTTATTCTTGGTGGGTCTGGGGCTAGCCAGAATACGGGAATCTAGCCCTTAGCCGCACTGATTAGATGATATAGTACCCTGTTCTTATGTCATTTTACTAAAGGTTCAAATTTGTTAAATAAACACGTCCACTGATCTCTCTGTAAAGTAATCCCACATATTTCCTGAATATATTGTAATATTCCCTTCCAGTAACCCTGTATTTTCAGGCAATCCCACCATATGTGTACCATTGTTCCCTTTTCCCCAGACCCTCTTCAACATAAAGGTGAAACATCTACTTGTTGTATGAAATCTATCCTGTACAGAACATGTGTGGCAAACAAATGCACCAGCATTGCTAAAATCTTAAAAGTGTACCTATAGTCACAACTTTTGTTTTTTTCTAATAGAATAGGGAAAGATTAGAACCCTTGTCAGGTTTTACCAGACTGAACTTGAAGGAATCTCTCCAACAGAGCCTCCAACAGCAGTAAAATCAGACAGGAGTTTCAATCCTTTCCTACTCTGTCCAAAGTTAAGAAAAAAATTCAATAGCTGATTTGTAGGACAGGGGAGACATCAGGGGTGTAATAGACTGCCAATGTCTTCATAAAGAGTACCCATCACCTGCCCATGCTACCACATATGCGGCTTGTTAGCACCCTTGTGACAGTAATAAAGTTTTAAAAATGTGTAAAAAGAAATAAGAATTATATACATTAAATAAAAATTATAATTTTTTTTAATCACCCCTGAACACACAGCATATAAAAAGGACATTTTAGGTGGAGCACGTGTATGTAAACATCAATTGTACCAAACATGTGAGATATCGCCACAGCAGCAGTGAGTGAGAGCAATAATTATAGGGCCATAATTCATGTTTAACTCTAAACTGATAACCTGTAAAGGCTTTTAAAGAGTTGCTTATGGGAAATTTTGGGTACCAATATTTTCATTTTCCATGAGCGCAATTTTAAACCCTTCATGACCGAGGGTAAAAAACACCTTAATGCCCAGACCCAATTTTGCAACTTTGGCATGCGTTAGTAAAACCACCTGCAGTAAATGGATTTTCAATGCTGACGTGGCTTCAGTCAGTCCTATTATCACTGTACCATTTAGATTATGAGCGCAACTAGTTTGTGTATCCAGGTGGTTTATACCTTGGTTATTTTTAAGACAAATTGGGCTTTTAGTTGGTGCTAAATTGTAATGGATATCTCCTGATTTTTTTTATTATCAGGAAAACTGGCCAACAATAGTAAAAAAGAAATGTTTTAAGTTTTTTGTATACAGTATTTCTTGCTACTACCATAACCTACCAACAAAGAACAACCCATTTTGCAACAAAATTATTTTCAATGTATTTTTTCCTGAAAATATGTGTTTGATAAACTGCTGTGCAAATATTGTGCGTCATAAAAAATTGTAACTACCATCGTTTTATTCTCTATGGTCTCTGCTTTCAGGACATTTATACTTTTGGGAGGTTTTACACTAATTTCTACCAAAAAGTGCAGTTTTTAACATGTGTTCAAACAATTGCCCCAGTAGGCAAGCGGTGTTTATTCTCCTTTGTATGTACACTGTGTACAGTAGCAGTGCCTTGTCATGTTAGCATTATTGAAAGTCTAGTCACAATGCCTTAGTCTCTTCACAGGGAAGCCCAAATCTATCATTGGTGTCATAGAGTGTTCCACTCTATACCATATGAATAGCAGGATATTTGCAAATAACTAAAACCTTCATGTTTTATTAAAAGCCCAACCCAAATCTTCTGTTCTGGGTTGTCATCAGAACAGGACAAGGGCAAGTCTTCCAATGGGGACTCTAGCTCTGATGACCCTTGTGACAAGCATGGAGTCCCTCACTGGCCTTGGCCATATTTGGTCAGTGACATTACTGGGTATACCCTGCTTCTTTGTTTACATTTGAGAATGGAGCTTTAATTTGCTATGGGTGTAGGATGATTGGTTGGTCTTTTTTTTGCAAAAGTCAGTAGGCACCATTTATTGTGCTGTAAAGACCAGAAGTTGTGGGGGAGAGGGTGCTTTGCCAGAGGCCCTTGGTATGGTTCAGAAGGTGGGAAAACACTCATCCACACCCTCACATTTACTGGCCTTCCAGGCTGCATGCTCAGATATGGGAATGTTATGGATTTGCGGAGATCCTCATGCCTTTTTTCCTTGTTTTTTTTTTTTGTGGAGTTTCCCCTTAGAATTTTATATCATACTCTAAAAATCTGGTATTAAATTTAGGGGGCACCCCAATCTGTTTGTGGGGTTCTGTATTAACATCTATATCAGGCCCCTATCTAGGATAAAGTTCTGTTATAGAGTAAGGGAATCACCAGCTGCTTTGTTTACAATCAGAATTATGCATCCATTCTTTGTAAACGTCTTTTGTATACATCAGGCAGGTTCACACTTAGAGTGACAATTACTCATGCAACACTGTACCCATATGAACATTTTATAATTTTTTGAGACAGATAGAGATTTCTTTTGGTGTTGTTTGATCACCACTGGGCTTGTAATTTTTTTTCGCTATTTAAATGAAAAAATACCGAAAATCTTTTTTAAAAAATCATTTTGCTTAGTTTTTGTTATAAAATGTTACAAAACAAATAATCTTTCTTCATAAATTTAGGCCAAAATGTATCCTGCTACATTTTGGGGGTAAAAATAATCCAAAACTGTGTATATTATTTAGTCTGTATGAAAGCAATAGAGTATACAAATTATGGGATATACACTGCTCAAATAAATTAAAGGAACATTTTGAAAACACATGCTGAATATCTATACTGATATGGACTGGGTAATGTGTTAGGAACGTAAGAGTGTCCCATCATTTGGTGGAAATTAAAATTATCAACCTACAGAGGACTGAATTCAAAGACACCTGAAAATCAAAGTGAAAAAATTATGCAACAGGCTAGTCCATTTTGCTGAAATTTTGTTGCAGCAACTCAAAATGGTACTCAGTAGTTTGTATGGCCCCCACGTGCTTGTATGCATGTCTGACAATGTTGAGTCATGCTGTTAATGAGACGACGGAGGGTGTCCTGGGGCATTTCCTCCCAGATCTAGACCAGGGCATCACTGAGCTCCTGGACAGTCTGAAGTGCAACCTGGCAGCTTCGGATGAACCGAAACATGATATCCCAGAGGTGTTATATTGTATTTAGGTCAGGTAAGCATGGGGGCCATTCAATGATATAAATTCCTTCATCCTTCAGGAACTGCCTGTAGCCTCTCGCAACATGAGACCAGGCATTGTCTTGCACCAGGAGGAGCCCAGGACCCACTGCACCAGCGTAGGTTCTGACAACGGGTCCAAGGATTTCATCCTGATACCTAATGGCAGTCAAGGTGCCATTGTTTAGTCTGTAGAGGTCTGTGTGTCCCTCCATGGATATATCTCCCCAGACCATCACTGACCCACCACCAGAACAGTCATGCTGAACAATGTTACAGGCAGCATAACTTTCTTCATGGCTTCTCCAAACTCTTTCACGGATATCACATGTGCTCAGGGTGAACCTGCTCTCATCTGAGAAAAGCACAGGGCCCCAGTGGTGGACCTGCCAATTCTGGTGTTCAATGGCAAATTCCAATTGAGCTCTATGGTGCTGGGCAGTGAGCACAGGGCCATCTAGAGGATGTTGGGCCCTCAGGCCACCCTCATGAAGTCTGTTTCTGAGTGTTTGGTCAGAGACATTCACACAAATTTGCTTGCTGTAGGTTATTTTGTAGGGGTTCATCCTGTTACTCCTTGCACAACGGAGCAGATACCAGTCCTGCTAACGGGTTAAGGACCTTCTACGGCCCTGTCCCACTCGAGTAGAGTAACTGCCTGTCTCCTGGAATCTCCTACATGCTCTTGAGACTGTGCTGGGAGACATCGTGGAGGAGTTGGACTGCTTGTGCAACCTCTGTAGGGTCCAGGTATCGCCTCATGCTACCAGTAATGACACTGACCCTAGCCAAATGTAAAACTAGTAAAAAAAACAGACAGAAAACATGAATAGGGAAAAAAATGTCAGTGGACTCCACCTGTAAAGCCATTCCTGTTTTGGGGGTCATCTCATTGTTGCCCATCTAGTGCACCTGTTGTTAATCTCATTAGCACCAAAGCAGCTGAAACTGATTAACAACCCCCTCTGCTACTTAACTGACCAGATCAATATCCCAGGACTTTAATAGACTTGATGCTACACTTTGATTAAAAAGTGTTCCTTTTTACCTCCAACTGCGCCATTGGCTGACTTCTCTACGAGGAACTTCCACCTATCTGTTCCAGAAGTCTGCTTTTGAGCAGATCAGCCAAAGTTGCCCCAGTTCCTCGGGTCTTATCTCTATCCTTTATGTCTCTTTGAATAGACATCCTGCCCATAACCATCTTTCGCATGTTGTGCAATGGGAGCGGGATCTGGCAGTGAGTATAGATTTGGAGAACTGGAGTAGGACCTGGTCTTTTGTGGCTAAATGCTCATTCAATACTATCACGTTGGAGGCAGCATATACGGTGATGTCTCGTTGGTACTGGGTCCCGGCACGTATAGCCCCGGCAAACCCATCCTATATTGATCACTGCTATGATCATTGAGGGGATGTTTTACATGTATGGTGATCATGCCCAAACTTAGCCTACTTTTGGTCTTTCGTATTTGGCCTTCTCTGCACCCTGTCTCACCTACCCATCAGCAGGGAGGCCCGGTATACTCTGCTCCATTACCCCATACCAGGCTTATTTACTCGCTAGCAGAAGTTGGCATCCTATCTGTTTTTGTCAGCTACTAGAATGATAGCCCAGGCCTGGAAGAAGGCATCTGTCCCCCTCCAGGGGGTGCGGGATCGCATGACCGCCTTGATGCTTAATGAATAGATGTCGAGTATCCACAATGATTCCCAGTGTAAATTTCTCAGAGTGTAGGAACCATGGCTGACGTATGCTCTTCCCACAATCCCCCCAGCTAGTTTGGGCTTATTTTGACGGTTGACCCGGGCGCTCCCAAATCCCGTTTTAGTTTCTGCTTCTCTTACGCTCACTGGCGACTGGGCATTCCCCTTCCCCCCCTTTTTTTTCTCTCTCTTTCTCCTTCCTTTTCTTTTCCTTCTTTTTCCGGTTTGTAACTGGTTTTTGTGAGGTCGGTTCACACTTGACCTTCGTTCTAGCTGTTCTCAACATACAGTATGTACCATTGCTAACCCCTGTGTGGGCGTTCTTTCTACCAGTGTTTATTCTTCTGTTCTTAGAATTAATAAAAACTATTGAAATACAAAAAGCGTTTCTTTAATTTTTTTTGAGCAGTGTACGTTTGAAAATTGATCAGTTAAGACTCTAAAATGCCGGTATGATGTATGGCAGTGATCAGGATGCTGTTATGGGGTATGTCAGTGATCAAGACATTAGCATGAGGTATGACAGTGATCGGGACGCTGGTATGGCACTGATTAGGGTGCTGGTATGGGTTTTGGGATGATCAGGACACTGGTAAGTGGTATAGCGATTGTCAGGACGCTGGTATAAGGTATGGTAGTGATCATAACACTGGTATGGAGTATGGCGGTGATCAGAAAACTGGTATGAAGTATGGTGGTGATCAGGAAACTGGAATGGAGTATGAAGATGATCAAGATGCTGTTATGGGGTATGTCGGTGATCAGGAGATTGGCATGGCATATGGGGTGATCAGGATGCTGGTATGGGGCATAGTGGTGATCAGGACACTGGAACGGTGTATGGGGTGATCAGGATGCTGGTATGGGGTATGTTGGTGATAAGGGCACTGGTATGGTGTATGGTGCTGCTCAGGGTGCTGGTATGACATATGGCAGTGATCAAGACGCTGGTATGGTGGTGATTACAACATTGGTATGGTGTGTGGCCCATGTTATTGTGTGCACTGGGACAGGTGACAGGGCTGACTGCATTGTTTACTATAGTCTACAATGGGCAGTAATCAAGGACACTGGGGTGGCTGGCACCCCTGTTTGTGAGTGTACAAGCAGCCTGACACGCTGTTGCATACTCAGAATCTGCTGCATCACTTCTCTCTGCTCTCAAAGTGAGAACAGAGAGAACTCATCTTTACTTTCACTTTCAGTGTTTACAATGTGAATGCTGTGATTGGTCACAGCAGTCACATGGTAAAACACTATGTGATCTCCTGGACAGCTGCTGATGCAGGCTGACATATAGGTATGTTAGCCCGCATCGGCAGAGCTTCCCATCCGCCGTCTATAGGCAATGGACGGATGGGAAGAGGTTAAAGAAATTTTGCATTTTAATGTAGCCCTCCACATCAAAAAACACTTTTAAAAAATTTTTTTGCTTTGTTCCCCAGGGCAATACCCAACCCCCATGTCATTTGTTTGACAGGCCTTTGCCTAGAAAATATTTACCATATTTAAATTCAGCTCCTATAGCTTTCCATTAGGTTCTGATTCAGCAGCCAAATTTCAATAATGTTTGCCAAAAAAACTTTGAACTGAAACCTGGTACATTCAGCTCATCCCTACTAGTGAGGATGAGGTTCAGATTTACTACTACCAGAGGTTCTTGACTTTGTTGATCTTCAGCTCATCATTAAGCTTTTCTAATCCTTAGGCTCCTTTTAAAGTCAAATACACAGAAAATAATTTTAATACATTTGCAGAAATGGTGAAATTATGCCTAAATGTCAGAATTTTTGCCAATATTTAGACAAAGTGAAGATTTTTAATATCCCCAAATGTACCTGAAAGCATACTCTGGGGAATTCATAAAGAGTGTCTACAGCACTTTCTAAAAGTCTATTGTGCCTCTGCATGAAAATTGTCGGTGCTAGTGACAAATTTGTGTAACTGTTGGTACATGTTATTTTTACTGAACAGCAAATCACCAAAACAGCTCATGGCTGTTTTAAAATGTCTAGGATGTTTTAAAATGACCTAAGGTTGGCACGTGGTTAATTTACTTTTGAGTCTGTTATCCATGTATACACCATCATAAATTTGGAACTGCTCACTGAAATTGCTTGTTTGTGGAAACTACCCCATAATAAAATATGTAAAGGTCAAATTAAACAGCTTAATTATTAGTAAAAATGTAACAACTTTTAGATAAAAAAAAACCAGTTTTACAAAACCTTGTCTTCTTGTATTTAATAATCCCAGAATTTGCCACTTGCATAGAAACAACTGGGTTTATGTGGAATAGGCATTCTTTATATTACTTTATTTAACTTTTTCTTGCCATCTCTCTTCCAGCCGTGAAGTATGGTTTGGAACCCTTTTGCAAACATGTTTTGCTTACATAGGACTTGACTAATTAGATCTGATACAATATGAAAGAAAGATTGCAAATATTGTGTAAACATCTTTTATTACTGTGATATTTGTATAGCGATAAATGGCTATGTAAAACATCTCCTCTTGGTAATTTACAGCTGTTAATAAAAATGATTGAAACTAAAGTAAATCTGTACTCATTGATAAATTGGTGGTGGCAAATATAGTGGTAAATGATCACATTGATCTAATCATGTGTCAACACCTCTGCTTTGTTTCCATTTTTAAATCATCCCTCTGTTCAAAAGAAAAAAAAAGCGGTATCTACTGCTTTACAAACCATAGTAAAATATCTCTTAGCAGTTTTCAAAACATTTTTTGCAGTTCACTAAAAAACGCTTTTAAAATACCTCCTGCAGTATTTAATCAAAGTTTGCGGTATTTATCTCATGAAACTAATCAGTATTTTATTGTATGACATCATATCCACTGGGATGGATACAGCAGAGAGGATTAGAACGCCGGTGAGTTTTTATTACTGTCTGTGCCCCTGTTAGAGAGATTCACTCTCTCTAACAGAGGCATCAGAACATTGAAACACCAATAGTGGGAAAATCTCCCCAATAGGACACAGATGGCAAAAAAAAGCAAACTGATGGGGGTTCTAACCCTCCCTTACTATATCCAAAATGAAAAAAAAAGTTTTGCCTTTAGTTACCATTTTTGCTGTGATATTCGGCTAATTCATTGCTCATAGCAACCAATCAGCTTCTAAATTCAGCTTATCCAATGAAGCTTTGACAATACCAATTGGTAGCTGATTGTTTACTATACACAACTACACCAGATTCTCTGTGCTCTAGATTTAGTAAATCTCCGCCATTGCCATTTTTAGATGTTCTTGAAGGTGTCACTCTGGTATGCATCTGCCAAACCTTCAAACTGATAACATCCCTCTCCTAACAGCTCAAGTTCCACACTTTGGTAAGAATACTTGTCTATTCCTAATCCGATTCTGTCAAATATATCTCCAAAGATATCTGTGAAAAATTAAAATATTCCCACTACATATGACATATGTTCTAACAAAGGATTATTAGACCATTGTCATATGCATGTACTTTGTATTATGTCTGGAGTGATTGGGAGGTTTATGCAGCAAATTATGAATATGCTTATGTATTCACTAAAAATATATATATTTCACTAAATGTAACATTTCTGTGTTTTCATCCATATTTTGGCTCCTATGCAGTACTGCTGAAAGAACTGGTCCAAAAAGGTAGAGATTACTCCAAATTGGTTGTTATATTTTTACATTCCTTCAACATTGCATGCCAGGACCACTACTTATTTACCAGATTTATTTATATATTTATTTCCTTTAGTGAACTGACTTTAAAGTTGTTTTATGCAGTATTTACTAAGCATTTTTTGTTTTTGAGGTAAATACTAAAAAGGAATAGTGAATTGACATATTCAGCTTCGCATGCAATATTTGGGAAAAATTTATCAGATCACCTAAATACCGCATGCGATCTGCTTTAGTGAATTGAACCCAATATCACTTCTGGGCTTCAGTAAAGCACTTTCTGTTGATTTAATGAACTAAACAGACAGAACAATTAATTACAAAATTTTAACTAATGCCATTTTTTTTTCAGATTTGGATAAAGAAGAATAGAATAAGAATAATTGCCAGGTGTTTGTTGCGGTTTTTGTCCCAAAAGCAATCCTAGTGGCTAATTAGTAGATGGATTGCTTTTCCAGGCAGCAGGAGGGCCCCTCCCACCTCCCTCCAGTGCCTCTACGGGCTCTCCCATCCTCCGGGGACCTCAGGACTGAAGCTGATGGTTTTACCGGTTTACAATAGAGGTGATCAGGGACTAGATCTTCCCCGATCATCTCTATGGTATTAGACACCTGAAGTGACGAGTATTTTGTCACTTCCAGTTTTGGGTCTTTGATTACAAGTGAGCGTGCAATTTTAAAGCATGACAAGTTAGGTACCTGTTTACTCAACATAAAATAATCTTTTATATTTTACCAAAATTGGTATTATATTGTGGTTTGGTGCATTAAAATTCATTAAAATTTATTTTTCCTAAAGAATTGCATTTAAAAAACCACTACGCAAATACCTTGTGACATACAAAAATTGCCAAACGGACCATTTTATTCTCTAGGACCTCTGCTTAAAAAATATAATGTTTGGGGGTTCTAAGTAACTTTCTAGCAAAAAATACTGACTTTTACATGTAAACAAAAAGTGTCAGAATAGGTCTGGTCTTTAAAGTGGAACTTTAGGTAAAAAAGTTTAAATGGGCAGACAGGCAGAATTATTAATGCAGGAGAGACATGCTTTGTCTCTTCTGCATTAAAGCTACCTACCTGCCTGTCATGCAGTCGCAGCTCACTGTACAAATTCAACAATGTTGAATTTGACAGAACTCCCACACATGCGAGGGAGTGATGTCATCCCCACCCCGCCAATGATAGCACCCAGCATTTGGGACCTGAAAGTCAGCTAGCCGAAGATGTCAGCGGCCAGGTAGGAAGCTCCGGGACAGCTTATCACAGGATCGGAGGTCAGCATAGTTCCACTTTAAGAACATCTGTTCCAGGTGAGGATATTACCTCACTTTGTAAACATTGCAATTGCCTTCTTGTCATATCTCTGGGACAGGAAGTGAAAAGCATTTTCCAAAATGAGACACATATGCCAAAAGGAAACCAATAGTGGCCTAAACCTATCTTTATAATATAAAAAAAGGTTATGATTTTAGATCCACTTTGAGATTATTGGGGGTAAGTAGGTGTGGACTCTAAAGCCTCATCAAGTAAAAAGTGAATGGGTTCCCACCACATCCTGGCATTAAACAATGTCCTGTATTTGGGAACGTGGTTACTTGTGAGAAGCCGTTTTACTTTCAAATGTTTCCTTGATGTTCCCCTATTCACAGGAAGTATATATATATATATAACTTTTTGCTTGAATAAAAGTGGGCATGTAGACTGAGCATTGTATGTTGCCAATCTCTCGAAAAGATTAAGCCTCATGCACACTGCAGTAAAACAATGCCTGTTTTACAAGTGCATGAAATATTTTGCTACTAAACACCCCTCTATGTTGGTCTTTGTGTTCATGCACACATACTGTAGGCATATTAGAAAAGGGGCATTTAGGGGCATAAATCTGAGCGCACTAAAATTGTATTCAGGAGAGAAGCATTTGGACAGAGAAAATGCCCAATGCTTCTAAACACTGGGCACATTTATCACTTGGGAGTTCATTCATTTCAATGACCAGAATAAATTACTATTATGGCCAATGCAATAAATGAAAGCCCAAACCTTGGCGAGCCTGAATGCATTTGAAAAATTAGTCTTTCTGTGCTTTTTTAACGCTGCTTTTCTCCGACCAGGAGAATGGCGTTCAGAAGTGCTGTGTGTGCATGAAGCCTTATCATCAACAATATATTTAGTAAATAATGAAGGGTAAAATAAAACAAAGTGAACTTCAGCAGGACATAGTTCTGAGATGTTTTATGACACAGAGTGTATTCAGGCAGAACATTTGCTTTCAGTGTTGGCAGGTAGTAGTCTTCAGCACTCATTTGTGCATTAGCAATACCCTTCCCTAACAATCTCCTTACATGAACCCTCTCTTTAACACTAATATTAACACTCTGTAACCTTATATTTTACAATAAGTTTCTTGTAACTTCAACCCCAACCCCCAGTAACCCTAACCCTCCTTGCAACCATAACTTTCACACTTACCCACCCTATAACCCTATCTTTAACATTATCCTTCTGTAACCCTAATGCCAACCTTCCCCTAACCCTTACACCAAGCTTCCCTGCAATCCAAACCCTAGCCCTCCCACTCACCCTCACTGTAACCCTAACAATAGTTCTTCCCTGTAAGCTCCCCTAACCCTGAAGCTGGCATACATGGATTGAAATTCACCAGGTTCAGCAGGGACCAAACAAAATTCAATCCATCTATGGACAGGCTGGTTGTACACTAGTCAGTCTAACAACTGACTTGTGTGCAACCAGCCTGCTGGAATTTTGTTCTAGATCAGCACCGCCAACTATAGCCAGCGGTGCTGATTGTGGAAAGTCTTCTCACTGTCAGAATGCAATAGCTTAGCAGTAGTAATTCCCACAACCACATTGAATGAAAAGTGCTTCTGAAATGTTTGAATGCTCCATCCAGGGCTTTTCTTCTCAGAGAATAGGTGCAGGAACGCAACCACACCCCCACAGTACCACCGCCTAACAGTGGGGGGGTCTTAATGTGGCATAGTTTAATGCCAGTAGTGCATTCTGCAGAGTGCAGAGTTCAGGGGTGAGCTATGTACAGAGTGCAAAGATCAAGACTGTTCTATGTATCAAGTGCAAAGATCAGGGGCAGACTGACAACTCATGGGGTCCCCGGGCCATAGGGGATCATGGAGCCCCTGTGTCCTCGCCCACACCCAAAAAAGCCTATGAAAAAGCCAATGAAAGGTACCAGGGGCATCTCATGGGGCCCCCTACTGATCCCGGGCCCTCAGGCAGTGCCCAAGTGCTTGAATGGTCAGTCCGCCCCTGGCCCTAAGTATCAAGTGCATAGGTCAGGAGTGCACTGAATACAAAGTGAAGAGCTCAGGAGTGCACTGCAAAAAGAGTGCAGAGTTCGGTTGTGCACTGCATACAGGGTGCAGGGTTCAAGAGTGCGCAATGCTCAGAGTGCAGAGTTCGAGAGTGCACTGCATACAGAGTGAAGAGCTCAAGAGTGCACTGCGTGCAGAGTTCAGGAGTATGCTACTTATAGAGTGAAGAGCTCAGGCAGGGCAAGGGGTGGGCAGGAGGGGTGGCTGCCCTGGGCTCTATGGTATCATGTGAGGTGGGAGAGCACTACAACAAGATTTGGGGGACGGTTTTTTGTTGAGAGGAGGAATTTGGGAGGCAGCAGGGGGTAAGAATGATTCTAGATGGGGAAATTTGGGGAGTGCTAGGAGTGGTGATTTGAGGGATTTATGTTGTTAGGGGGAAAATAATTTTTTTCAGAAAAGGTGATATAGTAGAATGGAGAAGGGATCTGTACTAGGAGATTTTTTTTTTGGGGAGAGGAGCAACAGGAGACGGGAGACATTTGGGATAAATGGGGGGAGAAAGGAGGCATTGGAGGGATTGGTGAGGGAGGGGAGGAACATTGGGAATAAGTGGGGGGGAAAGGAAGGATATTTTGAATAAGAGGGGGGAGGGGAGGGACAGATGGGGGGAGGGGAGGAACATTGGGGATAAGTGGGTGGAGAGGGTGACATTGGGGATACGTGGTAAGAGAGGGTGGACATTGGGGATAATTGGGGAGAGAGGAGGGACATTTGTGATCAGTGGGGGGAGGGGGGACATTGGAGATAGGCTGGGAGAGAGGGTGAAACATTTGTGATAAATGGGGGGCATTGGGGATAAGTAGGGGGAGAGGGGGGACATTGGTGCAAATGGGATGGGGGTGATGCTCTGTGTATGTGTGCAGTGAACACTGTGGGAGTGTAATGTGCCCTTTGTGACTGTACTATACATGCTGAGTGTCACATACCACAGTGCACTTGGTCTGGAAGATTCCCAGAGATGTCTATTAGAGGTTGGGTACAGCAGCACATCCATCCCTCGAACAGCAGTGGAGCATAGCTCTTAGCAATATGCTGCACAGACCAAAGACACCTCTTTGTCTCGGGACCAACAACCAATAGGAAGCCAGGAAAGTGTGTTTGCACTTCTTGTGGGGAGAGAGGCAAAGCTGACAGTGCTGGCTTTGCATTGCAGAGGATTAGAGTGCAAGTGGAGTGCAAGGCTAGGACAGGCTGTAATAGGATACATTAAGAGATAAAAAAGGGGATGTTTGATGGGAGACAGGAGTCAGTGTACTCACTCAAAATGTCTACTGCACTGAAGGATACACTACTACCCTGCCCTCTCCTCTGCTGTCATGTGCAGAGCAGTGAAGGTTTTGTGCCACTGAGAGAGAAGTGCTATCACTCCTAAGCACAGGAGGGCTTCTCTGTTTATAAGTGATAGCACTAAGCTCCTGCCAGCACTGAAGGTGGTGGAAACAAGTTCCACCAAATTCCGGCTAAAAAAAAGCCCTGGCTCCATCAATGATGTTTTTGAGATCTGTTGGACCAGTTAGCAATTGCTTTTCTGGATAATATTGTCATCTTTTCTGATAACCTGGAGGAGTATCGCAAGCATGTTTGCACTACCTTTGAAAGATTAAGGAATAAACTTTACATCATACTGGAGAAATGTGAGTTTGAATGAACCCAGATCCAGTTCTTGGGATATATTATTTCTCCAGAAGGTGTAAGAATGGATCTCGAGAAGATCAAAGCAGTGGTGGATTTGCGAACTTCTACAGAAAATTCATGAGAAACTTTTCTAAGATGATAACGCCAATTACGCAGCTGACAATGAAAGAGATGCTCTTTGTGTGGTCACCTGAAGCACATGCTGCCTTTAGTAAGATAAAGACTCTTTTCACTTCACCAGTATTGATACATCCCGATCCTGAACTATCTTTTATTATGGAAGTGAATGCTTCAGACTCAGAAGAGAAAAGATGCAGCTTCATCCTTGTCCTTATTTCTTGTTTAAAATCTTTAGCTGGAATTATGACATTTGGAATTATTAGTTGTTGGCAAAGCCTTTTATGATTGGAGATATCTGCTGGAAGGGGCTAATCATCTTGTAACCATTCTCATTGATCATAAAAATTTGGAATGTATGTATTCTGCCAAAAGATTGTCTTCTAGACAAGCATGTCGGTCTCTATTTTCCAGTGTAAATCTTATTATCAACCTGGGTCAGAGCCTCTCTACGAAGGCAATTCTGAATGTACAATCCTGCCTCAAAACAGCATCCTAGGGGCAACAAATTCCAAGACATTTTTACGTCTGCTCAAAGAGGGGAATGAGAATGACCCACAATAACCTTGAGTACAAGAATGGCTTTTGGACTCAAGCACATCACCTGTATGTACCTGAATTGGTTTAGGTAGAAGCTCTTAGGTTGGTGCATGACTCTAAACTTGCTGGGAATTGTGGGGTTTCTAAGATGGAAGAACTTTTATCACATTCCTTTTGATGGCCTGGTTACAAGAAAGATGTCTATGGTACCTTATGTCTGACCTGTGCATGCAATAGGACACCACAACAGGGGTTGGCTACTCCAACCACTGCCTGTTGCATCAAGATTATGGGGGTCAATTTCTATGGACTTTGTGGTCAATCTTCCTCCTCAAAAAATATGACCATTATCTTGGTAGTCTTCAGCCATCTCATATTATACCTGTTAAGGAGGTACCCTCTGCCGAACAAACTGTGGCGTTGATGGTTTGAGAAGTTTTTAAACTGCATAGAATTACTGTTGATGTGGTATCTGACTGAGGAATACAGCTTACTTAATATTTTTGGAAAAGCTTTTGCTTAGCTTTAGGTTTAACAATTATTCTGCCCTCCACTTTTCATCCTCATTCTAAATGTCAGACTGAGAGGACCAATCATACTTTGGAGCAATAACTTCAATGATTTGTCAGTTATCTTCAGGATGACTGGGTGGACTATATTTCTACCACAGAGTTTGCTTATACCAATTATGCTTATTGCTAATTCCCTTTGTTACCAACAGATTAACTACATTACAGGAGATTCGGGGAAATTGACTAACTTTGATGAAGTTTTCAGGAATATTACAAGAAGGCCGATGACAGACATCTCAGATCACTCTCTATTTTTCATTTGGGTTACAAAGTTTGGTTATCTACCAAACAATTTGAAGGTTTATGTTCCATCTGTTAAGCTGGGTCAAGTTTGTGGGACCTTTCCAGATCTCTGCTCAAATCAAACCAGTCACCTATCGCTTTAAACTTCCTGACAGTATGAAGATTCACAGTTTTTCATGTATCACTACTAAACCGTTTAATGAAAATTCTTTTTCTGGAAGATTTTTTCCACCTTCCCCACCTGTGAAGAAGAATTTGTGGTTGAAAGAATTCTTGATTCCAGGATCTTTAGAAACAAATTAGAAACAAATTACAATATCTGGTTCAATGGGAAGGATATGAACTAGAGCTAGAGAAAAATTCTTGGGAACCTGAGGCAAACGTTCATGCTCCTAGAATAACAAAAGAGTTCCACCAGAGGTTTCCAGACAACCCTGGCTGTAAAACATCCAGGGGCCATCTTGGAAGGAAGGGAGTACTGTCAGGATCTGGATATGAACTTGTGACCTCTGTGGTGTCTGGCTGTAGCTCTTCTAGCTCTGCCACCTGAGATGCTGGTCAGCTCTCTCTTTGATTGCTTGGACAATCTTCCCTTGTGTCTTGTTTCTGATGAACCTTGAACTCTTTGCTCCTCCCATGAACTTCCTGATTTAAGGAATGTCTCTGCACTTCCTGTTTGTGAGATTTTGTGCTCTTTTTCAGCCAGTAACTTGTTCCTTTCGTTCCTGCTGCCGTCTGGATCTTCTATACTGCTTGTTACTGACCTTTGTCTTGTTCCTCAGCTATGTTTCAGCTTGATCCTAACTTGCAACCTCTTGTTACTGACCTTTGGCTTGTTTACTGACTATGCTTTATCTAAACCTGCTATATTTTCTACTGGACCCCAACTTGCTCACCAAGTTGATAGTGACCTGTTACTAACACACAGCAAAACCCATCTCCACCATCAGGAGTTCTGGTTAATATCGGTTAGTGATTAGACTCCCAGCTACAGGTGAGTCCATTGTCATATACTGGGTTCACCTGCTTGTGGGTTCTACTGCTATAGCTACTAATCTCTGAGCCTGACTGTGATACTAACACTAGCCCTCCAGAACCCTAAACCTTACATTAACTTCCCCCCTTTACACTTATGCACTTATACCTCTTTGCAGCCCAAAACCTCAAACTAGCCTTATCTCCCACATGGAAGAAAAATATATTTTAAATATATTTTAAAAATATTCTTCCCAAATATATTGACATATATTTGAAATACTACAATTTTGGCCGTATTCAAGATATATATATATATATATATATATATATATATATATATATATATATATATATATACTGTATGTTGAAATGCGTTTTTTATATATTACAAAATAGAAGAAAAATATTTTTAAAAATATATATTTTTTTAAATATATTCTTCTGATTTTTATACACATGTAAAAAAGTCATTTTAACATGTTTGTACATATATTTGTAAATGCATTCTAAAAATGGAGATTAAATGTATGTTTGAAGCCATACAGTATATTTGAAAATTTATTTTTAAAAATATTTTTCATATATTTTGTAATATATACAAAAAAAGCATTTCAACATGCAGTATATATATATATATATATATATATATATATATATATATTTTTTTTTTTTTTATATATATATATATATATATATATATAATTTTTATTTTTGGAAGTATATTGAATACATATTTGGGAAGAATATTTTTAAAATATATGGGAAGAATATTTTTAAAATATATTTAAAACATATTTTTCTTCCATGTGGGCTGTAACCTTCATAATCACCCTCCCTGCTTCTCCAATCTTCACTATAATTCTCCCTGTAATCCCAGCCCACATACTAAGGCTGGCCATAGCTGGATCTTTTTTTTTTAAATTTAGCCAGTGGGCAGATTCTTCTATCCAATTGAAGTAGACAGAGGGGACTCTCCGCTGTCAGAATACACTAATCTAGGAAAATTTTCTGACAAGCCCTTTCAACAAAATACAATCATTTGGTCAACTTCTGTCAAGCAGAAGTGGCCACACATGAATCGAAATTCAGCCAGTTCCTACTGAATTTCAATCCATCTATGACCAGCTTAACTCTCTGATAAAAAAACATAATTAATTTTTGTTCTTTTTTTACATATTGATCCCTCCTGTGCCTTGATTACGAAAATTAATACATCCATAGATTTTTTTGGAGGCTGAATTAAAGAAATCCAACAGATTTCTCCATCCATGCTAAACAGCTCAGATGGGCAAATCACCAGTTGCTATTATATAATGACAGCCAGCTGTCAGATAACCCAAACTGTGCCTACATTTGATTGGAAGCAAGTGTTTGGCTGACAGTTGACTGCCTGGCTGTTTTGATTCTTCATTTAACGGATGTTGGGAAGATTGGTGATTACAGGACCACCAAATGATCACATTTTGCCCAGTTTATTAGGAAGTAGACAAAATTCACTTAGTGTATGGCCAGCTTTACCTTCCTTACTGTGAAAGATAATGATTCCGAAGTCCTAGCACTGGAATCTCTCAGTTTACTATCTTTAGGACTTGCTATGTTCTGATAAGGTTTTATTTCAGTCTTTAAATGTACTGTATATGTATAAACACCTCACAATTTACTAAACAAACATAATAGACACTGCCTAAAAATAATTGTTCCTTACAAAGCAATAAGAAAGTTGTCTTTTAAAGCATCTTAAGTAATAACCATGCTCTTTAATCAGTCACGGGGACAGTCTGGATTGGTACTATCCAGAAAAATACAGAAGCAAATGTCATGTCCTCTGAGGGAGCCACTTACCTTTCTGCAAAGTTGCAAATCACACAACGTAATGCTCTTTAGAAATGTACTCCAATTTTTTAAATTCTTTTTAAAATAGAAGTCTGAATTGAAAAATACTAGTATTTGAAGGTCAAAGGATTACATTTTACAGCGGAAAGCCCAGGGTTTATTTAATCTATCAGGAAAACTGAAAGGGGTACAAGGCATCTCTGCAGTCTAAAAACTATTTTATTTTTTGAACAACAATTTCAGGTAACAAGTAAAATCGAACTGTTAAGCTGGCCATACAATGATTGTGCTTTTTTTTTTTGTTCAGCCGGCAGGCTATACAGTATGGATTAATGAATCATTGTATTTTGACAGTCGGCCCTGACTACAATGAAAATATCTGATGTCAAAATATCCTGATCGGGAATTGGCTGACAATTTCCCGCATAGTTCCTTTGATCTTTTTATTGAGAGAAGTCAGGTGGGAGGTGGCAGACTGGGCTACCCACTAAGTAGTGTATAGTCAGCTTTAGTGTAATCCATGAAGCATTGCTGCGATTAGAGTGTTTACTCATTAAACGTTAATCTGAGTTCTGCTTAAACCACACCTCCCAGCGGTCTCGTATTGGGTGGGACTTTCCTGCATGTTCACCCTTGTCCCACGGTACCAGTGTACAGGGTTTTTTTCCTGCATTACTCTATGTATTCTTTATATGTTAACTTCCAGCCGAGCAGGAGCTGCAGCAGTGTGAAGTGTGAATGTCTAGCACAGCCAGGGATTGGGGGCAAGCCAGAGGGGGTTACAGCCACAATGAGAGATATGCTATCTCTCAATTTTCAAAACGTCACTGACCATATATTCAGAGTGGCCACCAACGGTGGTCAGATGTCCAGTTGCTGCTGCCCCTTTGACGCGTTCCGTGCGATGCACGTAGTCATAGGGATAAACCCTTATATATTTAGAGTGGCCACCAACGGTGGTCGGATGTCCAGTTGCTGCTGCCCCACTGACGCGTTTCGTGCGATGCACGTAGTCATAGGGATAAGCCCTTATCCCTATGACTATGTGCATCGCACGAAACGCGTCAGTGGGGCAGCAGCAACTGGACATCTGACCACCGTTGGTGGCCACTCTGAATATATGGTCAGTGACTTTTTGAAAATTTTTGTTATTTATTATTATACCCACTATCCTTGAATAAAGGTACCTTAAGCAGTATCATGCTATGTGGTCTCTTATTGGGCACTCTGTGTGAGTGCTATCATTCGCAGTGCCCATCTGGAGAAAAGATGACCCTGATGGTGATACCTGGTAGCGGATCCTGGTGACCTTTTTCTGTGGAGCTTGGATGGTGATTCGTGGGGTAACCTGACCCGAGATCTGATGATCGATCTATGGCCTGGTGACGCAGGATTAATTATTGCGTATCTTAAATGCACATCTGGTGAGTGCGTTTTTCATCCACTCGTTTGGTTTGCACCAGTTATCACTCCCGGATCAGGACGTCCACTCACCTGGAATTGTGATCTCTTTATGATCCACACAATCATATTGAACTAATTTTATCATTAATGATCACCTTCAGGTGATACCACGTATCCACATATGTCTGAAATAGCATGATATTGTGTATATTAACGTGTATTACTACTTAGCGCTGCACCAACTTATTCGGATATAGATGTATTACTGGAGGTTTTTCTTGGTTGCCTTTTTCGGTGTATCAGCAGCTCATTAACATAGTTTGTTGTGTATATATACATATATACTTTCATTTCATTTTAAGGTAGCGCTTACTAATATCTTTTTACCTTAATAAACAGATTAGAGCAAGAGTCCTCAGCATGAGGTTGTTTTGAACTGATTATATCAACATCTTCTTAGAGTCTCTGAGTCTAAAAAGGAGGGGGGGTTGAAGCAGTCAATGCTAGTTTGAGCACAGTGACCCCAAATCTGTATGCTGATCCTCCAGTTCTCAGAGTCTGTGTGTTTTGGGGAGACATGGACTTGAATCCAAAGTAAATTACTCCAAAGGTCCCCCCAGGCACCCACCAAAGAATAGAACCTCCTCAGATGCCAGGGCCATGGTCAGTAGGCAAGAGGCTAGCCTGCAGTCCTCTCCAAAAGACCCTGTCTCAGTGGGGTCTGTCACAGTAAGTGTATGTTTAATTATTGTGTTTGAGGTTTAACTAACTTCTGAACCTTCCACTCTGTTCGAAACGCACTCCTGAAGTTTGTGCTCAGTACGTAATGCATTCCTGAAACCTGCACTTTGTATGAAACGCATTCCTGAGCCTTGCACTTTGTACATAACGCATTCCTGAAACCTGCACTTTGTATAACGCATTCCTGAGCCTTGCACTCTGTACATAACGCATTCCTGAAAACTGCACTTTGTATGAAATGCACTCCTGAATCCTGCACTCTATGCATAATGCATTCCTGAATCCTATCACACTTTATGCACTCTTCCACAGTGTGTGCAAAACCATTTGTAATGGAAGCTTTATATTCTTTTTCTTAAATGACTGTCCTGGCGATTGTGTCTGTGAGACTCTTGCTTGTGGCACAGCAATCAAAGCATATTTTATAGGTACACGAAAGCCCAGGTTTTGTTTAACCACGCCCCTTAGGCCCCTACCACTGTTAAGCATTTGGCCACACCCATTTTGCCACGACGCACTACACATGCTGCAAGTCACTTCCTCCCTCAAGTGACCCTCATCCTGAAGTTCAAAAGCTGGGATGTATAAACCGTTGCAGTCATGTTCTAGAAAGCTTCTCATATGTGAGGTGGTTGGGCCTGAATATGTGCTATGTAATCGGTTTTCTTGATGAATAATGTATCATTAGATTCAAGAAGGTAAGCCATATTTAAGCAGGACTTTTTAAGACAACCTGAGCTACAAGGCTTAATGAATATGTAAACAACATTTCATATTCCTGTTATGTGCCTGCTGTGTGTGCTTGTATGTAAACTTATCCTGTTATCTTTGTATTACTTCCTTTGTGTGAAATCTCTGGTGTTTCTCCCAGTCCCTCTGCTTTCCTATTAAATCTGACCACACTAAGCAGGAGAACACAGCATAGTCAGTGCTCTAGCTGTGCTGGGAACTCAGCCTGCTCTCCTACAATGATCAGACATGTGCTGACAAGCCCTGGACAGCCATTTACAAGGACGATCACTGTGCTGCTGTTTTCCTCCCCCAGCTCTTATGCAGCTGAGAACAGAGGGAATGTGATCACTTATTAAAAAAGGGAAAGAAAGCATTTATAATGTTTTCTGTATGTATACACAAATGTTTTGCCTTTCATCTCTATTTTAAACTGAATTATTTTACAAGGTGAGAGTTCACAAA
The DNA here is from genome assembly GCF_062004578.1 of Staurois parvus. Taxonomy (NCBI): domain Eukaryota; kingdom Metazoa; phylum Chordata; class Amphibia; order Anura; family Ranidae; genus Staurois; species Staurois parvus. Next base: position 8,398,270 of record NW_028317929.1, on the reverse strand, counting down.
TAGTTTAAGTACACATTGTATCTCCACATTTTCACACATATCCATGTGAAATATAATGCCAATCATCAGAATCCATCTAATATATAATCCGACTGATCAATAAAACAAATCCACTTCTTCAGGTACATAGACCAACGTTTATCATGTAAGCCAACATTAGGCATACTGTACATGTCTAAGATTAGCTGCTCTCATCTCCCACCCAATTTGAATATCATATAGTCATCAAGTTACTCACAAACGCTTCCTTTCATCATACACCTGCTGGCTTGATCCAGAGCTGCGTTGCCTACATCTATAGACACAGACAGTGAGGCTCAACCCCACACTTTCTCCCTCATCACAGGATTTGAATGAAAGCCACAGAAGCCAATGGCTCCTGACTGCTCTCAGTCAAGCCTGTAAGAGTGGAAGAAGTGAGAAAGGTGCTACAGATGTGCACAGCGTTGGATAGAATGAGGGCTCAGGTAAGTATAAGAGGGGGGTCAGGGAGTATACTGCTACCTAAACATTTTTTTACCCTAATGCAAGGATTGCATTAAGATAAAACAGGTTTAGGCTTTAGAACCACAAGTTTTATTATTTTAGTTTTGTTATTTTATCGAGGGGATTAAACTTGGATGGGGTAAGGGATGTATAGGATGCCCAAGGGAACCAATAACTGAGGACAACTTCCTGAGATATTCACAGCTTCCATTCTCTGATGCAGTCTCTGTTGGAGTGCTAGCCAGCAGCTCCAGATATACCACCCCAGACCCTAGATGGCCTCCTCTTCATCCAGCAATGTGGAGACTTTCTTCCTCAGCGGGGGATCTGGCTCCTGAATGGGTAACAGTAACTAGCAGGGGGCTAATCTGTTTTCCCACCAGAGTGCTCCTTCCCTTATCCACCCAGGGGGTAGAGGTGTACTCACTGAGATCTTCTCCTGTACCACTTGAAGAATAGCCGCTGCTACCAGGCCTCTCAGCTGGGCTGCTCCTTGCCTGCCATACAGGTGGTCCTCTCTCAGGAGGCCAGTGAGTCCTGAGTTTTCCTCCTTTCCAGCTCCAGGCTCGCAGGCAGGCTCCATCCCACTAGGCCTCCTGGCAGCCTTTTTCCTCCAGCTTCACATCTTCCTGCTCCACACTCCTCTCCCCCCACCACACTTCTGCTACTGAACAGGCTTTTCCACTATTAAGGGAGTCCCAGCCCCTTGCCAAGTCCTGTTGCCTCCTGTTGGGGATTGGCTGAGGTTCCTCAAGAGTGTAGCCAGCCACTCCTCAGATCCGCCAACTGCCTCCAAGGCCCTCCTCCGAAAGCCTCAGAGCAGGGGGAAATTCCAGAGGGGCTGACCTGCAGAGTCTCTCAGTCCTGACCAGAATTTGATCCCTCTGGCTATCTCACCTGAACCTGAACCTGCTCCTCACTAACCATTAGGGTATAGCTCCCTTTAGCTAAACTAGGAGGGTGCTACATGTTAATTGTATGGTAAGTTGCGCTATACATTGATAATGTCTGTTACCTAAGTATTCGTTAGCTAGGCCTACTCTGTCAGGTCATATTTGTAATCCTTGTACAATAAAAGTCACAAGACCGTACACTGTCATGTGCTGTCTGAGAATGTACAGCGTATCCAAACCCCCCCAAAAATGTAATATATTGCATCTTACCAATTGGCAGTATTAGCTTTCGTATATTGATTGATTGATTTGCACGTAGTGATCTGGCCAGTACCACACTTACTGTCTTAGGGTGCCTCCACTTCTCTGGAGGAGCAACAATGACACCTTTGCGCAGCAGCATTGTTAATTAAGGGAGTGGATAGTGTTAGATGGTCCAGCAGATTGATGGACTTAACTAATTAATTAAAACCAATCTTCAGCTAACACTGAAACAGTTACAGCAACAGTTTTTTTTTAGGGGGGGATAAATGTTTTACATAAATTAATAAAAGCTAATCATTGTAAGCACCCCTGACAGTGTTAAATGGTTTGTCTCAGTCCTCTAATGGCCATATTTGCTGGACAGCTTGGTATGATAGAAGGATGCAAAATATCAGACTTACTGGCTGGGTTAACAGGTAAAAAAAGAACAATAACATTTTTAAAAAAGGAAAACTAATACAGTCATTACGTTTAAGAATTTGTAAACTGCAATATATTACATTTTTGGGGGTTTAACACCACTTTAAAGGAACTATGTGGAAGTTTTGCATACATTTCCCTTATTTGTTATGATTAGGATTAAATAGTATGCATTTAGTTGGGAAAATATTCAATATTGAAAATTTATATTTTCCATGATAATTTACAACTAGTATGGCTCTAGGTGCCTTCACATGGCCACCTTTCATATCTACTTTTATCTACTCCAGAAAAGACCTATTATATACAGAGTTCAATAACTCAACCTGAAATTTACACAAACAACTGAAGGAGTTAAAGTAGTGACTCCCCCATTTCCCTCTTGCCCAGTACTAATCGCTTCATACATATTTTCAAAAGAGAAAGAGCTTAAAGGCAAACAGCTTACACTCTGCTTTCTCATTACAGAAATTTTAAAATCTTGTGTCATGGGTGCACCCTGTAAAAAACCACAGATATAAAACACCTGAAAATGTATACACTGAATGAAAGATAAATAAAATTGACCAGAAACATAGTTATTATTATGGCATTGTAGGCCAGAAATTAATGCTTGTAGGAACATCATAGACAACTTATTTTAGTTATCTAGTCGGTCTTGGTAATCAAGTCTTCATCTCAATGGTCATCTGCCATATCATTGTGTGCCTATGGTTTCTGCTTCATGTGGTTACTTGTAACAGGCCAGGCTTCCATTCTGAATTGGAGGCTATTACTGAGATTGCCACTGCCAAGCTCTGTGAAGTGGTGCTAACTCCAGGACAAGATGCTGCATAGGTGTGTGTAGCCCCAGACTTAGTGAATTTTTGTGACAGACATCAGACATTTTGACATGCCCTCTTGAAAGGATAAGTGCAGTTTCCCACATAAAAATGCCATGTTCACACATCATGCTGTTTTTTTGTTATTCAATATGTAACATACAGTGACCTGGAAACCCACATGGCCATGCTTTCTACAGTTGAGCCCAGAATATGCACAATGGGGGAATATTGGGGTTGACACATAATATACTGTAGCAGCTGTTCTTCACCAGGGCAGTCCTTGAAATTAAAGGTTTGGACTAAAAGAAGACTATTGCATATAGTTGGTTGGTTTGACAATTTTTGGAACTATATTTACTGTATGTGTAAGACAAGATCAGATGTTTTTTATGCTACTAAAATTTGTTATAGCTAAAAATAACAACATAGAACATTATGTACTTGTGTATTCCACATTATAGAAGATTTGTTCAGGCTGTGTTAGTACAATATTTATGCACCATAGCTATTCTGTAAAATAAACATTATAACAGTGATTTATGCTCGATGTTTACTCTGTAGGCAGCTGTAACAATATTTTACGTGTTTGTTTTGTTGTTTTATGTGCTGAATCAGAGGTTCATCTGTTTTCCATAGATCTTTAAGATATCTTTTTTTGGCAGCAGAAGAGAAGAGAGGATTTCCAGCTGTCTTCTATTTGCACAGTAGTCTCAGCTGGGATTACTGCATATGATAATAATATAAAAAATACTGTACCCCTAAAAAGGAACTGACCTCTGGAAGCTGTGCACTTCACCAAAAAACAGGTAGAGGTCATGAGCATCGCCTGTGGTCTACCTGCAGCTGATTTTTCCACTCTACTAACTACTAACTAACCAAGCCTTGTTCTGCACTTTGTCTCTGAGAGAAGGCAGGCATCTTGGTAGAGGCAGGGCTTTGCTTCCTCAAGTAAGGAGAACAGTGAGCAGCACAGAAGTGACATCACCAAATCTTACTCCACATTTCCTGAGACTAGCAATCATGTAGTCAGGTGCAGTCTAGATTCTCCACTGTAGGTGGCGCTCGTACGGATCGGCAGTTCAGCTGAAGTCAAGAGAAACTTCTTTCTCTTGAAAGGGATTCTCTATGATTCCCTTGGTACCCTGGAGCAGCTTTCAAGTTGGCTATGCTGCATCCAGGTGACCCTTTGGCGAAGTGGCTGTGTAGCGAGAACATACCCATCTGTCAGGTATAGTATTAGAGACAGGGAGAGATTCTGGAGGAGTAGGGAAAGCTTAAGGCCTATGTCTGCAACACCATAGGACCTCCCTTTGTGGTGAACCAGCAAGCCCACATTCCACCCTCCTTGACAGATGCTCTCTTCAGTTTGGGCCTACTCTCTACTGACTCTCTGCTCCATTGACTGTAAGTTCCTGGTTAGGTAGGCTTCCTCACTGGGCTGTTATACTGTTATATGTTTTTCAATACATCAGTTACTGCATTCGAGGCCTCTGTGTGTTTACTGCCACCAGACCATGCTTCACCTACCCAACAATCAGAGAAAATGGTGTCTTAGATACCACACTATAGATATGCAGCTTTGAGGCTGTAGTCCCAGGAGTGTCTAGGTATACTCACCTTAGGATTGCCACCTCATCCCTTTAAAACCAAGCACATATTAATTACACGAGTTCTAATTATGGTGGTAATTAAACTCACTTAGTGCCTTATGTGCATTAAATTTTCCTCAGAACCTGTGTAATTAATATGTGTTTGGTTTTAAAGAGATGAGGTGGCAACCCTAACTTGCATACCAGTAAATGCAATGCTATTTTTCTGGAGGAACATAACATACAAATGTATATTTTCAGGGTACGGCTTAGATTGAATTAACATTTCTACATGTTTCCTATACCATAGCAAATGTTCACTTTTTTCATTTGAAACAGTAGACAATGGTCACAGTTGCAACTTTGGGGTCTGAACTGGTTCTGAACAACCCTTCCAGCCAAAAATGTAATGTATTCACTGTTAAGCAGATGGCACAAGCCAATAGGTACTGCAATATGTAGTCAGAGTGCAGGGAATTACTGCTTCTCTGTGCATCATCTGTCTTGTGATGTTACATGGAAAAGTGTCACTGTAATGCTGTCCTGCTACTTAGTTCAGTACCTCTGTTCACAGATACCATTCTTAATGGACCACACGCAGCCCATTTAAAAGGACACTTAAAGTGTACCCAACCCCATAACCAAAACTTTATATATTGCAGCTCACCAGTCCTTTGGGTGGCTACATTTACTCCATCATTCTATCGATGGGGCAGCAACATAGCCACACTTGGAGAGCATCATTGTCAACTTGTGGAGAGGGTAGTGTTAGATGGACTGGTAGATTTAGATGAATTTCACTAACAAATGAAAGCCTAATTCCAGCTAACACTTTCCAGTTCACACCATAGCAACATAGTCTAGATGCAATCCGGATGCATTTCTGTATGCACATTGTTTACCAATTTTTGATGCGTTCCTGTGCATTTTAAATGTTTTTTGGTTAATTTTTTTCTCCTTTCTTTTTCTTCAACTAAATAAAGACAGTTGAGTTCTGGTGCATTTTTGGTGTGATTAGGTGCGTTCAGGTGCATTTTTGGTGCATTTTTGATGCATTTTACTGCTTTTCAATACAGTTCAGTATAGAAAAAATGCAGCATGCTCTACTTTTTTTCTGGAACTGGAACACACAGGAACTGACTGCACTGTGAACTATGCATTTGGAAACCATGTAACCTACTATCGATGCATTTTAATGCAGAAAAAATGCACTGGACTGTATGTGGTGTGAACTGACCCCTAAAGCGGAGCTCCACCCAAAAGGGGAAGTTCTCCTTTAATGCCTTGTCACCCGCTCCCTATTAAGGATTGGCAACTTTAAGGAGCGGGTACCTGAATTTGACAGGTACCCACTCCCACTTCTGCTGTGATCGCATAGGTCGGGTGTCGGCAACCCGCGGCTCTAGAGTCGCATGCGGCTCTTTTTCATCTTTGCTGCTGCTCCGGAGCACACTGCCCACCAGGTGACAGGCAATAGGGTTTCAGTGGTCGGCAAGCCGCGGATCGCGAGCCACATGCGGCTCTTCTGTGTGCCGGGCGCCCGCTCCCCTCCCTCCTCTCGGGCGGCCGCCTCAAAAGTCAGGACTCTGCAGCTGCCCGGCGGACCTTTTAATCCGGCCCGCGGAGCGTGGAACATTGGCTGTCAGGATGTAGGCGGGGCAGCCAGAATGTAGGCGGGGCAGCGTGACGAACTCCTCTCCTCTCACAGTCTGCCCTGAAGACCGGAACGGCGCGGGAACACGGCGAGAGGAACGCGCGGAGCAAAGGTAAGTGAATTGACACAGGGGGGACTTGGCTTACTACTTGGGGGGGAATAGTACTATGGGGGATGAAATACTATATGAGGGATTAATTAATATGGGGAATGAATTACTATATGGGGGATTAATTACTATATGGGGGATGAATTACTATATGGGGGATGAATTACTATGTGGGGGATTAATTACTATGGGGGATGAATTACTATATGGGGGATGAATTACTATATGGGGGATGAATTACTATGGGGGATGAATTACTATATGGGGGATGAATTACTATGGGGGATGAATTACTATATGGGGGATGAATTACTATGGGGGATGAATTACTATGGGGGATGAATTACTATATGGGGGATGAATTACTATGGGGGATTAATTACTATATGGGGGATGAATTACTATATGGGGGATGAATTACTATGGGGGATGAATTACTATGGGGGATGAATTACTATATGGGGGATGAATTACTATGGGGGATGAATTACTATATGGGGGATGAATTGCTATGGGGGATGAATTACTATATGGGGGATGAATTACTATGGGGGATGAATTACTATATGGGGGATGTATTTTAAGTTTTAAAAATGTGGCTCTCAAAATAAAAAGTATGCATTTGGAGTGCTGTCGATCTTCGGCTCCACATATGTATATGAGCAGGTCTTCTCCAACATGAACTATATTAAAAACAAACATCGATCACGCCTCACAGATGACAGCTTGCAAGCCTGTGTGAAAATGAAGGTGACGTCTTACAGCCCTGATGTGCAGACACTGTGCACTGAGGTTCAGGAGAAAAAATCCCATTAACCAGATAAATTAAATATTTTAATTAGCTATTAATGTGCAAAAATATATTTTACATTGTTAAGTGAAAAAGTTCTTTTTTTCTTCAGATTGACAGCTAACTGCACGATCCTGTATATAGCATTAAGGTAAGAAACAATATATGCAGTGTCGGATTTGTTTTAAATGTTGCAATGGTTTTGCGGCTCCCAGTCTTTTTTTTCCCTTCGGAAACGGGTCCAAGTGGCTCTTTATGTCTTAAAGGTTGCAGACCCCTGGCCTAGGTGATCAGAAGCGGAAGTTGTCCTTCTCCCCCCCGTAGTCTTCTGGGACACATGACAGGTCCCAGAAGACTACAGGGCCATTCACAAAGTGAGGTGCTTCTTGCACATGTGCAGTGGGCATTTGGCTGTAAAGCTGCAAGCTATCACAGCCGGGCGCCCACACTAAAGATGCCGACACCGGGGAGGGAAGACGGCCGGTGAAACCAACAGTGGTGAGGACACTGCTGGACCGAGGGACAGGTAAGTGTCTGTATTTTAAAACTCAGCAGCTACAGTTTTTGTAGCTGCTGACTTTAATTTTTTTTTTCAGCTGGAACTCGGCTTTAGGCAATTGAGGAAACAGTTTTTTCTTTTGAGATGAAGGCATTGCATAAATGAATAAAAGCTGCGCCCCTGTTATTGTTTCATTGATAAATGGTTTGTCTCAACACTTTAACCACATGCGGAAGATTTTTACCCCCTTCCCGACCAGAGCATTTTTAGCTATTCAGCACTGTGCTATTTCAACTGGTAATTGTGCAATCATGCAACACTGTACCCAAACAAAATGTATATCCTTTCTTCACACAAATAGAGTTTTCTTTTGATGGTATTTTGCCACCACTGGGTTTTTATTTTTTCGCAATATTAACGCAGAAAGACCGAATATTTTGAAAAAAAAACAATATTTTCTACTTTCTGTTATAAAAAATATGCAACAAACTCAAATTTAGACATAAATTTAGGTCAAAATGTATTCTGCTATATGTCTTTGGTAAAAAAAAATGTGTGTATATTAAGTGGTTTGTGTGAAAGTTATAGCATCTACAAAACTATGGTATATCCTGGGATTTTACTTTGAGTTTCCTTTTTTTTTTTACACATATTTGTCACTCAAATGATATACTGCTCACACATGCCATGGGCATATGTGGAATAACACCTCAAAACAAATTCTTCTTACCCTCCTGAGTATGGGGATATCATATTTTTTGGCAGCCTAGCCACGTAGTCCCCAAAATCCAATGACCACCTTCAGGCTTTTAAAGGGCATGCCATGCCATGTCCTCAATACCTATCACGTACATGGTAGCAGAGCCTGATATTATGAGGAAGGCCTCTCTTACACCTCTGACTCAGGGTCCCTGATAGTGTGAACAGAAGGCGCAGGAGTGCAAAGTGGCATGAGTGCCTATAAGTCTTGCTAGCAGAGCCAGGCAGGAGTAGTCGTTCAGTGAAACAGGCAGGCTGGGTGGCAGCTGGCAACCAGAAGACTGAAGTAGGCTGGTAGTGACAGTAGCAAGCAGGCAAGGCATATACTGGTAAAAGATAGTGAGTAAGCAGGCACAGCCAGTAGGCAGATAAATCCTGACAACAGCAGGAGGAATAGCAGAGTCAGGCAGGCAGGGTCATACATTGGCAATACTGATCAGGTAAAGGGCACAGGTACAAGTGTGGTCAAGGTACAAGCTGGGTCAGGAGCCAATTAGCGGAGCAGTAGCCATTGGAGTAGGCAGAAGCAGTGCTCAGAAGACAAGCCAAAATCAGTACAGGCAGAGTTCACTGAGTAGTCAAAACAAGTCAGTTCAGCCACTGGAGGATACAGGATCACAGGTTCTCAGGACACAGAAGACTGAAGATAAGGCAGCACTGAACCTAAGCACTGGCTCAGTTTAAATAGCCCATTTGATGCCACTATCTATCATGGATGCACATGAGCATGCCGATGCGCACAAATATTTTTCGCATATAAGCATGTGCCCAATTCCTACGCCGACAATAAGGAATGTGGATTAACCTGTGAAGATGCACAGAAGTCTGCCCAGAGGAGCCATTTTGTCTACTGGCATGCCTATCCTGGTGCTACCTATCACAGTTTACGAGGCCCTGAAATGCTAGCATAGTAAAAACAACCACCAAATGACCCTTTTTAGGAAAGTAGATACCCCATGGAATTTGATAAGATGCATGATGGTGATTATTTTGCAGATATAATTTTTTGTCACAAGGTTTTTAAAAATAAAAAATACTTTTAGTTTTTTTCCTTCATTTTCCAAAAACTTGTGGAAAAAAAATAAAATCTTCCATGCACTCAGCATGCCTCTCAGCAAATACTTTCTAAAAAGGGGTCATTTGGGGGGTGTTTGAATTGTCCTGGCATTTTATGTTCAACATCAGAAGCTTATGCCACACATCACCCACTCTCATAATCACTTGAAGACCAATTCATTTTTATTTATTTTTTTAATTATTTATTTTGCTTTTTTTATTTCTACACTGTCCCATTAATTTTTTTAAACACTGTTATTGTTATCAGAGGTAATGTAAATATCCACTGTGATAGCAATAGGCAGTGACAGGTACTCTTTTCTGAGAAATCTATTAGACTCCATATCTCTCCTCTATCCTCAACCCCTTCACGCTGGCTGCACGCAAATGTGCGGCCTCCCGGCGTCTGGGACTAGACACTGAGTGGCCGCACATTTGTGTTCATGTAACATAAAATATATGTGCTGAGAGCGCGCGCCCTGCGCACTCCCAGCGCACATGTGCGGTACTCACGGAAAGGTCCCGGTCCGCTCTTTCGATTGGGACCTTTCCCGATCATGTGACCGGCTGTGACGTCACGGCGGCAATATGACACTAAGCACCATCCCACCCACCTCCAGGCTCAGGAACTCCTCTTTACACCGAGACGATCCGGCGTGAAAGGGTTAAAGTGTGATCAGATGCTTTCCAAATGTAAAAATGGCACTGTTTATAACTGGCAGAACTGAAGTGATAAAATGCTTGTTGCTTCTGGTTTCTTAGACCATAGAGATGATTTGAGCCATTCTGGTTTCCGAGCAACTCTATAGTCAGTCAACAGAACCACCGGCTGCATTCTCAAATTCCCTGGTGGGACAGGAGAGCCCAAGAAAGCCATCTTATAATGTGCCCCTGCTGCTTGTAAAAGCAATCCAGTGGCTAATTAGCCACTAGGATTCCTTTTACATAAAAGTTGGCCTCTGGCTGAAAAAAATTATACCAGGATGATGCCTGCAGGCATCATCCTAGTATAACCACTCAAAGTCCAGCAATGTACCAGTATGTCGCTGGTCCTTGTTGGGCATATATGTAATGTTCTTTTTTTTTTCATGCAGCCTGTGAGCTAACAGATTCCAAAATTCAGATTGATCAATGTAAATGAAGAATTCTCTGCCAAAAAAGTGAACCACCCAAGGCCCCCATGCTTGGGCATATACATTTTTTTTTTTAACTACAGATGAGAAATTTCCTCCAGTAGCTCTGCAAGCACTGACGTATGTATTCTGAAAGCATACACTGCTGCTGTCAGAATAAACAGATCAGTGTTGCAGCTAAATGGCATTCCTACAAAGCAAATAACAGTCAACAATAATACACAGTAACAATAAAACATTAACTAAATAGAACAACATTTTTAAATTGAAATCCGTGCAAAAAAAATTTAAATATATATTGCGAAGCAAAGGAGCAATACACCCACTGACCACCCCAGGCCCCCATGCTTGGGCATATAATTTTTTTGTTTTTTGTTTTTTAACTGCAGATGAAAAATCTCCGTCAACAGCACATAAAATTACACTGACACTGCACTTCTTGTTAGGGAAGGGGGGGGGGGGGGGCAAAGGGGCTAAACACTGGTGCTGGCAGAGAACAGGGCTGATCCTACTAACACTGTTTTTGTGGACACTATACTAAGGGGAGACTAGTATGGTTTTGTTCTTGATCAATATATTGTCCTGTACAAACACTATATTAGTACTCTATACTAATGATGGCGGTGATCAGCAACCTACAGCATGAGTGTGATAGTGTTCGGGCAATCTAATGCTAGCTGACCCTGGCTGGGAGAGGCACTAACTGACCCTGACACTATCTGATGTTGTTAATGGCAGTAATACAGTGATCAGTGTAAAATTCTATATACTGACACTGTACTAATGGCACTGGCTGGGTGATCAAAGGGTTAATAGGGGTGATCAAAGGGTTAAAAGTATTAATCTAACTCGTGTGCATAAAATGCGTTGCTTTTACTCACAGTATGGTGTTCTCTCTTCTCTCCCTGGACCGAAAAGGGTCCAGGAAGAGAAGAACCAGCTGGGTCAGCAGGGTCAAAATTTGTTGGCTGGGACCTACTGATGAACTGCTCCTGCAGTGAATAACAGGGGGTCGGGGGCGTATGCATGCTCTCTCAGAGCCAGAAATAGATTGCAATGTTTGATTTGCACAGAGCCACTGCTTGCTCACAGTACATTGCAAGCGGGCGGTCTACAAGTAGTTAAATAAAATTAGCTTCTTTTCATTGCTTTGAACTGTCATGAATGGGTTAAGTTCATGATAGTTCAAAATACTAGCAATCTGTGATTGGCTACAGCTACATTGGTACAGTATGCTGTGATTGGTCCAGGTTCCATGTCATAGTTGTCAGCCAATCACAGCTTGCTAGTAATGGAAACAAAGCTGAATCACATTGATTCATAACAGCTTTATTAACATTGTGATCATATGATTGCATAGAGATCACATAATCACCGGGTCCCAAGTACTGAGATCCGCATCCCGCTTGTCCGTGCAGCACCCCCATGTGTCTGTACAGGCAAAATTACATGCGGGTATGTCGCTTTGACTGTACATGTTACTTAGAACCCACAAATATTATATATTTTCTGAAAGCAGAGGCTCTGGAAAATAAAATGGTTATAGTTGCAATTTTGTGTGCAACAGAATAATTGCGCAGCTATTTTGTTAACACAAATTTTAAGGAATGAATTTCAGTGCACACAAACACAATATTATTATTATTATACAGGATTTATATAGCGCCAACAGTTTGCTCAACGCTTTACAATACAACGGGAGACAATACAGCAACAATACAGTTCAATATAAGAGGGAAAGGAGGGTCCTGCTCCTCGGAGCTTACAATCTAGGATACCCAATTTGTTGTAAAAATATAAAAGATGATGTTGTGTCAAATAAATAGGTACCAAACATGTCAAGACAAAATTGCATGCAACCAAGAAATAGTGACTACAGTATCTAACATCTTTCATTACATTTCTTTTCATTAGAGATTATCAATGTGGAGTCAATCATTAATGATGGCCTTAGAATTATTGTTCATAAAGCATGGATCTGGCCCATGCTCTCTCTTCCCTCACTGGCTGTGATTGACAATAGCAGGAGCCAATTGCTCTCCCTGCTGCCTCTCTGTCCAATGAGGAGGGAGAGAGCTGCTGCTCTCATGCACATTGTTCGATCAAGATCAGGCTCAGGTAAATATAAGGGGGCTGCGGGAGATCTGCATGCAAAAGGTCTTTTACCTTAATGCGTAGAATTCATTAAGGTTAAAAATCATCTGCCTTTAGAACCACTTTGATGTATAAAAAGATCACAACAGCAAATACCTGCAAGAAGGGCAAACACAGCATGAGCAGCAGGGGGAAACAGAAAGCAGCAGAGAAAGTACTGAGCAGAGCAGCAGTGGTATTACACAGTTAAAAGGTGTTTGGTTTGTCATGATAGGCCACTGACTGTTTAAATATGCCACCAGACATAAGGCTCCACCCTTATGGTACAATTTAGGGTTATTCATACATATACAGTGTGTGTTTTTTGTAGTTTATTTAATAAATATACTATAAATTTATTATTAGTTAATGAATATACTAAAGGAAAAATGTACATTATACTGGTGGTCCTTACCTAAGAATGGGGACCCAGGGACTATTATGCCTGCCCTGCTGCTGTGTATGTGCTGTAGCCTGCCCACTGGCTGTCCTACTGAGTCCTCCTGTGCACTCAGTTTTATTTGTAACACTCTTACAACTTAACATATGAAAAATAAAAGTGTATTCAAAGTCATCGGTTCTTTCAAGATTTAACTGTAAGGAAATATATTTTGGCTAAAGAACAGCAAAGAGACAGCAGCCCCATGTATTCAGCAAAGAGACATCTCCATATATCCAGCAAAGGTACAGCCCAAAATATTAAGCAAAGAGACATCCCAATCCAGCAAAGGGACAGCCCCAAATATTCAAAGAGATGGCCCCATGCAGTAAAGAGTCAGTCCAATCTATCAAAGAGACATTCCCAAATATTCAGCAGACATCCCAATCCCGCAAAGAGACAGCCCTCCCTGGTCACATTACTTAAAACCTGAACTGTCTGGGAGAATCTCAGGCAGGTGGCAAAACTAGGTGTCACCCCCCACCCTTTATAATACAGAGGGCCCCCATAGACACCCCCATTAGATCAGAGTCCACTTATATTTGCCCCTCCAATGGGGGTCTCTAAGGACCATGCAATCACATTGCCTCCACCCTGTTTTACAGATGACGTTCTGTACTTTGGATCATGAGCTGTTCCAGGCCTTCTCCACACTTTTTTCTTCCCGTCATTCTGGTACAGATAAATCTTAGTTTCATCCGTCCAAAGAATGCTTTTCCAGAACTGGTCTGGCTTTTTTAGATTTTGGCAAAGTCTAATCTGGCTTTTCTGTTCTTTAGGCTTATGAATGGTTGTCACCTTGTGGTGAACCCTCTGTATTTGCTCTCGTGAAGTCTTCTCTTGGTTGTAGACTTTGACAATGATACGCCCACCTCCTGGAGAGTGTCCTTCACTTGTCTGGATGTTGTGAATGGGTTTTTCTCTACCATAGAAAGGATCCTGCGATCATCCACCACTGTTGTCTTCTGTGGACATCCATGCCTTTTTATGTTGCTGAACTCACCAGTGCGTTCTTCTTTCCTCGGAATGTACCAAACTATTACCACGGAAAGATAACAAATATTCTCCAATGATACAATAACAATATTCAAAGTTTTATTCAATAAGATTAGAAAACCACACAGAAAGTAGATACATTAAAACCACTTATCATCATAGCATTGTAGATTGACATCAGATGTGGGCTTGTATACTCTCGCCACCAGAAGACCACTTGGACAATGATACCTGGTGGAGAGGAGTAAAGAGGTTTATGAAGTTTACCCCGAGAAATACTCAAAAAGACTTGCAGCTGTAATTGCAGCGAAAGGTGGTTCTACAAAATATTGACTCAGGGGGGCTGAATACAAATACATGCCACACTTTTCAGATATTTATTTGTAAAAAAAGTTTAAAAATCATTTATCATTTTCCTTCCACTTCACAATTATGTGCCACTTTGTGTTGGTCTATCACATAAAATCCCATAAAATTGCCTCCAAGCTTGAGAAGCTTGGAGGCAAACGAGAGCAGAGAGATGGGTCTTAAGTTATTCAAACAGGTGGGGTCCAGCAAGGGTTTTTTAAATATGAGGGTAACCAGTGCATGTTTGAGTGGGGAGGGAAATATGCCCATGGCGAGTGAGAGGTTGAAGGATGAAATCCTTGGACCCATTGTCAGAGAGTAGGCAGGCAGTTCCTGGAGGATGAAGGAACTGATAATACTGAATGGCCCCCATGCTCGCCGGACCTAAATCCAATAGAACACCTCTGGGATATCATATTTCGGTCCATCTAACGTGTCCAGGTTGCACCTCACACTGTCCAGGAGCTCAGTCGTCTTATTAGGAGCATGCCCCGACATTGCTAGGCATGCATACAAGCACATGGGGGCCATACAAAACTACTGAGTACCATTTTGAGTTGCTGCTATGAAATTTAAGCAAAATGGACTAGCCTGCTACATAATTTTTTCACTTTGATTTTCAGGGTGTCTATGAATTCAGTCCTCTGTAGGTTGCTAATTTAATTTCCATCAAATGATGGGGTATCCTTACATTCCTAACACATTACCCAGTCCATATAAGTATAGATAGCCAGCATAATATTTTTCACCATTGATATCTGATGTGTTTTCAAAGTGTTCCTTTAATTTTTTTTGAGCAGTATAGTTATATGATTTGAGTTTGGTTTCACTTAGTATTACTATATAGTATTACTACGCTAATTGTTTATATTCACAAAATTAACAGCATGCCCACTGTGGAAACCACAGGTTGCATTTTAGTGTCATTTATCTGCCACGCAGGGATTGATGAACCTGCACAACCTATGAATTGCTCAGGGATTGTCCAACTGACCTACCATCTTGCCCCAAGGGCCAGCAGCAGGGACTCCCTACATTTACTCCATTTAGCAGTAGTGAGCCAGGACCACACCCAGGAAAAAGTACATGGCTGGACTGCCAGGGATTTACTCCAGTGAGGTAGGCAAATCTGCTCTGATCCATTAGTGTATGAGGAGGAAAAAAGATGTAAATTTATAAGTTAAGGTCCTGTCAGCGTAGAGGGAGGGCTGTACTTAACCCATGTGTGTGCTGCATTGTAGTTGTTGTTTTTTTTTCTTTCACATGGAGTTTTTATGGGGGGGGTATGATATTATTGAAATGTAGTGATTTAGTGAAAGTGATTGTAAATGCTCAATATTTTTTTTAAATGAAAACAAAAAATATGGTATACTTATCTGCTCTATGCAATAGTTTTGCACAAAGCAGCTCCGATCCTTCTATTCTTGGGTCCTGCGCCGGTACTCCTGCCCCCCCCCCACCACTGAATGGCCCCATAGCAAGGGACTTGCTACTGTGGGCTCACTCCTGAGCTGGCGTGGTGTCTCCACAGACATACAGAGCGGGGCTCAGACCCATCCCCACTCCCAACTCATTGGCTGTGATTATCAGCAGCAGGAACCAATGGCTTCCACTGTTGTCTCTGAGCCAAAGAAAAGGGAGAGAGCCCAAAGAGCCACTACTCTTGTGCACATCGCTGGAATGAGAACAGGCTCTGATAGGTATAAGAGGGAGATGGGGGGGGGGGTAGCTGCATGCAGAGGATTTTTTTACCCTAATGCATAGAATACATTAAGGTATAAAACCTTCTGCTTTTAGAAATACTAAGTTTTTTTTATGTTGGTCCATACTGTCAACAAGATATGTATGGAGTATGGTTATATTTGTCTGCTACTCATACAGGAATGTTAGGAACAATGACAATGCAATTGCACAGCACTAAATCTCATCTGTGACATATGTTATTTGTAGGACACCACAGCAGTTATTATGCTATTGTCCTCCAGATGTGGCCACTGTGCTGTGTGATTGTTCCATGCACTGATCAGTGTTATGATCTGTGAGCTAGGTGATAATATGCCCATCCTATAGATCTAGTCATACAGGCAGAAACTCAATGATTTACAGCCATTTATGGGGCAGTTGACTGTGGAACAAATAAGAAAGCAATATCATGCCATTTTGTACTATATTTAAAAACTCCATAAAGGACTATGCTCTGATCTACAGTAGCCCATAAAAACCAGTAGCCCATAAAAACCAGTAAAATCTGCTTTTTTGGAGTACAGTACCAGACACAGGTTAGCCTTTAACCATGGGTTTTATGTCCAAACCTACAGGTGATTGGACACTGGCAAAAAAAAAAAGCTGCAGGGACATCCTTTAAATACCCCTTCCCACTTCAAACTAGTCTTAGTTTTGTAGCAAGCAATAGAGAGATCATTAAGAACAGAGGGTATGGACCTTTGTCCTGTACTGTATACCAGAAATTGGTGTTTTCCGGTATGTCAAAAATCTTATTTTCTCTGTAGTACAGTACACAGGATCTTTAGTCTTTAACCATGCAATATCAGACCAAACTGAGGGGTGGTAAACACGGCAAACAATGCCGACCGGCCTATGCAACAAAAAGGTCAAGAAAGGTTTGACAGACTCAGAGTGCCGCTTGTGGCACCTTATGCCTGAAACTGGGCTAAACATCCACCAAACGTAACAAAACGCAGGCATATGCCCATAGTACAGCGACCGAAAACAAGGTCACACAGGCGCAGTAGCACTACTGTTGCCCCAGACCATCAGAAAAATAACACCAGCCTCTCCTTGGCTGTGACACACTGCTTACAGTTTTGCTGCCCATACTCCTCTATAGCTTAGGTAATGAAGCACCAGCACCCTGGGACAGAGTTTAGGGGTGCAAACCCTGCACTTACAAAAGATGTCTTTGCACTCTTGGCAGAATGTTTGGGATCACATCACTTCATGGCATTGCCTACTAGGGTGGGCATGTGCCTACAGCAATCTTCAGGGAGCGGGCTCTGCCACTGGCAGATGACGGCCCTGGACCTGTATAGCACTCTACAGCTAACTCAACACAATTCACCATGTGCCAAGGTGTGCACCCATGCAGGATCGAGTTCTTGAAGCGACATTACAGGCCAGCCTCACATCATCTTAGACTGGGTTCCCCAAGACTTGGCCAATCAATCTGGAAGCTGCAGATATAGTGCAGCCAGGAATATTGACTGAAGAACCTTTTCTTATTCAAATAGTTTACTGGACAACACAAGGGCCATCACACATACATAAACATCTATCGTAAGCAAAAATTGACTCCACGCAAGGAGAGATACCAAATCAAGCATCAGTTACAGGTTGGATCAAACAGAAATGCAATACTAGGGGTTGGTCAATAGATGCACAGATATGGTCCAACAGATGATGGCATTTAGCAACATATTATACAGTTTAAAGACAAAAGAGGTTAGAAAGCCAACATTTGGATGGTTGATCTCAGCCATAGCCCTTGGAAATTGAAAGGACCAGGCAAAGTTGTTGAAATATGCAGCAAGTTATAATGAACAAAAAGGGAGGTTATAAAAATAGTTGGAGAAGTGGGAGGGGTAAGGGGAAAAGGATATTTGTGGAGATGACCTAGCCATGATCCCAAGAGCATATTCAAATAACAAAGGTGAAGAGTCATCTAAGGCTCCATGAGGATAAGCTGGTAAAAATCTATCACCCAAGGTTGCCAAATTTTAGTGTACCATCTCACCTAGTCCTGGACAGTTGCCTCAGTCTTGGCGTGTATCATCGTCTGAGTTACTCGATTTATTCATACACACAAACTGCTGATGTCTTCCAGGCATTAGCTATCGTTTGCTTTGTGGCGGTCGTGATGAAGAAGAGGAGATGACATTGGATCCTGGTCAGCTCTGAGGGCTTAAATTTTAACAGGGCTTTTGGACTGGGTGGAATGGACTTGTCAAACAACGAAGACAAGATTGAAAAGATGTCATCCAAGTAAAACTGTACTGTGGGACAAGACCCCCATGTGTTTTTTTTTTATTTAAAAAGCTAGCTGGGATTGGGAGTCATTATACTGTATAGTGGATGACCTGCTGTGCTAGTGTCCAATTACTTGAAGGTACTTGCATATACTGCATTGTTAAAAACAGCTGTCAGTAACGGTGGTAGTGAGCTCTATTGATCCTCAACTTGGGGTTCCCCAGGGTGCGGAGTCTAAGCCCCAGCCTGCTTGTTCACCAGAGCCCCTGATGGTGGGGATGAACTTGCAGCAAGCTAGGACCAGGTCCCAGTCCCCAGGTACACCTAGCGGAGGTAGATGAGACCGTTTGCGGGAGCAGAGTATAACGGGGGAGAAGACAGACGGAATCCAATAGGCAAGCCAAGGCCAGGACAGGCGGAAAACAAGCAAGGTCAGGGAACAAAGCCGGGGTCGGTACACAAGTAGACAACATAGGAATCAAACAGCAGAAACACACGGGAGCTCCAACACTAAGAAGTTGCTCAGGCAAAGTGGCCTAGTCTGAGCACATCTTATATAGATAGGCAGACATGGAGGCAGGACAGGAAGTGATGGAAGGGAAGGAAATAAAACCCAGAGGACAGCAGACGACACCCATAGATGAGCACAGACAAACACATGAGAAGGGATCAGGAACAGGTTTGCAGCAAGAAGGTAAGAACACAAACGAAACGGCAGGCTAACTTGTGACAACAGCACCATTAAAAACATACTTACAAATATTATCAGTAGATCAAAGAATAGTTTTGTTTTTTGTTCTTTTTATATACAAAGTTGAAAAAAGTAACACATTTATGGACACTATAAAAATTTGTGTCTTATGTTATTCTAGGATGAATGGTTTTTAGCCTCTGAATGATTTATAACACACAGGTGTACATTTGTCCAGACCCTATTTTAGCTGGATACATTATTTAGCCAAATTTACTGTCTCACAAAAAAAAATTGCATAGCAATCCTTTCAGTGAAAGCACATGTATAATCGTATATGCAAATGGGAGCAAATACATATTATTGGGCTATTTCGTGTGCAAGTTGAAGTGTTTATTAATTTTTTCCATAAGAAGTTACAAGCTAGTACAGAAAAATATACATCCATTTTTGTTCCCCCCCCCCCCCCCCATATAAACTGCAGCCCTTTCGGACTGAAACAGGCAATGCACAAAATACAATATTTCAAACAATTATCTGTTGCTGGTGACCAAAGGGGTCCCTAGGGACCTATAGATGGAAGACCTGCAACAATAAGATAACAGAAAAAACAAATTCTAATGTAAAACGGTTTGTCAGGTCTGGTGTCATAGACCACCATGACCTGTATAAAGGGGCAATCGCCCTCAAATGTTCAACAGGCTATAAGAGGATATACCCCTCATGTCCCTTGGTTAACGGTGTCCAAAACCAGAGAAGGGACCTGAAAAGGAAAGAGAAATGAAATAGAGAGAAAGGAGCGAGAATAGAGATAGGAAAAGAAAAGGGAAGAAAAAAGGAAGAAGTAAAGGACGCTTGGTGGATAAGGATCCGACTAGCAGTTGGGTGCGGGGATTAAGACGATTATGGTTTATCAGTATCTCATATCGACCACCATCTATCTTAGGACAATTTTTGGTTGTTTTTTTTTTAAAATAAATCCCATAGTGTAAGCTGATCGTGGGATGAGGGGGGGGGATATGAAGAGGAGTGTTAGTTAATTATAGACCACTGGGAAAAGAGGCAGAGAGTATAAACTGTGGGAAACAGATCAAGAAGGAAAAATGGCAACTGGTTGTGAACCAACAAAAGAAGAAGCAGCAATATGTGGCATTTCAAATGTACTTGGTTTGTCTCCTCTTTGAGAGACTGGGAACAGTCAAGACAGAATTTAAAGACAATATATTTCAGAAAAGATAGCATTAGGATCAGGAAGCGCAAAATACCAAAAAGAATGGAACAGAAAAGGAAAAAATGGAGCTGGGCTTTAAAATATTGTATGGGATGTTAATGGCACCTGCTCTTAACTCACACAGGTTTAAAAGTTGTATTCGTACATCAGATAATTTAGCCCGATCATGAAAATTTTAGTAGCATTATTTCTAGTGCGTAATGTCGAGAAACAACTATAGATCTGAGCATACAAGGTAAAGAGATCACAAAAAATATCTCTAATCAGCTTGGTTGAACGTTTCCAGATTGTTGCTCCCAGGAAGTAAAACTGATACTAGGGGTGTCTACAGAGCACATACTGTATATGCATGCTTGCAGATTGGTAGCTTTGTACCGTATATTCCATCTTAAAGTTCTTCTACATACACTTTCTAAAGGCAATCATCTCAGCTTCAGTTCAGGAGCTGATAGCAGACAACATCCCAATCACGGTAATTCACAGATGATGCTGATGATTACAAGAAAAGCCATTATTATTATCGTGAATATCCGTGAGCTGGTATGAGTCAAACATGTGCTGAGTGGCTGTTGACTTTGAAAATCTCCTTTGTTTTTGCTTACACAGTTGAGCATTTAAAAAAAGATGTGTGACAGTGACAACACTATTTCTTAAAGTGAGCCTCTGAAATAAATTACAAGTCTTGTGATCCATCTAAAAAAAAAAAAAAGTGCTATATGATTACCACTTTTCTGGAAACGTATGTACTCTGCTGAGGAAAGGATTAGAGTCAGATTGGCTGATTCTAACCTTCAGTGCAATATTTTTTTCTGGACAGTCCTGATATTACACTTTATTTATTCATATAAGAAAAGACTATTGACAAATCTTTAAAGGGTAACCCCACTTTTGTGAGAAAAAAAAAACAAATACAAAAAAGTAATATAGCTTCATCAATTGCTACACAAATTGGTATTTAATGTTATTAATAGTATCTTCCCATTGCAACCTTTATTGCCATATTTTCCTGTAAATTTTAATGCAATATGACAACCTGGAGGTGTTCTGTGCACCATTGGTGTGCAGAATACTTCCAATAATTTAATTTCCTGCTTGTGTGATTGTCCCAGAAGTTTGCACTAAGATACAAGTCAAATTTAGGCACTCTCTTCAACAGAAGTTTAATTTTTAGTAAAGTACTCTCTAAAGGCCACTTCACACTAAGAATTGCATAAAACACCCTGCGCATGCTTGTGTATTTCACACGTGGTTCAGTGTGGTGCGATTTGAGCCCATTCATTTTGAATAGGCAAAAATGACACTGCAC